>NC_140504.1:28262373-28719873 GCF_964339955.1 Pipistrellus hanaki
TTTAATAAGAGGAAAAGTGAATGGAAAAAAGCTGACCACACTTAACTTTTTTGATTAGTAAATGACTCATACATCCTTACGCTTCTCTGCTGGCTTTTTTTAAACAGTTTTTTCAGACGGCATTCCAATAACCAAATCAAAGCATCTCAGGGTAACTGCTCAACCATGGAACATTTTTGTGGTCGATAAGGTAAACTCTCCCCCCCCCCCCCCCAAATTACTGGCTGTCAGTACCCCTTCCGAACCTCGGACCAGTGCTGTGCAGAGAAAGTCCGGCTTAAACCCTGGTCCCTTTCGAGTGCTATTCCGCTCAACCAGCAATACCCTCCATCCCAAACCCTAGGGGCCAAGCAGTGCGGCCACCAACCAAAAATGGTCACAAGAGAATCCTCATGGTACTAGGCACGATTCTACACACATCGGCGGGTGTGGAACCGGCCAAACCACTGACATGCGTTTGCAGACCTGGCACAAAAGAACAATTTTTTTTTGCAGCCCCGCCGTCTAGGGCAGAATAAATAATAATGCCTTACAAAACACACACAGCCGGCCAGGGACCCGGGGGCCCCAGAGGCCTACCCGGGGCAGACGAAGTTGGCGTCTCTAACTGAGCACAGACCGCCACGCCGCCGCCCGGGACCGCGGTCCTGCAGCCCCGCGGCCGCAGAACCGCGGCAGGAGCTCCCCTTCCCGGGGCTTTGCAGCCCGGCCGGCCGCCCAGGAAGCCCCGCCGCTACGAGGCCGGCGCCGGGCACGTCCTCCGCGCCTCCCGGGGAGGGCGGTGGGCACCCCCACGGCGCGGGGTTCCCCACAGGAGCGGGGTGGGCGGCGCGGGAGCGGGAAGAGGGCGCCGCGCCGCAGGCCCGGCAGCGCCCGCCCAGCCCCCGCGGCCCCGGCGCACGCCCGGCCACGCACTGCCCGCCCGCGGGGCCCGTTGCAGGGATGACAGCGCCCGACAGGCCCCCAGGGCTTCCTCCCGGCGGCCGGGGTCCGCGGCGGTGACCCTGAGCGCAGGGGCCCGCCGATCCCGGACCCGCGGGCGGCAGGCAGGGGCGCTCCCGCCTGGAGGCAGCTGGACCCTTCCAGGTCGCCTCCGCCCCCGCAGCGGACCCGGGCCGAGCGGGCTCCTCCACGAGGAGGAAGCCCTCGGGTCTCCCTTCCCCTCCCCCCCACCCTCCCACCGCACGGCCCGCGAAAGAGCCCAGAGCTTTCCCCGTGGAGGACGTGTCGCTGCCCCCACGCGCCCCCCGGTTACGACATCAGTCACCAGCGAGTCACTCACTCCGCTTCCGCCATCTTCTCTCCTCCATCACTAACGCGGGCTGCGCATGCGCCCCCCGGCGGCGGCGGCCGCGGCGGCGGCGAGCAGAGGGGCGGGGTCGACCCAGCCCCGGGCCCCCGGGGTCACGTGGGGTCGTCGGCTTCCAGCCCCCTCCCCCCACCCCCTACCTCTTCTCTCCAAACTCAGGCTCTGCTCTCTCTGGGAATGGACCAGGTTTCCCCAAATGAGGTGCTAAAGTGTCTCCCCTCCAGCTCCTGGCTTTCTCCTGCTTAGGGTCTTCTTTCTCTTGGAGAGGGGATCTGTCACCAAGATAAAAGTTTTCTGCTTCCGCTGCTGTTAAATTAAAAATCTGAAGGACCTATCAAGTATGCTAAAACCTGGTGGACACTGCAGAGTGAGATGAAAGAAAACCAGGAGGATCCGATGCTAAGGTCTCAGAGGGAAAGGAAATAAATGCCTTGGTGGCTGCAAGGCCTGTTTCCTCTGGCGAATTGGAGTTTGGGGGGGTCTGAACCAGCAGTTTCTCTGTCTCAAAGACAGTGTTCAGGATGCTGGTGTGGGGGGTGGTTAAGGAATCATCCTGGTTATCCTGTGTCTTCCACAGGAATGTGCTGAGCAAATTAGAACACCACGGTGAACAAGCAGGAGGGGCCACCAATTTGCTAATGTGGTTTATTAATAAATGATATAAATATAGATATATAGGAACTACTATGAGGCAGGATGAAACATAAAGAGGGGTATGAAAAGTCCTTTCCTGCCGAGCATAGCCAGATGGAAGAGACTCATGGACAAGCTCTGCACCCTCTTCAGGCACCTCACTCTCCCAGCACCCCGATGGGTTCACCGACACAGAAACTCTCTAAACCCTCTTTTGAGTGTTTAAAAAGGCCCCGTTGCATAATTATGATTGAGCAAATCATTGGCTATTGGGGGTAATTGATTCAACTTCCAGTTCTTCTCCCCTCCCTGGAGAAGAGAGAATTACAAGGGTTGAAGGAACTCTGTGCCAGGAATGGGGTTGAAGACCTAATATATACTCCTTATAAATCACAATCTCACAAGCCCACAGGCCAAATACAGACTGCTTCTTGTTTTTTGTACAGCAATCAAGCTAATAATGGTTTTTACATTTTCTTTGTAAATGGGGAATCAAAAGAAGAACACTATTTTGTGACAAGTGAAAATTATGTGAAGTTTAAATTTCAGTATCCATAACTAAAGTCTATTAGAACGCATTCATGTTTGTTCTTTTATGTATTGTCACCGGCTGCTTTTGTGCTACAAGGGCAGAACGGAGTGGTTGCCACAGACGCTATACTGATCTCCTTACTTTACTGGCCCTTTGCAGACAATGCTTGCCAACCTCTGTTCTATGTCACGGACCAGCCTGTCTATTGCCGAGTAATGCCTGCAAAACACAGCCGGCGGTCCTGGTGCCAAGAGGCCTGGTGCCAAGCAGGGAGCAAGCCCCTGCTTGCCAGCGATGCGTGGGTTCTGCAGGCCCACAATGACCCAATCCCCTGGCAGGAACATCTTGGAGATGCAGTGGTCCTCATCATTGACTGGCTTGGACTTCTTCTTGCCCTCGCCACTCTTGGGGACCGCGGTCCACATCTCTGTCACATTCCCCAGCGCCATGTGAATGTGCCAGTGCCTGTCAGAAGCCTTCACCCAGCCCAGGACCTTCTTGTTGTTGCAACAGCTGATGAGCACCTGGGTGTTGTTCTTGACTGACTGTGAGCTAAACGCTTCCTCCTCCTGCTTCTGCAGCTGCTCCGCTGTCATCTCCCTCTTGGGCTTTTGAGAAGGCTCCTGGGGGCTGTGGTTGAGCTCTCAGAACGCCCCTGGCCTCCAAAGAGGAAGTGCGAGCCAGGTTTAGTTTTATAGTGTGGAAAAAAGGGAAGGAGGGGGACAACAGCACCCTAAAGACTGTTGTAAAATCTTAGAAAGCAACATGTAAAGTTCTCTTTTTTCTTTCTTTCTTTTTTTCTTTTTTTTTTTTTTTTTTTTTTTTTTACTTTTTATCAAGGTCTCTCTTCACCTGTATTCGCTCAATCAATGCTATTATGACTAATACTCAATAGGTTTTAAATGCTTGTTGAGGGAATAACGGCTTGAAATAAACTGTTTGAATATTTGGACGGATATTGCATTAAATTGCATGAAATTCTAGTGTACCCTGTAAATTGCATGAGACCCTGTACAGACTTTTTTCCTTGAAAGTAATAATACCCAAACAGAATGCTTTTTCTAAACCAAATAGCATTGAAACTGAAAAGACAGTCTCTCTAGGCCTGCCACCTCTCAGGAGGTTAATCATATGCTTATCAGTCTTATCTTCCCTTGTGTACTCGTGGGCAGCACTGTACACAGTCAGCTGTATTTCCCCAGGTGCTGAATAGTAGCAACACGGAGCATCAAAGCTGGAAGGGCCATTAGACATCATGTGACCCACACTGAGGAAGAATCTATGGCGAAAGGAGAATCTGAATTCTGATCTCCTATCCACCCAGGCCAGAGTGTTTTGCCTTGTGCCGTAAAAGCCTTCAAGCACGGAGGTGCTCACTAAACACTTGGAGACATTATGTACTTTCATTTTCACTCTGCTTTTTTTGCTTAGTGTTTGCTAGCATTAAGGCAGCCTACAAGAGTTGTTGTATAAGCAAGGCTTTAGACTCACACACACCTAGCTATGAATCCTGGCTCTTCCACTCCCTTAGCTGTGTGACCTTTTGCAATCCTGTCTGCTTCCCCTTCAAAATATAACCTCATCTCTGGCCACACAACCACGAGCGTGCATGAAATCATCAAAATACAGACTGCATGTGACACCTCGCACCACCTTCACTGTTTTCAGCCCAGGCCCTGCATCTCTCTCCTGGGCCACTATAATATAATCGGCTCCTGACAGGTCATCCCGCTGCTATTCCTGTTTCTTTATAGTCTGTTCTCCTGCCAGCAGCCTAAGTACGCTTTTAAAACTGTAAATCTGACCACGTCACTGCCCAAATCCTCCAGTGGCTTCCCATCATGCTCAGCAGAGAGCCCAGAGTTTTGTGTTGCTCACTGCCTCAGCCACACTGGCCTCCTTGCTTTTCCTTTTTTCTTTTCTTTTCTTTTCTTTTCTTTTCTTTTCTTTTCTTTTCTTTCCTTTTCTTTTCTTTTCTTCTTCTTCTTTTTTTTTTCTTGATAATAGCTCTTGCTATTCCCCAGATCCCACTTCCTCACTTCTTTTTAGGGCTCTGCTCACATACTTTCTCAGAGAGCACTCCCCACCACCTACCTTAATATGGCCTTCTCATCACTTCCTTTCCCTATCCCACTTCACTTTTCTTCATAACACTGCAATGCACCAGACATTACCTTATGTACATATTGATTGATTTATCCAGTACTCCCATCAACCTCCAGGTTGTAAGCTCCGCATTTTGTGCACTGTATTCCTAGTTCTTAAAACATTAAGTGCTGCCCTAGCTGGTTTGGCTCAGTGGGTAGAGCGTCAGTCTGCTGACTGAAGGGTCCCAGGTTGGATTTCTGTCAAAGGCAGATGCCTGGGTTGCCAGCTGGATCCCCAGTGGGGGATGTGTAGGAGGTGGCCGATCAATGATTCTCTCTCATCATTGATGTTTCTCTCTCTTTCCCTCCCTCTCCCTTCCTCTCTGAAGTCAATAAAGATATACTTTTAAAAAAGAAACCATTAAGTGCTTATTAAATGAACATTGAATGAATAAAGTTACGTAGCCGCTCTAATCTAAATCAGATCAGAATCCCCAGGTTTCTCATCTGAGAAATAGGTATGATATTTGCCACAGTTATTGTTGAAGTTAAATGCAAATTGAAATAATGTATATAAACAGTAGAACATAATAAATGCTCACCTTTTTTTGTTGTTATTTAGCCCCATATTATTATGCTTAAAGGAAAATAATCCTCCTACCCTATTTCCAAAGGCTATGATTTTTTTTAAATTACAGGGCAGTCCTTACTTTTTAAAGTTAGCATTATACATTTTTTTTTTTTAAAACTAGCATTAGCTGTATTATAAAATATACTAGAGCCTGGTGCACAATTCATGCAAGGGTGTGGTCCTTCTGGGTGGCCTGCAGGGATTGGACTGAAACCCGCAGTCCAATGCTGCCTGCAGCTCCTACCTGCTGCTCCCACTCATCTCGGTCCCACTATGCCTGCTGCCGGCTCACACCCAAACAGTCCCAACTGGGAGAGGCTCACGCCGCCACAGCAGCGCTCGCCAGCCGTGAGCTCTGTGTCTGGCGCCCTCCCAAGGAGAGTGGCCTGCGAGATTGGGCTGAAACCAGCTCTCCCACATCCTCTGAGGGGTCCCAGATTGTGAGAGGGCGCAGGCAGGGCTGAGGGACCTCACTTGTGCAAGAGCGGGCCAGGGAGGGATTGCAGGAGGGCTCCAGGGTGTATCCAGCCTATCTCCTTCAGTCCGGATGTGCCAGACCCCAGCAGCAAGCTAATCAACTGGTCAGAGCATCTACCCCCTAGTGGTCAGTGCCCATTATAGCAACTGATTGACCAGTTTACTGTCTGCCCGCTGGTGGTCAGTGCATGTTATACTGAGTGGTTGAGCAGCCTTAGCATATCGTTAGAATTTTACGCTTTGATTGGTTGTTCGGTTGTTCTGCCCTTTGGTCTATTTGCATATTACCCTTTTATTATATAGGACAGTTTCAGTATCAGAGAATAGATTTTTGCCTGAATGCTCCTAATGTATAAAAGTAAGCTGTCGTATCAGTTTGACATTAAATTTAATTGTAATGTTCTACTTATGATAGATAAGTCTCTCAAAAATACATAAAATGCCATAGACAATAGAAGACAGAACAAAATACATTATGGAACATACAAAGCTACAACAGGGCTGAAAAATTGAGAAAGTTATTTAACAGAGGCATACAAAGATACAGAATTTAACTTTAGTATTTAACTGTAGTCAATCCTAAATACAAATTGGTGTAAAATTTAAATAATGCATATATGAAGAATATATGCATTATTTCCTTTCCTTCCTTCCTTCCCTCCTTTCTTTCTTTCTTTCTTTCTTTCTTTCTTTCTTTCTTTCTTTCATCTATCATCTATCTATCAATCTATCTATCTATCTATCTATCTATCATCTATCTATCTAAAAGCCTAAGCAACCGAATGACCGAATGACCAAATGACAGGTCAACCGGTCACTATGATGCACAGTGACCATCAGGGGGTTAGATTCTCAATGCAGGAGCTACCCCCTGGTGGTCAGAGCACTCCCACAGCCAACCTTCCGTGGTCCCCCTCCCCAACCAGCTGGCCCCGGTTGGCCCTGATCAGGACTGGACAATTTGGCCCTAATTGCCAGCCAGGCCAAGGGATCCCACTCATGCACAAATTTGTGCACCAGTCCTCTAGTTGAGATATAAAAGACATGTAATATTATATTAGTTTCAGGTGTACAACATAATGATTTGCTATATGTATATTTTGCAAAATAATCCATCACCACATGTGTGATATTTCTTTAATCAGGAAGGATATCTCCAAGGCCTCCCATAAGAAGTAGGAGATCCCAGCTCCACACAGACCCCCATCCCAGGGTTCCAGAGCTGGTAAGAGAACTCCCCATAACATTGGGCTATAAAAACCAGCAGGGATGCGTTGGCTGGTTTGGCTTAGTGAATAGAACATCAGCCTATGGACTGAAGGGTCGTGGGTTCAACTCCAGTCAAGGGCACATGCCAGTGTTGTGGGCTCCATCCCCAGTGTTGAGTGTGCAGGAGGAAGCCAATCAATAATTCTCTCTATCATTAATGTTTCTATCTCTCCCTCTTTCTTCTTCTCTGAAATTAACAAAAAATATATTAAAAAGCAGCAGAGATTGTGGCTGACATGGAGGGTGTCAAGTCCTTTTAAAGGGCCTGCATACAAATGTACACAGTCCTGATTTCTCTGAGCTCCAGGCAAGGCGGTGGCTTTGGGGGGAATCCAGGGGAGCATCTAGACTGCTTGGCATTGGAGCAGGAACTCGGGGGTGGCTTTCTCCCAGATAGGGGTGCTTGCAAGGGACCTTCTCCAGCATAGCACTGACTAGCAGCCATATATGAATTTCCATCAGCATGGCCTACACTGTCTGTTCTGCCCTGGTGATTCCCCGAGACTCTGCCCAACCCAATTTGCAGGCCCAACCAAGCTGTTTGCAGGTGCTTTTTCATATAAGTGGCCTATGCTTCAAACTTTGCTAAAATCTCTTAAACAAGCAGCACCTTGAGTCAGCATGCCCCAAACAGTATCAACTAAAGGCCCAACAACCAGCACTAGCACCAGCCTGCTTTGCCTCAGAGGTGGGCCTTTTCTGGGAACTTCCTAGTCCAATACAAATAGCAGCCATCTGCATATCTCTCTGTAGCTCCTACTGGGTGGCCCTAGTCACTGGCTGGCTTTGCATCTCCGGGGAGGACCCAGAGCTAGTGGCCCAGTGAACAGCTTCAGACCATACCAGATTACAATTCTACGCATCCACAAACAGTACACTCAAGGGGCAGACTCAGTGAACACCAAAGCCTCTCTGAAGCAAGTCCTGCTCTGTAGCAGTGTCTCATGCATAGCAGCTCTTCCATTGTAGACTTAGCTGATCCTCACAGACAATTGGCCTGGAGACCAATTCCCCCCATTGACACCAATTCCTCCCAGTGACATCAATCAACTGCTCAAGTACAATAAGACTATGCACCCAGCCCTCACAGAGAAACAACTAGAGCTCCCAGCTCAGGTGATTGGGGAGGCTGAGCCACTGGGCCCTACAGGATATCTATTACACAAGGCCACTCTACCAATTCCAGGAAACATAACAGCTCTAGCTAATACATAGAAACAAACACAGGAAGCCAAAATGTGGAGACAAAAAACATGTTACAGATGAAAGAAATGGAAACAGGCAAGCTACTAGATACAGAGTTCAAAACAATGGTTATAAGATTACTCAAGAATCTTACTGAGAACTTCAAGGGACTTAATGAGTGATTCAAGGGACTTAGTGAGATATCCAAGGATCTTAGTGAGATTATCAAAGACATAAGAAAAGACCAGTCAGAAACTAAGCATACACTAACTGAATTAAAGAATAACTTACAGTGATTCAACAGTAGAGTAGAGAATTCTGAGAATCAAATCAATGATTTGGAATATGAGGAAGGAAAAAACACTCAATCAGAAGAACAAAAAGAAAAAAAGAGTCCAAAAATATGAAGATAGTGTAAGGCGCCTCTGAGACAACTTCAAGTGTACCAACATGTTAATTATGGGGATTCCAGAAAGAGAAGAAAAAGCAAGATATTGACAACCTATTTGAAGAAATAATGACAGGAAACTTTCCCTACCTGATGAAAGAAATAAACTTACAAGTCCAGGAAGCACAGAAAGTACCAAATAAGAGAAACCTAAAGAGGACCACACCAAGACACATCATAATTAAAATGCCAAGGGCAAAAGACAAAGAGTTCCCTACAAGGGAGCACCTGTACAACTGTCATCTGATTTTTCAACAGAAACTTTGCAGGCCAGAAGGGAGTCGCAAGAAATATTCAAAGTGATGAATAGCAAGGACCTACAACCAATATTACTCTACCTAGCAAAGCTATTATTTAGATTGAAGGTCAGATAAAGAGGTCCACAGACAAAAAACAAAAGGCTTGCCAAAACCAGTTTGGCTCAGTGAATAGAGCGTTGGCCTGCGGACTCAATAGTCCAGGTTCAATTCCGGTCAAGGGCATATACCTTGGTTACAGGCACATCCCAAGTGGGTGATGTGCAGGAGGCAGCTGATTAATGTTTCTAGCTCTCTATCCCTCTCCAGTCCTCTCTGTGAAAAATCAATAAAATATATTTTAAAAAAGGCTAAAGAGTTCATCACCACCAAACCAGTATATATGAAATGTTGAAGGATGTTCTATAAGAAGAGGAGGAATAAAGAGGAGGTGGAGGAGAGAGAGGAGGCAAAGAAGAAGAGATCAAATATATGAACAATAAAATGGCAATAAACACATATCGATCAACTATTGAATCTAAAAATCAAAATAAATGAACAAGAAATCTAATGAACAAAATTAACTGATGAATAAAATAGAATCAGAGGCATGGAAACATGAAACAGACTGACAAGTCTCAGAGGGAAGGGAGTGGTGAAGGCCTGGGGCAGGCCAGAAACAAGGTAGAGGGGGATAATGGGAAGAAAAAGGAGGGACATCTGTAATACTTTCAACAATAAATATTTTAAAACACAATAAATATAGATATATAGATAGATAGATAGATAAAAACAAAAATAAAGAAAAAAGAGAGAGAAAAAAAGAAAGTTTGAGCAAATTTGGGATTGGATGGTTTGAATAATGTTGGCAGACTCTGATCCATAGGGGTGGTCTCTAATTGTCCAGTGCCCTGGGGTGATTTAGGGCAGCAGAAAATATTGGCTTGATGTATGAGAGTTAGTTGAAGGAGGTGGTTTGGGATATGAGTTTTGGTTTGGTTGGTTTTTATATGAGAAGCACATTCACAGAGAATCATTTGCTATCTCTAGGAGTCAGCTAGCTCCGGGAGCAGCAGTCTTTGTTTTGTCAGTAATACCACCAAAAAGCCAAAATATCATAAAATATATCCCTAAAAGCATGTTTAATCATTTCTAACCTACTTTAAGTATTATGAATGTTTATTCCCTGATTAAATTCTTCAGCTAAAGGATAGACTATTATTGCTTTGTGGTATTTTAAATACACTATATACTATATTGAACAATATATATTGATTGAAAAATGATTTTATTATGATGACTTAATATATATAGAGCTTTATCCAAGTAATTTTATAACATTGACATATTGTGAGAAACACTTGGGTTACTTATTTGATTAGTTTTATGGAAATAAAATATGTAAAAGCTGCAATTTTCTCTTAGCTAATACCATACTATTTAATCTTAATTTACAATAAATGTCCCCTGTCGCAATATGGTATATTTAGGAGCCCATAAGCAATCCATTCTCTGTGACAGGTATAAAATATTTTTTAGGTAATTAAATATTTGTGTGTGTGTGTGTGTGTGTGTGTGTGTACATCTTTGTCTAGTTTAATGCAGGAAGATTTGCAGGGCTAGAAATTTGGAGTTCAAAAGCTGAATTTAAGAACTGGTTTTGGGAATTTTCAGCCAGTGATCTTCGGCAATTCATTTAACTTCTCTGAATACCAAGTTGATTATCATTAAAGCAGAGATAGCAGTAATTTTTACCAGATGAACTTTGGGGAGAAATCAATTAATCTAAATGTGATTGTACTTGTCAATCTGTTTTTATAACCACAATGCACTATGTGCATGTATGTAGGGCTTACTCCTACTGCAATATACTGTAGAGACATTTTTTTCAGAATAAGAATTCAGAAAGTTTTTTTTATAATTGTAGAAATGTCCAAGGGCAAGACCAGAGGGGGAGAACACTAAAAATTGATTCAGGAAAAGAATAATAATTTACTCTCTATTTATGTAGTGAAATTTTGGACTTAATTGGGTATTTTCCATCTTTGAACTTCAAAGAGCCTTGAAATGTTTATTTATTTTCATAATATTTTGAAGTCAGATTAAAGTTGTCATTTGCTCTCTGAAAGGGAAATAAATACAGAGCAAGTTACATAACCTGCTTAAGTCAAAATTAGAACAAAGGCTTTCAATTTTGCCACGTAGTGTTCAGACTGGATATTGCACTGCTCCCACAATAAGTACCTTCTTTTGCTGGAATCATCAAAGGTTTGGTTTTATCAAAATACTTGCAGGTGGCCCTAGCTGGTTTGGCTCAGTGGATAGAGTATCAGCCTGTGGACCAAAAGGTCCAGGGTTTGATTCTAGTCAAAGGCACATACCTTGGCTGCAGGCTCCTCCCTGGCCTGGGCCCTGGTCAGAGCATGTGCAGGAGGCAACAAATTGATGTGTTTCTCTTACATCGATGTTTCTCTCTGTCTTTCCCTCTCTCTTCCACTCTCTCTAAAAATCAATGGAAAAATATCTTCAAGTGAGGATAAAACAAAACAAAACAAAACAAAACAAAACTTGCTGGTGCAAGCAATTAAGTATAGAAAATCTGTCACCAAATAATCGTTAGGAACTCATTTTCAGCAAGCACACCAAGTCAAGTCCTCTAAGATGCAGGCTATAGTCTATAGTAATGAAGTGAAGAATCTGCATCTTTTCCTGAGGTCCCAAAGGAAAAGTAGTTTTTTACTATTCTCAGCCACCCTTTCCTCTGTTCTCATCTAAAGAACAAATGTCTTCACATTCCTCTTTTTCCTAAAACTTCAGCTGACTTAGGGCTAAATAATAAAAGTCTAAATCCAAAGCTCCTTTCTTGGCTTACAGGGTCTTTATTTTCTGACTCTAAAATACCTTCCCCTGCTTCCAACTGCCTTTGTACTTATGCCTCATTGGCTTTCTCATCATTCAAACACCAGCGAGGCCTTTTCTCTGCTTTGCTTTTACTCTCAACATTAATTCCACCTAAAATAGCATTAAGAAGAGGTTGAGGATGAGAAAGACAAGGCTATTACTTGTTGAATACTTATTGAGTGTTCTACACAGTGTCCTATCTAAAATTTGTACAGCAAGCCCATGAAGTAGGTATGGTAATATTCATTTTTGTGGCATTAAGTAAGCTGTCCAAGGTCACAAAGTGGCAGGGCTAGCTTTGGAACCAAAGTCTAACTTCAAAACACAAGTTCTGGAGTTACTTAGTATGCTGAATCCTATTTAGTATGCTGAATCCCTCCACCCACTCTGTGTATACTACTCTAACAGTACTTGCCAAATGTTTGCTTTTGATTCAGATATAATTCACACATAATATAAAATTCATCTGTTTAAAGTATACAATTCAATGTATATTCACAATATTGTATAACCATCACCACTATCTAATTCCAGAACATGTTCATCACCCCATTTCCCCTTCCTGCCAACCATTACTCTGCTTTCGTGTCTATGGATTTGCGGCTTGTGGACATTTCATACAAACAGATTTACACAACACGTGATCTTTTCTGCCTGGCTTCTTTCACTTAGCTTAATGTTTTCAAGGTTCATCCACATTGTAATGTGTTTCAGTACTTCATTTCTTTTTGTAGATGAATACTATTCCATTTTATGGAAACACCACATTTTGTTTATCCTTCAACTTTATTCCTTTATATATGGATATCCAATTGTTCCAGGATCATTTGCTAAAACAAACAAACAAACAAACAATGGACATTTTGTTTGATTTCACTTTTAAGCTATAACAAATAATGTTTCTGTAAATATTTATGTACTAGTTTTTGTACAGACATATTTTTAATTCTCTTAATTATATAACCAGGAGTAGAATTGTTGGGTCATACAATAACTGTGTACAACATCTTAAAGAATCATTGAACTGTTTTCCAATGCAGCTGTACTACTTTACATTCCCACCAATTTATCTTTTTCTTTTGTTATTTGTGCTTTTGGTGTGCAGTCTAAGAGACCATTGCATAATAAATGGTTACAAAGATAAACTACTATGTTTTTCTAAGTTTTACAATTTTAACTCTTACATTTAGATGTTTGATTCATTTTTGAAAAAGATTTTCTTTTATTAATTTCAGAGAGGAATGGAGAGAGAGAAATAGAAACATCGATGATGAGAGAGAATCATTGATTGGCTGCCTCCTCTATGCCCCACACCAGGGATCTAGCCGCAACTCAGGCATGTACCCTGGCCCACGGCTGGGAATCCAACCATAACCTCCTGTTCAGAAGTTGACACTCAATCACTGAGCCACGCCAGCTGGGCTTAGATCCATTTCAAGTTAACTTTGTAAATGGTTTAGGTAGGACTCCAACTTCATTCCTTTATATGTGGATATCCAATTGTCCCAGCATCATTTGCTAAAACAAACAAACAAACAAAACCCCTATTATTTTTTCCATTGAATTATCTTGGCTCTTACTATGAATTTTTATTTATTTTCTTGTATTTTTTAAAATATATTTTATTGATTTTCTTAAAGAGAGGAAGGGAGAGGGAGAGAGAGTTAGAAACATTGATGAAAGAGGAAGGGAGAGGGAGAGAGAGTTAGAAACATTGATGAGAGAGAAACATCGATCAGCTGCCTCTTAAACACCCCCTACTGGGGATGTGCCTGCAACCAAGGTACATGCCCTTGATCAGAATCGAACCTGGGACCCTTGAGTCCGCAGTCACTCTATCCGCTGAGCAAAACCAGCCAGGGCTTACCATGAATTTTTAAATTAACATTGGCACATGGCTACTCCTATGCGCTCCTTGAGGGAAACTCTTGAATTCCTACCTCCGTGTCTTCCATGGGACTACGACATAGTAAATCTTCAACAAACACCTTCAATGAATGAAAAGCTGATAAAGATTCCTATTGTTAACCAACAAATACCAAGTGTGGTAGACTTTGCTAGGAGTTGGGAAAGTTTCATACATGTAATTCACAGTCTAGTGAATTTTTCAAATCAAAAGTTTCTAAGGGGTCCCAGAATCTTATAGTTTAGACTGAAATGGGTCTTTGAGATCATAGACCCCCTCACTTGCCAGTAAGAAAATGCAGCTGTTGGAAGGCTGAATAGCAGCTTGTGGCCTTATCTTATGTAAATTTACCAGAGGGTCCCAGGTCTCTTGGAATTTACACTCTAACTATTGCAAGTTAACAAAGGATTTTTTTAGTTAGTCCTTGATAAAGCATTTTTCCCCCCCAGTTAGTCCTTGATAAAGCCCTTTCCAGATGAAAGACAATGCTTTGGTTTCATAGCATACTTATCTTCTGAGATAACTGCTATCAGAGATTTTTAAAAAAATCTCCATCCTAGCTGTACTTTATTACTCCTTTCTCTGAATTTCTATAGATCTTACTTGCTCTTCCACAAAATTAGCAATCTCTTTGTACTGCCCTATTGCTTTGGAATGTAACGTAATCTGGAATTATTATTTATCACAGGTTTATGTGTGGCCTTCCTAAGTAGACTACTACAACTAGATTTGGGAAAATTTTAGATGTTACACTTTATTGTATGAAATGTAGAGCCCCTAGTGGACATGGGACTGATGTTTCTTGATATTACTTAGATAATAAGTAATAAGTGTGTTTAGATAATTCATGTTTAAAATAAGAAACTATTAGGCCTAAGTTTCATTCTGTTTTCTCCCTTTCAGAGATCAGGCAGCTCAGTCATAACTCAGGGTGAGAGGCTTAAGGAAGAAGCACCTTCTCTCACTTTCTAGTGATCCTCTGCTAGCTTTCCTAGAGAAAGAGAGAGACCAGGGACCTAATAATTAGTATATACGGGGTGTCCCCTAAACATGGATACACATTTTGAATGATTATAAAGTCAGTGTTTATTAACATGCAGTTCATTTTCAAAGTTAAGTGAATTTATAAACTGTTAAAGTATGTATACATTTTTGGGGGAATACCCTATATATTTAAATATTTCTTAATATTACTATTCAAAGTATTAAAATTATATTAAAAGCATAAAAACCTTTGGCAGAATTCTCCCAACAATTCAATAAATTAAACGAACTGTCAAGGGAACTCTGAGTTGTAGTTTTAAATTACTGAGTCAGAAAGTAGAGAAAAACATCCTGTTTTCCTTCTTATCTCAAGCTTTCTTTCTAATTTTGAGGTGGAGGAAGGAGATGGAATAACCTAGCCTCATATTGCTTTATAGGACATAACCACATCTTTGAAACTGTTTAAGCGAGTTAAAATATAAAGTTAAGACTAAATAAAAAGTTGCCAAATGAGAAAGAATATGCCATGACATGACACTCGGTAGATATTATGCCTCTATGGGAATACAGTGAGCCTGTTAATTGATTGCGATAAGACAAATTATGTGTGGGCTAAAGTGCTTCTTTAATAACTGAATACAGAGCATTTTAGCAGATGGTTAGGTCATGGAAAACAAACAAACAAAAAAACCCTCAGAATTTTGTGAAGTTAATGTTTTCCCTGTTCTACCAGAAATCACTCAATCTCTGTTTCAAATTCTTGGTATTTTACACTTATACTAGAGAATGAAACACATTGGATTAATGATAAAGTCTTTCGCCAAAGCTCGTTTGGCTCAGTGGATGGAGCGTTGGCCTGCGGACTGAAAGGTCCTGGGTTCAATTCCGGTCAAGGGCATGTACATTGGTTGCGTGCACATCCCCAGTAGGGGGTGTGCAAGAGGCAGCTGATCGATGTTTCTCTCATTGATGTTTCTATTGGGTCGGCAGCTAAGTAATTGCGGATTTTTTAAAGAAAATCAAAGACAATTTTTTCATGGAACTAAATAACTTTATTCTGTAATGTATTGCCCATTTTGATCAATGACCTTTTGCCATCTTTCAGGCAGCATCATAATCCCACGTTCAAAAAACTTCTGTTTTTTATTAGCAAAAAACTGAATCAGGTACGATTTGACATCATCATCATTATTGAAATTTTTACCATTCAAGGAGTTTTGTAAAGATCGAAACAAAAAGTAATCAGATGGTGCAAGGTCAGGACTATATGGTGGATGTGGCAAAACATCCCAACCAAGCTCCATTAATTTTTGCCGAGTGACCAAAGATGTGTGTGGCCTTGCATTGTCATGATGGAATACAACACCTTTTCGATTTGTCAATTCGGGCCACTTTTCTTCAACTGCATTGTTTAATTTCGTTAGTTGTTCAATGTAGACATCAGAATTGATCGTTCGGTTGGGTGGTAAGAGTTCAAAGTAGACAATTCCTTTGTAATCCCACCAAACTGATAACAAAACCTTCTTTTGATGAATATCAGCTTTTGATGTTGTTTGAGTTGGTTCACCTGGCCTGCTCCACGATCTTTTCCGCTTGATATTGTTGTAAACAACCCATTTTTTATCGCCAGTTATCAGTCGTTTTAAAAATGGATCATTTTCATTACGTTTCTTTAGCAAATTGCAGCTGCTAATGCGTTGCGTTAACTGTGATTCTTTCAGTTCGTGAGGAACCCAGGTATCGAGTTTTTGAACATAGCCAAGTTGTTTTAAGTGATTTTCAATGCATGTATGTGATACATGAAGCTTCTCTGCAATCTCACGTGTTGTACTGTGACAGTCCGAATTGATTATTGCTTTGATTAGGGCGTCATCAACTTCAACTGGACGACCAGAGCGTCTTTCATCTTTGAGTGAAAAATTACCAGAACGAAATTTGGCAAACCAATTTTGACACTGCTGTTCTTTTAAGGCTTCGTCACCATAAACAGCACATAACTTTTTATGAGCTTGTGATGCGTTTTTCCCTTGCGGAAATAAAAAAGCAAAATATGACGAAAATGTTCCTTTTGATTTTCCATTTTTCAACGAACGCCAAACAAAAACTACAAAACAGATCAAAAAACTTTTTTTACTGATTAACAGCTGAATAGCCAACTATCAAATACAAAATGTGTTTTACATTTGTACTACGTCTGCAAACCTAAAAATTCAACTGAAGCCATATGTGTGAAACCCGCAATTACTTAGTTGCCGACCCAATAGCTTTCTATCCCTCTCCCTTCCTCTCTGTAAAAACTTTATAAAATAAAATATATTTTTTAAAAATGATAAAGTCTTTCTCATTTCACTTCTCTGGACTTCATTTGTAAGATGAGACCTAGACTTCCTGCTCCTCAAATTGTAATCAGTGGAACAACAGCATCAGCATCACGTGAAAGTTGGTTTGAAATGGAAAATCTGGGTCCCTTCCTAGATCTCCTAAATCAGAATCCTCATTTTCAGAAAATCACAGCCTAATTTGTATGCATGTTTGAGAAGACTGGCCTAGAGGATATAATGTAACTTCCAGCTAGTAAATGCTACCATTCCATGATTTTAGTGGAAAGATTCCAAGTTGGGAAACATGAGAGTCAGTTCCTTAAGAGTTACGTTTGACGAGTAAAAGGATAGCTCAGCATGTTGAACTAACCTTTCAGGTCACAGCCTTAACAAGGCAAAGAAAATAAAGACTTGCTCTGCTTGTTAGATGTCGCCGATTTCTTTCCTATCACACTAAGATTAATTTTAGCGTTTAAATGGACACAAACCAATGTAAACCTACTTAAATATTAAATAATTTAATATTTGTTGAATTCCTGCAACTTTCTAAGTGCCATCAAAACACACACACACACAAAAAAAAAAAAACTCTCAAAAGGTAAGATTCCTATTGTTGAGGCACCTAATGAAGATGGTAGCTTTGCTTGGAAAGTCTTAGTGTCTGGAGCCCTTTGCTGATTGAATTACAGGCTGATTTATAATTTGTTACTTCCTAGCCACACCAAGTCATTAAAATACCTATGCTTAAGTCTCAGGACGCTAAGCATAATGTGCCGGTGGATTAACCGGCAGCTTCATCTCTGGGGTAATATTCCCATTGACATTGTGCATGTAATCAAGCAGCCAGAGATCATTGTAGACTCTGAGCTCTGCTTTTTCTCCTGATTTCTGTGCGACCCCCTAATAGGATATGGTTTAATTCAAGGTCAGCAGAAATTCCATATGAAAATATCTGAGTCCAGTAGGAAGTAGGTGAAGGTGGTAGAGGAATGAGCTGGTCCTCTGTGGTGGGGAGAAAGGTTGGCAACCTTGTGGGGCAGTTCTAGGAGCTCACCCCAGAGGCCGAGAGAGAACTAGATTACTGAAGGAGACCAGTGCTGGGGCGGGCGAACTTCTGAAGCTGGGAACGTTATTATATTAGGTTCACATTTTCAATTGAATATGCCACCCTCATGAACAGGTTTGCCATTTCAAATCGGAAGGTAATGTACATTTGATGGCCAATTGCTATTTGTGAAAGCATACTTGCTGTGCAAACATCATTAAATAATGAAGTTTCTAGACCAGCCGACATGGCTCAGTGGTTGACCTATGAACCAGGAGGTCACAGTCCAATTCCCCATCAGGGAAGATGCCTGGGTTATGGGCTCATTCCCAGTGTTGAGCGTGCAGGAGGCAGCTGATCAATGATTCTCTCTCATCACTGATGTTTCCATCCTTCTCTCCTTCTTCCTTCCTCTCTGAAATCAATAAAAATATTTAAAAAACAAATAAATGAAGTTTCTATGTTTCAATGGAGGCTCTTTCAACATCATTTCACTAGTCAATCTTGTGCCTCTCAGTATAGTCAGATATAAACGGTTCTTCTGGTTCCTGAGGTAGCACTCAGGAGCTGCTGTAATTGCTCTTTGTCATTTCCTGGCACATAGTTTGCTATTTTTGCATTATTTTTGTTTTTATTGGTGTATGTCCTGACATTCTATCTAAATTGTAACTTCCTTGAAAAGAAGGAGAGAGCCTAGTGCCTGGCACCAATTAACCCCATTGGAGCTAATTATGTTAAGTTTTCTCTTTAATATACAGTTATTTTCCTTAA
The DNA here is from genome assembly GCF_964339955.1 of Pipistrellus hanaki. Lineage (NCBI taxonomy): Eukaryota > Metazoa > Chordata > Mammalia > Chiroptera > Vespertilionidae > Pipistrellus > Pipistrellus hanaki. The sequence continues at coordinate 28,281,109 of NC_140504.1, forward strand.
GCAAATGTTTTGTAGTTTTATTGCTGATTCTTCTGCTTACCGGAACTCTCCATTGATGGTTCACTAAAACAAACCTCTTCTTTCTTGTTTTTTTTTGTATCAAAAACTTGCTACTTTATATTTTAAGAATTAAATGTAGTCCAGCCTCAGGAAATCCTTATCAAGTAAAGCAAATGCTTATCCTTTCCTAATAGATAAGAAAAATGAAGCCAAGTGGTGTTGTTCAGTGTCAACAGACACTGAGAACCTATTATGTGAAAGGTGCAGGGAAACAGAGGTGAACAAAGTAGAGCTCCAACCTTATGAATGTGCCAGTGAGTTAATAAAGTCTGATTTTGTGCAATGCAGGCTGTAATTGATACATGAACAGAGTGTAGAGCAGGAGTGCAGAAGAAGAGGAAACATAAAGAGAATGGATACCTCATGGCCTTGGAAGCAGAGGTGAGAAGGAAAGTAGAACTCAACCAGGAGTGGTAGGGACTAAGTTAAGGAGGGCATTTCAGACTAAGACAGAAATAGCTGAAACCGGTTGGCTCAGTGGATAGAGGACTGAGAGGTCCTGGGTTTGATTCAAGGGCATGTATCTTGATTACGGGCACATCCCCAGTAGGGGGTGTGCAAGAGGCAGCTGATCAATGTTTCTCTATCATGGATGTTTCTAACTCTCTATCCCTCTTTCTCCCTTCCTCTCTGTAAAAAATCAATAATACATATATATATATATATATATATATATATATATATATATTTTTTTTTTTTTTTTTAAAGACAGAAATATGTGTCATTGGCATCAACGAATAAGCTTCCCTTTCTGTGATTATCAGGGAACATATGACATGAATTTTAAAGTTATTTTAAATTCAAAGATCTTTTATTTCAAAGGCAAAAATAAATGAAGGCCCGAACTGCTATGTCATTATGTGTAGTGTGGGAGTGAGATGGGGAGATATAATGGGAATAAGTTTGTGCAGCTGGAGCAAAGGGAGTATCCAGATAACTTGGAGATAAAGTTGGCCTGATGTCAAAGAGGCAGTGTGAGGGTGTAGGAGAAAGAAGGGTAAAGGGAAGTCTTGGGGTTATTGCTTGCTACGTTAACAGAATAAAAATGAAACTCTCTCATGCAATCTCAGCTATCGGGACTTTAATCAGGAGTTTTGGTCATGGCTTCTGCTCTTGAAGGTTAAGAAAAACTAATGTGATATTAGGACATGATCACACAGGACCTGTGTCCACTAGTTATTGTCTCCGTCACCATTCTCCTAGCAGGTTATTTCTTTGCTCCACCTTGGACAAGCACTCTGATAATGACAGAATTGGAGAATGTTAGCCAAAAAAATTTTAAGTCCCTTAAGCCTATGGATTGGAGAATTAATTATTTTTCTATTAAAGTTTTTGCAATTAGGAGAGTAAAAGTCAGCCCAGAGCCCACTGTTTATCGCCACAGGTCAAAGAGTCCCTCTAAATGATTAGGACTTGCAATTTAAACACTTTTATCTCCTTTTAATGACATTATCACATGTTCAGTGTAACTACTGAAGAATGTTAGGTTAAGGGCAACAGGCTTACGCAAAATTGAAGGTATTCGTAAGCACCATTTTAAGGACAACCGAAAGATAATGGGCTTTGAGAGACTTGTTCACAGTGTCTACCTTTGACTTCCCAATTTATTTTTTTAAAGAAGATTTATATATGTTTATTTTTAAAATATATTTTATCGATTTTTTTTCAGAGAGGATAGAGAGTTAGAAACATTGATCAGCTGCCTTTTGCACACCCTGGGGATGTGCCCACAACCAAGGTACATGCCCCTGACCGGAATCAAACCTGGGACCCTTCAGTCTGCAGGTCGACGCTCTATCCACTGAGCCAAACCGGTTTTGGCTGACTTCCCATTTTAATCATTTGAGTTTCAATTAAGAAACAGGCATGGAAGATCTAGGAGCAGGATATATGAGATGACATCAAGAATATAGCAAACAAATTTTCATATTTGATCCTGGCTGCGGGGCTCATTAATAAGGCTAATTAAAACTGAATATAAAGTTTTATCTATTGTGATCAGTCATTTTCTTGTTAGAGCAGCTCAATCTCTAGAAAGGAAGCCAAATTTTCCCAAATATGTGATTAATGTGATGCCAAGTTCCTTTTAAACCTTTTTACACAATCTGGTTTTCTTTAGCCAAAGAGACGATTAGATAGTTTCTGGTATTTTGTTACTAAAAGTGACATCATTTCTGTGCCCTGATCACCCTTATATACATAAATGTTTGTGCCTTATTGACTTTAAAAATTAATGTCAGAGTGGAGACACGAGGAGCTTCCGGTATACTCTCCTTATTGAAACAACCACACTGATCAAAATAACAAAAAAAACAAACAAACAAACAAAAAAAAAATTCCCTCAGACAATGAGGCAATTTATGCCTCAAGGTATTGTCAAAAACCCTGGAGCCATAAGTTGCCAATTAGTGGAGGCGAACAGCTGGGAGTGATATCAATAACAGTAAGCCAGCCAAAAGCTTGATAGGGAGGTGAAGGAAAGGGAACCTAACTAGGGATGGAAGGAGAGAGAGAGAGAAGAGAGATTTATTGTTTCACATATTTTGCATTCATGGGTTGCTTCTTGTATGGACCCTGACCAGAGAATTAAACCAGCAACCTTTCCCTGTGTGCTCAGTGGATAGTGAATGGGTCCTTGCACTGCAGGTCGAGGGTTTGATTCCCCCTCAAGGCCATTCACAGGCCCTGTGCAGGAGGCAACCAATTGATGTATCTCTCTCACATCAATGTTTTCGCTCTCTCTTTCCTTCCCCTCCCTCCCTTCCATGCTTTCTTGTGTGAGGATTTTTTATTTGATTTTTAAATATATATTTTATTGATTTTTTTACAGAGAGGAAGGAAGAGGGATAGAGAGCTAGAAACATTGATGAAAGAGAAACATTGACCAGCTGCCTCCCGCACACCCCCTACTGGGGATGTGCCTGCAACTAATGTACATGCCCTTGACCGGAATTGAACCCGGGACCTCTCAATCCGCAGGCCAATGCTCTATCCACTGAGTCAAACCTGTTTTGGCTTGTGTGAGGATTAATAAAGATAAACAAAACAAAAAACACCCCTCAACCTTGGAATATCAGAACAACACTCTAACTTGAACTACTTCACTAATGCAAAAATAGCATGTTAAGTGAAAGAAGCCAGACACAAGGGACCACATATTATATGATTACATTTAAAATGTCCAGAAAGGGCAAACTATAGAGACAGAACATGGATTACTGGTTGGCTAGGGCTAGAGGTATATAAGTTGAATTAATTGTAAGTGGGCATGATGGATCTTACTGGGGTAGTAAAAATGTTTAGGACCAGATGGTAGCTCCGTTGGTTGGAGCGTTGTCCCAGAATCACAAGGTTGCAGTTTGATCCTCAGTCAGAGCATATACTAGAAACAGCCAAAGAATACATAAATGAGTGGAGCAATAAAACCATGTCTCTCTCTCCAAAAATTAATTAAAAATTTTTTAATGTTCTAAAACTGATTTATGGTGATGAGTACATAATTGAACCAATTTTCTAAAAGGCCCTCTATTACACACTGGAAACAGGCCAACTTTAACATTTGTAAAGTATACTTCAATAAAGTAAGAAAATGGCTATAAGAGAAGAGAGATGTGATAATGCTCTACTCACTATGTTCTTTTATAGTCTCCTTCCCAACACTGAGTTCTTTCAGGTTCCTCAACCATTTTTTCTTAAATGCATTATATTATTCAACATCTTACAAGAATCATAACATTGTGAATTTCCTAAAGATATTGTCACCAAATACTTAAAATTAAATTTGAAAAGTAAAGAGTGGGAAGTAAAACAGAGAGAGAGAGAGAAAGAGAGAGAGAGAGAGAGAGAGCGAGAGAGCGAGAGAGAAGCTGACTAAAACCACTTTCATTCCCCTGGGAGGGAGAAGTCAAAGTGACATAATGAAGAATATGGTGTTGACAAGGACATAAAGAAGTTTCATACATGCTGGTACAAATGTAAAATGGTGCAGCCAATTTGGAAAAACAGTTTGGCATTACCTTAAGATATTAAACATAATTTGGCCTGCGAGGGTTGGTAGTTGAGTGCTGACCTATGAGCCAAGAGGTCCTGTTTCCATACCCAGTCAGGGCACATGCCTGGATTTGAGTCTCCATCCCCAGCAGGGGGAGTGCAGGAGGCAGTCAATGGATAATTCTCATTATTGATGATTGTTTCTCTCCCTCTCTGAGATCCATAAAAATATATATTTTAAAAAAGATGTTAAATATAGAGCAGTCATATTACTTAGCAATTCTACTCATACCCAAGAGAATTAAAAACATATACGTATTCTACACAAAAACTTACACATGAATGTTAATAGTATCATGAATTGGAACACTCATGCAATGAAATATTATTCAGCAATAAATAGGTATGCAGAACTTACATATCATACAACGTGGACGAAACTGTACAACACTGAAGTAAATAAAAGAAGACATACACAGAAAGCTACAGCATTGTATGATTCCACTTATATGTCTAGAACAGGAAAAACCATTGTGATAGAAAATACACTAGCAGTTGCCAGAGGCTAAAGAGAATGGGGAGTTTCAACTAATGCATGTGTAGTTTCTTTGCGGGCGAAGAGAATGAAATTGATCTGGTATTAATGGTGATGACTGCATAACTGTGAACCAAAAACTACTGAATTGTACACTTTAAATGAATGACTCATGTGATATGTGAATTATATCTCAATAATGCTGTTAAAAAACTAAGGTCAGGCCAAAACCGGTTTGGCTCAATGGATAGAGCGTTGGCTTGGGGACTGAAAGGTCCCGGGTTCGATTCCGGTCAAGGGCATGTACCTTGGTTGCGTGCACATCCCCAGTAGGGGGTGTGCAAGAGGCAGCTGATCGATGACTCTCTCTCATCGATGTTTCTAACTCTCTATCTCTCTCCCTTCCTCTCTGTACAAAATCAGTAAATATATTAAAAAAAACAAAACAAACAAAACAAAACAAAACAAAAAAAACTAAGGTCAGACTTTCTCTGATAATCATAAGGTCATGCTTTCATCATCCAGAAAAGGAATATTTATTTATATGGTGGCATTGATGCAAACTATCAATATTTATAGACTCATGTTGATGACAAAGTAATCAAAGTCTCTCTGGAAAAAAATATTATTTACCTTCAAAGCATGCTATGAGGACAATAATGAAGGATTTTTCAAACTGCTAAGGAATAAGAATCCAAAATAAAAAGGTTTTCATGCCTTACCTTTCTAAAGTCTCGCTTCCCATATAAGATAAATTTCTTTTTCTAGGACATTATATAATCTTTCAAAGTTGTCAGAAGCATATAAAATTTTCCATTAAGCCAGTTAAAATTTCACAATCTCACTTCAGAAATACTTTATATTCCAAAGCTAATCCTATCTAATAAAGAGGTAATATGCAAATCACTTCATATTGCTACATCCATCACTCCAACACACAAAATGGCCACTCCCATGTAGTCAAAGATGGCTGCCCCCATGTGGCCGCCACAGATGGCTGCCAGGGAAGGGCAGTTGTGAGGGACCAGCTCTGCAGGAGAGGGCAGTTAGGGATGACCAGGCCAGCTGGGGAGGGCAATTGGGGGTGACCAGGCTTGCAGGGGAGGGAAATTGGGGTGACCAGGCTGGCCAGGGAGGACAGTTAGGGGGTGACTGTGCCATCAGGGGAGGGCAGTTGGGGTGAACAGGCTGGCAAGGGAGGACAGTTAGGGGTGATCACGCTGGCAGGCAGAAGTGGTTAGGGGAAATCAGGCAGGCAGGTAGGTAAGGGGTTGGGAGCCAGCAGTCCTGGATTGTGAGAGGAATGTCCAACTGTCCGTTTAGGTCCAATCCTACCAGGCAGTTGGACTTCCCTCAAGGGGTTCCAGGTTAGAGAGGGTGCAGGCTGGGCTGAGGGACACCCCCCCCCCCCCAATGCGCGAATTTAATGCACCAGGCCCCTAGTTGATTCATATTTAACATGCTGATGCAAGGCCCCAGTTGCCATAAACTCTGATACCAAGTCTTTCAATGGGGATTTTTATTAAAAGCATATAATCCAAGTTTGTAACAGTTCAAGAACATACCAGGCTAGGTGTCAGAACATACCAGACTAAGCGTCACAAATATCTCTGATGAGTCAATCCCCCAACACTGTGTTTTCATAGTAAGAAAAGTTATTTCCTCGATGATTCCAACTCTTTCAGCATGGGTTGGTACCAGGACTGATGCAGGGGATGGATTCATGCTACCTCTAACTATAGTATGTGACAGAGCCAAGACCAGTGGAAGGACAGATTCTTTTAATCCTTTGTCAGCCAGTGTTAACAGAAATAAAAGGCGATGGATGGATGGAAGGATGGATTGGCTACATCCATCCTACACTTGTTCTATGCAATATACACGGTCCTACATATGGAGGCCAAGAAGGAAGAAAAGCCAGTCTTCTATCATATTTTCTTATATGTTTCCTCCTTTATTACTTTCATTATTACATTGGCTACCCTGTTTAATTCTATCCATGCAAGAGGCTATGCTGAGCAGGTAATCCAACTTTCTTTTTTTTTTTTTTTTTAAATATATTTTATTGATTTTATACAGAGAGGAAGGGAGAGAGATAGAGAGTTAGAAACATCGATGAGAGAGAGTCATCGATCAGCTGCCTCTTGCATACCCCCTACTGGGGATGTGCCCGCAACCAAGGTACATGCCCTTGACCGGAATCGAACCCGGGACCCTTCAGTCCCCAAGCCGACCCATTGAGCCAAACCGGTCCCGGCCCAACTTTCGTTCCTACTGTATAATTGGGATGATGAATGCAACTGGAAGGGAGACTTCATCACAGAAAAAAAAAAAGAAAAAAAAAAGAGAGCCGAGATCGTGACGCAGCCCAGTCATTCCCAGGGACTTGGGACGCCCAAGCTGGAATCAGGATTTCCACTTGGACGGTTCCTGGGGGCGCAAGCTGGAGACACTCAGCCAGAAGGCCAGGCGCTCTGCACGGACGGAACCTCAAGTCCCAGAATCCCCCGGGAACTCCAAATCCCAGAATCCCCGCCCGGGAACTCTACCCGGATTCCAAGTCGGCTGTCCACGGGCGCTACCAAGTTAGAAAACGGGGGGAGACGCCGCAGCATTTCCCCTCTACCATTCTCCCTCTCGGGAGGAGGCTTTTTATAGAACTCCAGTTTACCCAAACCTTTCTTATTCTCTCACCCGGCTTCCACGGAAGACCTTCTCCCGGTAGGTGACGGGGTGGTTAGCGCCTCCCATTCCTCTCTCCCCCCCCTTTTCCTGGCCTCCTCCGTCGGAATGGTTCAGCCGGGCGTCCAGGCTCCCGGAGTCTGCACGGCGGTGGCGCCCTCCCGCCCTCCCTCCCTCCCCGCGGAATGCGGGCTTCGGGAGCCCGCGAGGTGGGAGGGGCCCGGGCGGGGAGGCGTGCTGGGTCCTCCTCGCCGAGGTAGAGGCGGTGGCGGCCGCGGGCGGTGGGAGGAGCCGCGTGGTTCCGGCTGCCCGGGCGCGGCGGCCCCTGGGTCCGCGCCGCGGGGCGGGAGAGCAGGTAGAGCGGCGGAGCGCACCGCCGCGGCTCCGGGGAAGGCTCCGGCGGCGGAGTGCCCCCTCGGCGCGCCCCCGGCACCCTCGGCCTCCGGCGTTGAGGCGGGGGAGGAAGGAGATGCCGACCCAGAGGGACAGCACTACCATGGCTCACCCGATCGCGGGCGGCGGCTTCGGGGACCATTCTCACCAGGTCCGGGTGAAAGCCTACTACCGCGGGTGAGTGCCCCGGGAGAGAGGCGGGGAGGGCGGGCGGGGAGAGGCCGGCTCCGGGGCTGGAGGTGGTGTGTGTGTGTGGCGGACGGGACGTGTGGTGGCAGGTTGGTCTGGGAGGGCGGCTTTGGGGCTCGGGATGGGTGGTCGGGGGAGGAGCGTGGCATGGGGCGCTGGGGTGGGGAGCGCCCTCTAAGTGTGGGGGGACAGGGCGCCTGGGAGTCGCGTGGCTGAGGGTCCGAGGGAGGAGGAGCCTGGGGATCGAGTAGGTCCACCTGATGGGCTGGGTGGACCCGCCTGATGAGACATGTCCACGGGCTTAGAGGTCATTAAGTCTGGACGTGTTCTTCGGACTTGACTCCGAGGGATGATGCCTCCGCAAACTAAGTTTGCTCTGGGCTGGAAAGATGGGGGCTCCCGTTGTGCTGGCGGCCCTTTGGATGTCCAGCAGGCCTGAAAGCCTCTGGTTCTCTAAGTCAGGTTTCTTTGATTGCCTGCAAGAGTTCACCAAGTGTGCTCTAGTGTCTGGACTGTGGTCCGGCTGCCAGGAAATGAGACACAGCAGTTGTTATTTCAGAGGAGAGTGGATGCGTTTTTAGGGATGTGCATTAGTATTTGTATCTCCAAGATTAGAGTGTGCATGCGTAAAGTTTTGTGAATGCTTCCCTGTAAAGGTTGTTGTGTTGCCTCGTGGGTCTTCCTCTAGGGTAGGGGTGTCGAACTCAATCAGAGAAGGGGCCAAAATCTAAAATCCAGCCTAAATCGCGGGCCGAATGGTTTACTGAACAGTCATAAACTGACAATGTCATAAACTGACAGCGGAGTGCAGTGATGACAGCGCGGTGCGGGCCACATTGCAAGGCCTGGCGGGCTGGATTTGGCCCGCGGGCCTTGTGTTTGACACATGTGCTCTAGGGTGAGAGACAATGCAAGGTGAGAAGAGGAGGAGGAGGCGGCTGAGGCACAGCTGGAAAAATCTGTGATCTTTATTCATGTTATTATCTAAGTTATAATTAACCGTGGTTGCCAGAAATAACCCAGTCCTGAGATCGTGGTATTAAATCATATTCCGTAATCAGTGACCTGAAGTGTCCCCCATTCCCTTGAATTCAGTTGGTGGTTTTTAAATTTCTTTGATATAATTATATTTAGGAGGATTCGAAAGGTGAAATGTTAGTGTGAGAACAAAGGTTTGAAACTAAGGGTTAAACAGAAAACCCAACCATCTTGGCATGTCTCACTGCTTGTCCAGGCAGAAATAAATTGCTTTAAAAAAAAAAAAAACCTCAGGCACTGGGAGGTTGAAACTGCAATGCATACTTGTACATTCCTGAAAGGATCAGTGGAGATAGCAAACTTTCAAAGCAAAACTCTCGCTTTGATTTCAAAGAAAATATAAACCCCCTAAATGTTACTGATGGATGTGAGGACATACTGGTTTATTTTGTTTGTTGCCATGAAGCCTCTGATCTGTGTGTATCAGCTTGACTGTATTCACAAGTTGTTCATAGGTATTTTGGACAATATCAGTGTTTTTGCTTAAATTGACCAAGGAGGTCTTTTGTTTGTGAATTTCCCCAACTATATTTTTCCCATTGATTTTTAGAGAGAGTGAAAGGACGGGGAGGAGGAAGAGAGAGAGACATTAATGTGAGAGAGACACATTGATTGGTTGCCTCTCCAATGCACCCCAGCTGGGGTCAGGGATCGAGCCTATACCCCATGTACTTGCCCTTGACCAGGAATTGAACCCACAACTCTTCCGTGCGGGACTGATGCTCTCTAACTCTGGGAACCCCAGCCAGGGTGATCAAGGAGATCTTGATTTTAAAACAATGCCAAGAATGGTGTGTAGGTTTTTTTTGTTTTGTTTTGTTTTTTTAAATGGTTTGTAGTTACCACAGTTAACTTGAGGATGGTCAGCTATGAATTTTGCATTATGGGAAAAAAAGCTTTGCTTCTTTTATCTTACCTTTAATAGATATTTCACAAAGTGTGCTCCATTTTATAAAGACTACAGGTCATGAGCTGTTAGATTCAGAGAATGAAATATAGTACTTGGTGTTGTTTTTTAAAGGTATCTGATTATTGGTAGTTTAAAAGGTAGATTAAAAAATGAGAATATACACACTTGGTAGGAGAGTGCAAATTGTCCAGATGTAAAATAAAGTGTTCCCATCTCACCTTCCCAACCTCCAGAGGTAGCCACTGTTGACACTTGATTTCTGGTTCTTCTGGAGGTTGTCTTTATTATTTTAAAAGTTATAGCTCTATTTTGTGATTTATCAACATTAGATAATATCTTTTGATACTCTGAAAGATGAGAAATGCATATTACCTTTTGCTTTTTCTCCTCTTGGTTCCTCTCATTTTTTATTGTTAGTCTATTGTTTTTAGTTTTCTGATTTACCTTTATGACTTTAAATATGTAAATTCTTGACTTATTAAATATGGATAGTTTTCAATTATTCCAATTATGGAAGATGAAGAAACTGGTGCTTTATTTCCATTTTTATTAGCTTAACAAATGTACATAGGCCTAATTAGTAAATTTAAATCATTGTAAGCTTCTCCTTTGGAAAGAAATCAAAGTATGCTATACTTTAGGAATGCATTATCATATTTTCTTGGCTCATTACCCTTTTAACGCTTGACTAAAATTTCTCCAAGACATTCAAGCTAACATTTTCTTTGTTTTATTTTATACCGATGAATTTTTGCTAAGGAATGAAAGAATCTCTTGCCCTTTAGTGCCTTTAATTCAATGAAAGCTTTCTAATAGTGCCTTCATTTCAAGCCTCATTTAAAGACAACATCAGCACTCTAAATTGTACCAATTTCTCCCCTCTGAAATTAGATCTGTTAAGATTTTATGTTTTTAACAATAGTCTAAATTGATGGTTATGATATGTAAATGTTCAGGTGACTAAAATGAGTCACCAATGAGGATAGTTAATAAACAGGTTGGCTAACTAGAACACCTACCTGATTTTAAAATAAAAATCCTTCTTGTCAAGAAATGTAAGGACAATCTACATTGGAAAAAAAAAAAAGTATTTTTATTTCAGATTTTCTGAATAGCTATTATCCAAGAGCTTTCCCCTTATTTCCTTCTAACAACATTTCTATCCAGTACATGTTGAATCTCGGAATAGCAGCATTTTGTAGTGATTAATGGCCCTCTTCTTTCAAATATGTGTATAGTGTTATCATTCAGTTAAATTTCTTTTTAATACAAATGTGATGTCTCCTAGCTATAACAGACATTTAATTAGATTTTTTTCTAGTTTTTAAGCAAGAGAGTAATAGCACTGAGACCCTGATTTTATTGGAGCCCACCTAAGAGCGCCTGTGAACCCCTCTTTCCTGGCCTCGGTGGCTTGTCAGTGAGTGGCCTTCCTTCAATCATTACCCGAGTGGTATTAGTTCGGAGGAAGAGAAACAGGTTTTGTTGGTTAGTGATAGATTGCCATGGGATGTGATTTATCCTTATATGAAATCACTTGTTATTATGGGATCAAATTTAACAAGGAAATGTCTGGGCTACTCATTCCTTTACGTTGTAAGTGTTTAGGACATTTTGTAAAAAGTGCTTTTTAAACTGCTGCTGTTGAGCAGTTACAACAATCCAGAGGATTCTTTGTGTGCACATTTACAGATAAGAAGATTGTTAACTCCTTGCATATTTGGAATGTATAGCTGGTTCCATGAAGAAATCGGCAGGATTTTTTTTTACTGTTAACAAGTCTTAACAAGACTTGTTTTTTGAAGTATTGCAACATAATTTTAGTGATAGACTTTAGTAATGGTTCTAAGGAAATAAAAATAGTGTATGGAGTTGAAAATTGGGGGAATGTTAGATATTGATCCTAGAGCTTCTGCTTGACACCTAACCATCCAGCAATTGATCCATAGCTTTACTGGGGAGAGAGAAAGGACATGGTGGCCTGGTGCCAAAGACTAAAACCAAAACAACCCTCTCAGAAATTTGAATTAGATGATGTGGCAGTAAGTTGCTTGTTAGCAGTGAGGACTAAAGCTGAAGAGTGGAGGGAGAGGCCGGTGAGCCCAGGCTTGACCAGGTACAAGATCTAATGAAACAGGAGAAAGAAACAGTTCTCTACAGAAAGTTCTCCCTGCCGGGCCGATGTGGTTCAGTTGTCGAGCACTCACCCATGAGCAAGGTCATGGTTCGGTTCCCAGTCAGGGCACAAACCGGAGTTTCAGGCTAAATCCCTAGTAGGAGTGTGCAGGAGGCAGCTGAGCAAAGTTTCTCTCTCATCGTTGATGTTTTTATCTCTCTCTCCCTTTCTCTTCCTCTCTGAAATCAATAAAAGCATAGATATTTAAAAAAAAATTCCCTACAGGTCCAAGAAATTCCCTACAGATCCAAGATATCTTTCTAATACAACACCCAAACCTCCTTTTAAGATGTTTTTTTTTTTTTTTTTTTTTTTTTTTTTTTTTTTTTTATGATTGAAATGGAACTTGTTAAAATATGAATTTTAAAAATTCCAGTCTTGCAATTTCACATATTACTTAAATGTGTTTGAATTCAATGTAATAAACTTGTTGGCCCTGGATGGTGTGGCTCAGTTGGTTAGAGCGTTGTCCTGTGCACCAAAGGGTCACAGTTTTGGTTCCCAGTCAGGACACATACCCAGATTGCAGGTTCAATCCACAGTCAGGGGCATACAGGAGGCAAACAATCAACATTTCTCTTTTTCTTCCTCTCCTTTTCTCCTTCCCCCTTCCTCTCTCTAGAATCAATGAAAAGCATATCCTCGGTGAGGATTAAAAAATAAATAAATAAATATATATATTTATTTTTATATATTATATATATATAATAGATAAATACACACACACACACACACATATTGTTGAACACCTACTATAAGCCAGCATGTGGTGCTAGGGTACAGAGGATAATACAAGGCTCTGCCCTCAAGGAACTAAGAAACTAATAGGAGGAAAGACATAGAAGTGTTAGTAAATGTGTGTGTAAGGTATTTGCAGGGATGGATGTTGGAGAGGAGTTTGGATGAGGGAAGCCTTCCTAAAGGTTGAAATGTTTGAGGCTTTTATTTTTATTTTTTAATATATAAATATTTAATATATATTTTTTTATTGATTTCAGAGAGGAGGGGAGAGGGAGAGAGGGATAGAACCATCAATGATGAGAGAGAATCATTAATTGGCTTCCTCCTGCACGCCCCCCTACTGGAAATTGAGCCCACAACCTAGGCAAGTGCCTTGACTAGGAATTGAATTCAGGATCTCTTGGTCCATGGGATGATGCTCAATCCACTGAACCATACCAGCTGGACTATAGTATGTTATGGAAAGACCCATTTCATTAATTTTCTGTTTCCAGATTTTCTTGGCTATTGTATATTTTCTATTCCAGATTAATTTTTGAAGGTTTTTATAGGTTAAAAACAAAACAAAACAAAAAACAACCTTACTGGCATTTTGATTTCCAATTGCATTGAATTTATAGATTACTTTGAGAACTGCCAGTTTTATAATATTCAGCATCTTACAAGTATATGGTATAATACCCATTTATTAATTTCTTCCATGTTTTTCAGTAAGGTTCCATCCCATAGGTGTTACACATTTCCTGTTAAGTTTATTCTTAGATATTTTATCATCTACACTAATAAAAGAGTAACATGTTAATTGACTGTACCTTCACAATGACCACCAGCCAATCAGGAGTGAATATGCAAATTAACCTAACAAATTTGGTGGGTTAATTTTCACACACAGGCAGGGAGCTGCTTGGTGTGGGGCTGGACACGTGCATTGTAGTCATGGTGACAGGGCAGGCATTCTGCACCACTCCAGCTGCTGAGAGCCTCTGGGCAGGTGGGAAGGTGGAAAGGCGGCTCCGGCCAGAGCAAAGACTGCCAGCAGCCAGGGGAAGGAAGGCCCATTCTTGCACGAATCTTCGTGCATTGGGCCTCTAGTTCTTTTATAAATTGCTTTTGTAAATTTCTATTGCTTTTATTCCATTTTATTATATGCCATCTATTTTTGTATGCTTAAATCAAACTGGCCACCTTATTAGTTCTAATAATTTCTTAGTTAACTGTCTTAGAATTTAGAGGTAGAAAATGCCATTTGCAAAAAACAGTTTTGCCTCTTTTTATCTATATATCTTATTTATTTTTCTTACCTTAACCATATGGCTAGGTTTTCCAGGCAGTGTTGAATTTTAGCAGTGATCAGTTATTTAATAAAATATGAACAATATCTAGAAAAATTTAATAAATTATATTAAGAGATACCCAGTCTCCTTTTTTGCCTTTGAAGTACATTAAAGAGCATAAGAACTAACTTTCATGATGCACTCACATGTTCTAAGAAGTATAATAGTGTTTTGCACATATCCAGAAGTATATATCAGTATCTCCATTTTATGGATTGAAGCTGAATAAGCCTCAGAAATTTTTTTTCCCTTTTACTATATTAGTAGGGCTTTTTAAGGTAACTTTTTTGTTTTATTGTCAGATTCATATTTCACAGTTATTCTTTTGGTGTCAGTTTTCGATATCCTTTATTACTTAAAATGGTTTATGACTTTTTACAATTAGCGGTTAACTTGAGGGGTGATACTTTGAGATTGTGTGAATATTCTATTCCTCCAAAACCTTTCACCCATGGTTTACCACCCATGGATAATTCTGGCTAAGTCTATTATATTGGTGATTCCAAATAAAATTTTTCTTTCTGATTACATATTTAATTATACATTTAAAGGAGAAAAGCTTATGTTGAGATAGCAAAAGGGCTGAATGTGGTTCTTTTTATTTATTTCTAAAAGCAATTAGTCCCAAGGAAAAACTTTAGATTCTATATTTTAGAACATAGGAACATAACAAATGTCTTCAGAAGTTCAGTAGCAAATTTAAAAATGCATTTTTTTCCTTTTTAAAATTTTTAGCTAAAACTCTATCTGAATTTGTAATTTTGGGAAACCTTGTGGTGAAGCAGACTGTTAGTCTGTTGAAGACTAGTGGTAGGAGGTAATTTATGTAACACTGAAATTAAAACAAGAAAAAAATCTTCCATGCATAATTTGTTTTATACCTTTAAAATCTAATATCTTTATTTTGCAGCTCAATTTAGCTTTGCTACTATGATAAGGATTTGGTGATTATGGAGTATATGAACATGGTGTTTTCCCAATTACTGTGAGACGTGTTTATAAAACTCCCTTAAATATTTTAGTTCCTGGAACTTAAGGAGTGGCAGTTGATAAAGCATGACTCCTTCATTGAGACTCTTTAGGAAGTATGTATTCATGTTTTCTAAGGATTCCACAGATTTTGAAAAAGTATTTGTATGTTCTGATAAATATTTTTTAGCTCTTGAGAAAAATAAGATTTCTGAAAAATCCCTGTTGCTTACATATGTGTTAATTTTAACTCCATTTGGACCCGAATAAGGAAATGATAGCTTGAAGATATCTGATCACAGATATCTGATCATACTAATTATTTTCCCCTTGCATTAAAAAATGATAATGTCACACTTGTTTTTGCCAAAGAAATTTCCTTTCCTTCTCTTCCGATTTAATTCTAAAGTACATTTCTGCCAACCCTTACTCTCTCATACTAATAACCTTGAGCATATTTTGAAAGAAAAGTTGCTTTAAAGTAAACAGATTTTCTGTAATGTCATTAGGAGTAGGAACTGTTTTCTATTAAAATTTTTTAAAAATATTTAAAACAATAATTATAGAAGTTATTCAAAATTTGTTTTATATTTTATTTATATTTATTTTATTAGAAAGTAAGTTTTATAATCATCCATTTGCATGGTAGAAAAATTACTAATTATACCATTAAGCATGAGGGAGGTGTAGACTGGGACTAGGGGACAGGGGCAAGCTGGGAGATGACAATGGTGGGAAAAAGGGACACATAATACTTTCAACAATAAAGAATTAAAAATAATAATACCTATACCATTCAGCAGGGTCTAAGTACAAAGTACAACTTTCCATCTCTAGTCTCAGCCAAATCCCCAATTCCACCATCCAGAGTTAATTACTTTAAAAATTTTGTTTTGTTTTAATATATCTGTTGATTAATATGAATGATGACAAATTTAACACATCTTCATTATTATCTCATCTGACTATTTTTAATCCTTCTTGTAATTACATTTATAATTTAAATAATATACCTTTTCCTGCTTTTAAAGTGTACACTTCAGTAGTATTAATTACATTCATATTGTTGTGCAACCAATCTCCAGAATTTTGCATTTTGCAAATCTGAAACTCTGTCCTTAGTGAACAACTCCCCATTTCCCCTCTCAACACCTGACAGCTACTATTCTACTTTCTGTTTCTATGAATTTGATTACTCTGGATACCTCATATAAGTGCAATCATTACAGTATTTGTCTTTTTGTGACTGGCCTTTTTTCAAGTCAAGGTTTATCCATGTTGTAGCATGTGTCAGAATTTCCTTACTTTTCAAAACGGAATAGTCTTTTAGTACATGTACATACACACACACACACACACACACAATTTTATTCATCTGTTGATGGACATTGGGTTGCTTCCACCTTTTGGCTATTGTGAATAATGCTGCCGTGAACATGGGCGTCCAAATATCTGGTGGAGAATCTGCTTTCAGTTCTTTTGGATACCAAGAAGTGGACTTACTGGATTCTACGGAAATTTCCTTTTTACATTTCCACCAACAATGCAACAATTTTTCTCCACATCCTTGTCAACACTTGTTATTCTGTGTGTTTTTTAAATAGTCAGCACCCTAATGGGTGTACAGTGATACTTTATTTGGTTTCAATCTGCATTTTCCCAATGACTAGTGATATTGAACATGTTTTCATAAATTTGTTGGTCATTTGTATATCCTCCTTGAAGAAATATAATATATGTTCAAGTACTTTGCCCATTTTTGTATTACTAGTTTAGGAACTAGGAAAGGAACATTTTTTAATTTATACTTCCTTTTTTTTTTCTCCATATCATGAGTTTTCTTAGTAATTTTTACTTTGTAAAGGTTTATAACATCATTCTACTCTTTAACTCTTAGTTTTTTCTTTAAAGCGAGTTAGAAAAGAATTTATAATGAATGCTTATGTAAAAGTGTTATGCACTTGAAGATTCCAGGTGATATGATTAGATGCTTAGAGGAGGGAAAAGTAATCTTGTGTCAATAAAACTTCTCTTTTTTAAAGTTTCTCATAATTCTTGTTGTTTGGGGCAGGTATGGTTTCTGGGGTCAATTTAATCCCATCTGTTTTCAATACTCTAGGACTTTCTCATAATTCCTGGTATGCTGCTTGTGCCCTTTTTTTTTTTGTTTGTTTGTTTTTGTTTGTTTGCAAAGCCTTTGATAATTTGTCATTTCAGTGGGCTCTTAGGATGAAAAGATATAGATGTGGGTTCCTTGTACCATATTAAACCAGAAGCATCTGACTTTTGTTTTTAGAAGGTTGGGCTATTTTTAATCTCTCTAATGAGGTTTCACTTCTATTTAAATTATTATTATTATTATTATTATTATTATTATTATTATTTTACCAAGCCCACAATCGGAATGTGTTCCCTGACAGGGAATCAAACCATGACCTCCTGGTTCATAGGTCGATGCTCAACCCCTGAACCACACCAGCCAGGCTATTTTTTAAAATTTATTAAATACATATAGAGTATGCTATATGCACTATTCTAAGAATTATAAAGATTAATTCACTTAATCCATTAAATCTTTATAATACCATATGAGATATTATTACACCTATTTTATAAATGATGAAGTTGAGCCACAGAGAAGATAAGGAACTCACATAAGGATACACAGCTGTAACAGAGCCTGGCTTCAGCTCTCATGGTCTGAACCAGTATACTTCAGCTGCCTCTTATGTGCCATTCCTCTTTTTTGGAATGTTTTTTATTTTTACATTTCCTTTGTTTTCTTTAGCGTACAGCATGTGACACCTCCATTCATTTAACATATATATTAAGTGAGCATCCATTCTGGCCAGACACTGCTTTAGGTACGGGTGATATAGAGCAAAATAGAGTTCCTGCTCTCATGGATTTTACATTTAGTTGGAGGAGACTTAAAATATGTATAATTTATATATGTCATCAATGTATTTTCTCTGAAAATTCAAAAATTAATTACCTTTAGGTATTAAGTAGACTAATTTCCAAAACAAGGATTACATTTTTCATTAGCCAATCTCTTAAAGGTGTGATTGACTGTTTGTATCCATTATATTTTTTGTCAAAACAATATCTTCTGATAATAGCTAGTGTGGAAAGTTGTGTCTCAGATTAGCATGAAGGAGATTTATACAGGAGGACTCTTGGAATCGGTAGCTATGGAGGAAGAGGGAAGGGAAAGGAGCAAGCTTAGGTAGGAAAGAATCAAGGTGCTCTGAAATCTCAACAGAAACCTTAATTAACTCTCCAGAGAGTGAGTTCTGAAGAGGAGTTCACACTTCAGAGCTTTCCTGAGTCACATCTATGGCCTTTTTATACCCCACATCGAATTAGTCATTGGTTGTGGGCTGTTTCTAAGAAGGGGGTGTGATCATATGCAAAGAGTGAAATCTCTGAAGGAGGCTGACAGCTGGGGATTGTCTGCTGGTAATAGTTCCAGCAGCTAGTATAATAAATGCATCGTTGCTAATGGGTGAACCTGGAGGTGGGGAGTGTGGAGGGGGAAGGTCAGATTAAAGCATCCACCATGAGGTTATTAGAAGATTTGGATTTTAATTCATATTCTATTTTCTACCCGTGAGACATAGGCAGATATTCTAGAGTTGAAAGTGTTTTACTTTTTACATTGGTAAAATAGGATTAGTATGTCTAGTTTGATGGTTGTTTTGAAGATTATGTAAGATAAAGTTTGTTTAAATGCCTGGAACATACTCAGTATTCTATACATGTTTATAGGCAAAAGAAACAGAGTGATATTCCATTGTCATAAGTACATTTTCTGGAAGATGGATTTCTCCTAGAAAGTATTTCTTCTATAGTTAAATATTCGAGTCCTGCCGAAACCGGTTTGGCTCAGTGGTAGAGGCTCGTTGGTCTGCGGACTGAAAGGTCCCAGGTTCGATTCCGGTCAAAGGCATGTACATTGGTTGCGGGCACATCCCCCGTAGGGGGTGTGCAAGAGGCAGCTGGTCGATGTCTCTCTCATCGACGTTCCTAGCTCTCTATCTCTTTCCCTCCCTCTCTGTAAAAAATCATAAAATATATTAAATAAAAAGAGAAATATTCGAGTCCTAATTATGTAATTGGTTATGTGAATATATTTAAAAGTCCAAAATCTTTGTTTTCCAGTTGTTTACAATTTAGTTGAGGATGTATTATCAGTATATGATGAGTTAAATAACAAAAGGTGGAACATAAAATACATGTTGGACAGGTTTAGAAGTATAGACTATTGGACTGGTTTGGTTGAAAAAGGTTTAGTGGAAGTTGGTGTTGTAGTACCTGTTAAGATTGATCCCCACCTCCCTCATAAACTGAGGAAATGTCAAAGTTAAAGATTGGATCATTAAGATCTTATGTTTGAAGATTGTGATGTGAAACCAGATATTTGTAGTAATTTGTGTTGGAAATGATGGGATCAAGTTGAGAATAGAAATTAGAACCAGATTATCAAGAGTCTTAAATATTACACAGAGTTGGAATTACAGATTTAGGAGTCCCCTAGAGATAGTAGTTAAAACATTGATTATGAAGTAGGTTTGAGGGACGGGGAATGAATGAAGGAATAATAGAGCAGGTGTAAAGAATATTTTGTGATTGAAGACAAAAGTGTTCAGAATATAGTAGAAGAGAGCCAGGGTAGCATACTGTTAAGAAAGCCAAGACAAGAGGACTCTTAGAAGAAGGGGCAGAAAACCATGAGATACTTAGGAAGAGAATGATTATCATAAAAAGGCAATTCAATTTCCATGCTTGGCTCTCTGCTTACCTTTAATAGCCCTAAGACTGCAGTTTTAACTTTTTTGCAGATGACTGACATTTTTAATTTCCTACTCTATGCTCCAAATACTCGGGTATATTCACAGTTCCTAATACTGTCATTTCCTTCATCTCTTCAAAAATATTTACCAAATAGCCATTCTGTGTTAGGCATTCTGTTGGCCACTAGGAATATAATGAGCTTACATTGTAGCTGGGGTAGTGGTGGACTACAAACATTGGTTTATCTGTCTGGTGGTAGAAGAGGGAGCCAGGGCCAGTTCACAGCGGGCTTTGTAGAAGCGAGGACTTTGGATTTTACTCTGCATAAGAGACAAAAGGCATTTGAAGAGTTTAAAACAGGAAGCACATGAACTACATTAACTTTGTAAACGCTTAGAACAGAGTGTGACACATAGAGATGGTTATATAAGTGTTCCCTTAGAGTCATTCTGTCTGTTTCACTTACCTTTGGAAGGATGACTGGCTGACTACTGTATGATTAAATCATAGGCTTCTCATGGCTCCTTGGAAGAAGCCCCAGGCTTCTGCTTAAAACACCTTTTTTTAATTTTATTTTATTGATTTTAGTTTTTCTATCACCATTTATTTCCTCTATGCCCTCTTCCACCTCCACCCACCCCTCCTCTCCACAGTCACCACACTGTTGTCCATGTCCATGAGTTCTCTCTCTTTTTTTTTTTTTCTTTTTTGCTCAATCTCTCCCCCACCTTTAAGCCCCCCTCCCCAAGCTGCCTGCCTGCTCTCTATCTATGAGTATGTCTCTAGTTTGCTTGATAGTTCACTTTGCTCATTAAATTCCATGCATGAGCAAAATTATATGGTCCTCATCTTTCTCTGACTGACTTTTTCACTTAGCACAATGTTCTCCAGGCTTGTCCATGGTGTTGCAAAGGGTAAATTTTCTTCCTTTTTATGCGGAGTAGTATTCCATTGTGTAAATGTACCATAGCTTTTTATTTTATTTTTTAATGCATTTTTATTGATTTCAAGAGAGGAAGGGAAGGGGAGAGAGAGAGAGATAGAAACATCAATGATAAAAGAGAATCACTGATCAGCTGCTTCCTGCACAACCCCCAGTGGGGTCAAGCCTGCAACGTGAGCATGTGCCCTGACCAGGAATAGAACTGTGACCTCCTGGTTCATAGGTCCACACTCAACCACTGAGTACCACAGCTTTTTTTATCCACTTACCTACTTTTTGTTACATTTTAAGTTTTATAATGAATGGCTGCTAAGTGGACTTATATAATATTGCTTACACATTTATTCTTACATATTTTGAGTATCTTACCAATTTAATTTGTACTTTGGTTTCTTACAAATTTAATTTTTACTTTGCACAGATAGTTTACTGAAAGCAACACATGTCGTTGCACATACAAAACAGCTGAAGTCCTTAATGGACGACTTAATATCGTCAGGCATTTAGAGCATTATTCATTTTAATCCTTGTCTAACTCGAAACTCCCTTTCTTTTTCAGGGATATCATGATAACACACTTTGAACCTTCCATCTCCTTCGAGGGCCTTTGCAATGAGGTTCGAGACATGTGTTCTTTTGACAATGAACAGCTTTTTACCATGAAGTGGATCGATGAGGAAGGTGAGTGGTAAAGAGAGGATTGCAAATGTAAGCGTTTGATTCAGATACTATTCTTGTCATTTATTTTTAAAATATAATGAAAGTCCTTATTAATTTAAGGGGGGAGGATATACTACAAATTGATGCCATTCTTATTTTTCTGTAGGTATTTAAATGGAAAGTCTACCAAAGAGTACCATCTTTGTTTTGCCCTTTTTACCCTAAAATAGTGAAATTAGTGTGACTTTTTTCCAGCAATAAGATAAATATCTCATCAAATAGTATTACATTTTACTTTAATTTTGAATTTGTGTTGTCTTATATTTCAAGTGACTTAATAATTTGACAGTATTTTTTACTGTATATTACTCTAAAAAATGTTATGGAATAAAAGTGATTGTGACAAACATTATTTCAAAGACTGGCAGAAATGCCATACCTTAGTGACTTGTACTCAAAAAGCATTTATTGAGTATCTTGTGTCGAGGATAGCATTTTTATATCCCCACACTCACAGTCTCAGGGGGAGACAGACGTGTGAAGTGTGGTGAGTTAAACATGAATGCATAGGGGCCTTGGAACACAAAGGAAACAGCATCAACATATGCCTGAAGGCTCTGTGATGTTTGAACTAAACTGTAACAAAGAGTAAAAGTTTTTGAAGTGGAGGAGGTAAGGGAAAAACCATATACAGTGAAGATATAAAAAGGCACAGAGGTAAGAACATGGTGTTTGGGGAAGAGCATTAATTCACTGTGTGGGAGTGGTATGAGGTATAAACTTGAACTAGATCCTTGCTACTCAAAGTGTGGTCTGTAGAACTTACTAAAAAGGGAATCTCCGGTCCCATTACAGAACACTGAATCAGAATATTTTAATAGGATCTACAGGTGAGTTGCATGAATTCCTGAAGGCTTTGTAAGCCACATTTGACTTTATTTTGCATGATGGAATGTCATTGAAGTGTAGTCAAAAGATCTTTCCCGGCTGGTATGGCTCAGCTTAGGAACCAGGAAGTCACGGGTTTGATTCACAGTCAAGGGCACATGCCCGAGTTGCGGGCTTGAACCCTAGTGGGGGGTGTGCAGGAGGCAGCTGATCAATGATTCTCTTTCATCATTGATGTTTCTATCTTTCTCTGCCTCTCCCTTCCTCTCTGAAATCAGCAAACATATTTTAAAAAACTGATTCAGAGACAATTCATTTAGAGACAATTCAAAATATCTTATAGTACCCTTATATTCTATATTATCTTTGCTTGCAGAATTCTGTTCCCAGATGGTCACATGGCTTTTTCTTTCTTGTCATTCAGGTCTTAACTCACAGGTCATGTCCTCCAAGAAACCTTTTAGCCCTGTTCACTTTGCATCTTATTTGTATGGTGGAATGTAAGCTCCATAGAGCAGAGATCATCTTTTACTGTGGAATTCCAGTACCTAGGGCAGTACTCGGTAATAGTATACACATAAATTGTGACTTGTAAGAAAGGTTAATATCAAGCCTTTCCATAGTGTAGTTTTATTATGGAGATTTAAGCATTGGGAGTTGCGGTGTGTTCTGTATTTTTCTTAACAGTAGCATATTTTAGGTAACAGATTCACATAGTAAATTCAATTAATTATCTGATGAAATAGTTTTTTCCTTTTATAATACAACTAGAGACCCAGTTGTATAGTAGGGGGAAAAGGAGGTGGGGTTCCTCAGCCTAGCCAGCAACAAGGTCAGCGTCCCATGCTCTGGCCGGCCTCTGGCCAGAGGCCTGCCCGCCTTCCCTCTGCGGGCCAGGGCACACGGGATGCTGGGGCCCGTTGCCAGGGCGCTGCCGCCAGTCCAGCGCTCCTGCCACTATGGGCGCTGCCATATTTGTGACAGAGTGATGGTTAATTTGCATATTACCATTTTATTAGATAGGATTCATAGTTTTTCTCTCTAAATAGCTATTAGGTGTCCTAATGTTCTGGAGGAAAACAAGAAAACTGTAGCCTTTGCCTCATTCAAATAAAAAAGTTAAATTTTCCATTAAGGTTTGTTGATTACCTTCTTGCCCTGGTTAATTTCTGATACCAATCTTTTCTTGATTGTAGGCATACAAAGCCAGTAGTAATTATATTTTAGTTCCTTGCAATTATTTTTCAGTTGTAATTTTGTCACCTTTGTTTTTAGCCACATAGGCATTTAGGACATGCTTATCTGGAGAAAATGTTTTCTCTAGGATGTGTGGAAGACAGAACTACTATAATTTTACTTCTCTGCTTTATGAGAAAGAACTGTTCTAGAAGCTAAACTTTTAATTGTGAGGTTTTATGTTAGAGTAAATAAAGGTCATACGCTTACTTCATTCCTTTAAACAGATTTATGACAACCACTCTTTTTCTTTGTGTTCAAAACCAGTTTTACTGATTTGTTTTGATGTACATGTGGAAAAACTGGTTTGTTTAATGGAACTAAAGACTTTAGAATGAATAGTAAAATTTTGTAATAATCATACCTCCATTTCTCAGACTGTGAGAGAGGTGGAGCAGAGAATGATAAATGTGACTTTTTAATTCTTTTTTTTTTTTTAACTGTGGCCATTTTTCCTTAAGGATGCACTTTTTATACTTACAACCTAATAGTGTTTTCTAACCTTCTGATTTCTTCAGGGTTTGATTACCTGGTTTAAATTTCACTATGTTTCTTTCTGTTCTTTCTTTTTTACTAGAAAATAACCTTTGGACATTTTGTTTCTTTTTTTTCTTTTCTTTTTTTTTTTTTTCTTTTTAGATATATTTTTATTGATTTCAGAGAGGAAGGGAGAAGGATAGAGAGTTAGAATCATTGATGAGAGAGAAACATCAATCAGCTGCCTCCTGCACGCCCCCCATTGGGGATGTGCCCACAACCAAGGTACGTGCCCTTGACTGGAATCGAACCCAGGACCCTTCAGTCTGCAAGCTTACGCTCTATCCACTGAGCCAAACTGGTTAGGGCTGGACATTTTGTTTCTTATTGAAGTTTTTATTAAGGATATGGAGTCATAGGTTCTGGGTCAGGGCACCTGGGGGCTTGATCCCCAGCAGGAGCATGCAGGATGTTGATGTTTCTCCCTTCTTCCCTCTCTAAAATTAATAAAAACATATAAGAACATGATTTGTGTGAAGGAAAAAGTATCTCTGGGCATCCTCCGATCCCCAGAAGTAGTTGCTATAAACAAATTGATGATGTACTTTTCTGTGAATATACAACTAAAAGGGACATGGTAATAGTTTTTTTTTCTTCTTTTTTACAAAAAAACTGATATTGTACAAGCTATAATTTAATGTGCTTTTTCACTTAACATCTTGTGGCTATTTTTTCATATCAGTGCATGGAGATTTATCTTGTTCCTCTTAAAGTGTTGTGTGGTATTATAACATGGTTGTACTCTAATTTATTTAACTAGTTCCCTTTTGTTGGGTATTTGGATTGTTTGTAAATTCATTATAAAAAAAATATGGTGCAAAGAATATGTGTGTGCATAAATTTTTGGGGGACACCTGTACTATATTATCTCCAGGGTAAATTCCCTGAAATGGAATGTGTCCTTGACAATAGATGGTACTAAACTGACTACCAAAAATATTGTACCTTTGTTAATACTTAACACCAATAGCATATGTGAATGCTTTTTTTTTTTTTTTTTTTTTTTTTTTTTTATACCCAGTAAAAGACTATGTGAGGGGAAAAATTGAAAATGATTTGCAGAGCCAAAACTGGTTTGGCTCAGTGGTGGAGCGTCGGTCTGCGGACTGAAAGGTCCCGGGTTCGATTCTGGTCAGGGGCATGTACTTTGGTTGCAGGCACGTCCCCGGTGGGGGGTGTGCAGGAGGCAGCTGGTCAATGTTTCTCTCATCGACGTTTCTAGCTCTCTATCTCTCTCCCTTCCTCTCTGTTAAAAAAGAAAGAAAGAAAGAAAATGATTTGCAGAGAGAGTGGGAAAGAATATTATTTGGATATAGCTGTTTAAATTCGTGTCCTATTGGTTTAGATAAGTTAGAATTATGGAAATTTAAAACGAATATAAGCATTCTTTGGTATAAAAGTTTGGAGTTTTTCTGAATTCTGAGAGCTTAAACTTCTTCCTGGCTTGTATTATAAAACTCATGTGTTATTAGGGGAGAAAATTGAGTGCCAAGGTGTAACAAAACCAAACTTAAGATAATAAGGAACACACTTCTTTTATGTGATATTTTCCAAGCATCTTTAGTCTGGTGTAATTTTAGCTGGTGTGCTGAGAACTAAAATAGCAAATCATTCTTCAGACTTTTTCTTTATCACCCACGCTATACATTAACTTTGGCAATCATGTCAGTGAGGAAAACTTTTTGACTGAATGTCTAGTAATTCTTATTTCAGTTACTTTGATAGCAGTATATGGCTTCAAACCTGGTAATTAAAAAATGAAATCAATATCAATAAGAAAAAGCATCTAAGTACCCTTGAGCAGATCTCTCTGTAACTTATTTTCCTCCTGCTTCCTTTAACATTTCTTATAGTGGAGGCTTTCTGGTGATGAATTCTTTCAGCTTTTCATGTCTTTATTTCATATTTTAAAAAATGGCTTCATTGGGTGGTGGGCACAAAATGCAACACCAGGATGATATATCATAGAATTGTTTAGCCTATATAATTTTTTCTCCTTTTAATAGTTATCTTTATTGTTAATGGTATTACAGATGTCCTCCCTTTTCTCCAGTTGTTCCTTTGATTAGCCAATGTGACCCCAATAACTTTAATTAAAAATAAAATGGCTTTATTGAGGTATAATTGACATACAACAAACTATATGTTTAAAAGTATACAATTTGAACCTGGCTGGTGTGGCTCAGTGGTTGAGCACCGAACTCATGAACCAGGAGGTCACAGTTCAATTCCTGGTCAGGGCACATGCTCGGGTTGTGGGCTCCATCCCCAGTAAGGGGGCATGCAGGACACAGCTGATTGATGATTCTCTCTCATCATTGATGTTTCTATTTCTCCCTCTCCCTTCCTTTCTCTGAAATCAATAAAAACATATTTTTGAAGAAAAAAAAAAGTGTAAAATTTGATGAGTTTTAATACCCAGAAAATCATCACAAGCAAGATATGGAACATATCCATTATCCTCAAAAGTTTCCTTGGGCTTTGAAATTCCTCACTCCTGCCCCTCCATCCCAGGCAACTACTGATCTGCTTTCTATTGCTATCGATTAGTTTGTATTTTCTAGAGTTTTATAGGAATGAAATCATACAGCATGTCTGATTTTTGGGTGAGGGGGTTGGTCTGGCTTCTTTCACTCAGCATAAGTATTAATGTATTAGGGTTGTGTGTATTAGTTTACTTCTTTTTATTGCTGAGTAGTATTTCATCTTGATGTACCACTGTTTGTTTATCCATTCTTCTGTTGATGGACATTGAAGTTGTTTCCAGTTTGGGGCTATTATAAATAAAAGTGGTTTGGCAATCATTTATAAGTTTTTTATGGATATATGTTTATGTTATATGCTAGGTGTATATGCATGTTTTTTATAAAATAAGAAGACATTTTTGAAAAAGAGATGAGGCAGGGTATTGCACCGCAGGCACATTCCCAGGCAGATGGCTTTTTGAAAGGAGCTTATGTGAAAGTTAAGGATCTGGGCATCGATTCCTTTTTAAAACTGTTTATGTCTGGTAATCCCTGGAAAGTCTTCCTGCACTCCCAGGCATGGCGCACTCCACGCAGAAGACAGCTGGCTTAGAAAAGTCCCCAAGTACTTCTCTTAGTTCTGGTCTCTTCAAAAGGATCAGACTAAGGCCCACCTGGGAGAAACCCCCGTGCAGTAGGGGGTGGGGCTGAGTTGAGAGGTGAGGCAAGAGAGGCTGTAGGAGCCTGATAGGGCACTGGTGCTCCCAGACTGCAGCTTATGCTCTGGTTTTAGGGGAAGTCTGTCCTTGTTAGCATCCCATCTCCAATTGCATTGTCTTCCTTCCCAATCTCTTCTCTCACTCATCCCTTCATCCCAGCAACCGCTGATATGCTTTCTGTTTATAACTAAGTATAGTGTATTATGTGCTTTTAAATTAATATAAATGCCATTATTCAGCACATAATTCTGAAACTTCCCTTTCTCCACTGGGCATTATTTCTTGAGTTTCATTCTTGTGGAAGGAGAACAATTATATTCCCTCTTAAGAATTTTTTTTTTATTGTGCAAAATACACATAACATAAAATTTACCATTTGAATCTTTTTTAAATGTACAAATCAGTGTCATTAAGCACATTTACATGGTTATGCAACCATCCTCCTTACCCATTTCCAAAACTTATTCATCATCCAAACAAAACTCTACCCACAAAACAATAACTCCTCATCCCTTATCATCTAGCTTCTGATAACCTCTCCAATATTTATTGTCTCTATGAATTTCTCTCTATGAATTTGTCTCTAGGTCATCTTTGATTTTGAAAGATAATTTTCCCTGGTAAATAATTTTAGGTTGACTTTTTTTTTATTTTTTATTCTGTACATTGTCTTCGAGCTTGCATTGCTTCTGATGCAAAATCTGCTCTCAATATTATCAGGGAGAGGAGTGCAGTGGTGCCAACTTTGGTTTTAGACTATATTGATTCTTCTAAATGTGGGGCACTGAATTCAGTCATATATTGGAGAAAATATATATATATAACTAGTGTTATAAATGCATCAGGTTATCTCATAAATAATTGGCTGTTGCAGATTTACCAAACAGTTTGAGGTGTTTTGTTCTTTCTTTTTATAGTTGAGAAGAAAATATAGGTTTACTGAAAAAATACCAATTCTGCTGGATAATATACAGATTTCACTATCCAGAAATTTGTTTAACTAAGCAGATCTCTCTCTGGGTCTATGGCCATTTTAGGATGTAAATTCAGATTTTAGTAATAGAGTGGACTTTAAGGTATAACTTTTCCTTTCATCTTTGCTTCATGGTGACTCTCTATGGAATGTTTTGCTTCTGAGTAATGTATTCTGCTTTATCAGGCATTAAATAGTTGGTCTGAAAGGTAATACTTGAACCAAAGATATTCAGTCCAATAAAAATAAAATAGATCTGAATATACGTAATGTCAACTATTAACTCT
Source organism: Pipistrellus hanaki (assembly GCF_964339955.1). Taxonomy (NCBI): domain Eukaryota; kingdom Metazoa; phylum Chordata; class Mammalia; order Chiroptera; family Vespertilionidae; genus Pipistrellus; species Pipistrellus hanaki. The sequence goes on from NC_140504.1 coordinate 28,309,631, forward strand.
TATTTTCACACTTCCTTGTGGTTATTCCAAAGTATTAATCTCTAAGTGCACATTTGAAAGTGGGTACTTGGCCTGACCTAGGTTTCTTCCAACAGCAAGTAGACACTACACTGGTTTGGCATAAGGACAATGTCTAGCAAAAAAAAGAAAAATTGATTTTTTAAAAATACGTTTATAATGATGCTTTTAACAATAGTTAAATCCATTTATGGCTTTTGATCAAAGTGCAATAATAAAAACCACACCTATAATGGATCAAGCACACTATGAGTCATTTTAAATATATGGTCTTTAGTTTTCCCATCATACTTGCAACATAGATAATAGCCCTTTTTTTATATAGGAGAAACTCAAAGAAGTAATTTTGTTGTAGTTGCGCAGAGAGACAGGATGTGAGGCATAGGAGAGAGCCTGGATGCAAAGTACAGCAGGGCACCTCTTTGAGAGATTTTTCGGTGCTTCTGGAGTGGGGGAGAGACTTTTTTTTTCCCCGCCCCCCCGGGGGAGAGATTTTTTTTTTTTTTTTTTTTTAATAAGTTTTTATTTTTCATATTATTACAAATGTTCCTTCCCCCCCTCCCCCACCATTGCTCTCCTCCACCAGGTTCCCACCCCACCCTCTGCCCTTTCCCCTCTCCCCATTGTCCTCATCCATAGGTGCACAGTTTATGTTCAGTCTCTTCCCACGCCCCCCTCTCCCCTTTTCCCCAAGAATCGTCAGTTCACTCCCCTTCCATACCTCTGATTCTATTATATTCAACAGTTAATATTGTTCATCAGATTTTTTTAATTTCCTTGGTTTTTAGATTCACTTGTTGATAATTACGTATTTGTTGTTCATAATTTTTATCTTTGTTTACTTTCTCTTCTGAAAGAACCCCCTTCAGCAATTCATATAATTCTGGTTTGGTGGTGATGAACTCCTTTAGCTTTTTTTTATTAGTGAAGCTCTTTATCTGGCCTTCGATTCTGAGTGATAGCTTCGCTGGGTAGCTTATTTTTGGCTGTAGGTTCTTGCTATTCATCACCTTGAATATTTCTTGCCATTCCCTTCTGGCCTGCATGGTTTCTGTTGAGAAGTCAGCTGACAATCGTATAGGTGCTCCTTTATAAGTTACTACCTTCTTTGCTCTTGCTTCTTTTAATATTCTCTCTTTATCTTTTGCTCTTGGAATTTTAATAATGATGTGTCTCGGTGTGGTCCTCTTTGGATTCCTTTTGTTTGGAGTTCTGTGCACTTCCTGGACTTGTAAGTCAAATTCTTTCCCCAGGTGGGGGAAGTTTTCTGTCACTATTTCTTTCAGTATGTTTTCGATATCTTGCTCTCTCTCATCTTCTGGAACCCCCATAATTCTGATGTTGGTTCGCTTGAAGTTGTCCCAGAGGTTTCTTACATTATCTTCAATTTTCTGGATTCTCTTGCCTTCTAGCTTCTGTGGAGGAGTGTCTTCTGGCTCTTTATGTTCCAAATCTTTGACTTGATTCTTGCGATCTTCCCTTCTGTTTTTAGGACTCTGTAGAATATTTTTTATTTCAGACAATGTATTCTTTATTTCTTGTTGTTCCCTTATCATTTCTTGATGGTCTCTTTTCATATCCTCATAGGCCTTATCCATCTTTTCTAGGAAATTCTTGAAAAACCTTATAAGCGTAGATTTGAACTCTATATCCAGACGCTTTTTGTCCTCCATTTCTTTCGTTTGTGATCTATTTCGTTGTCGCATTTCGCAGTTACAGATGGGACGGGGTTTCAGGGTGGAGCCTGCAGCTTTGGCTTCCGTCAGCCCCGCCCTATGCGGGTCCTTCAGTGCTCGCTGCCGGCGCCTCTGAGAGAAAGGTGCCCTCGATTTTCGCCTGCTGCCAAACAGTCTATGCTCTCCCCCAATGAGCCCGGTATTGGGGTTCAGTTCAGTTGGAAGTGGAGTTGGAGGTGGCGTTCAGAGCAGTCTGGAGCCCCAGTCTCCTTCCCGTCAGGGCAATCCCGCGGCACAGCCGAGCGTCCCTTCTCTGGGGACAGTGTGTGCGCCTCCGGGACCTCCTTTCTCCGCTACCCCGGGGTTCCGACTTACAGCCCAGCTCCCTATGGCTGAGCCTGAGTCCCCGGGGTCTGGCCCAGATCTGGGGTTCAGAGCAGTCAGGGGCCCAGCACAGTCGGAGTTTTCTCTCCTTCCCGCTAGGGAACGCCCGCCAGGCACTCGGCCTCCCTCCTCTCCGGCTCCGTCCTCTCCGCGCGCCGCGTGTCTCCGTACCTTAGGCTTTTACAGCTCCTCCGCGCTTCCTTCTGGTTTTCTCCTTGCTTCTTGTTGTAGGATTTCCAGTCAGTCGACTTTCCTGTAGTTCTGGGTAATGTCCATTTTATATTTTAGTTGTATTTTATTAAAATTGTTGTGTGCGGCTGCGGCTAGTTGCCTACCCGAGCAGCCATCTTGGATTCTCCTTAATACGGGGGAGAGATTTTTGAGAGGGAGATTCTAACATGCCTTTGCTTTCCTGAGAAGAGCTAGTGGCAGGAAAGCCAAAATAAAAATGAACTAAGGAAGACTAAATCTATATAATAAAAGGGTGATATGCAAATTGACCCTAACGGGGGAACAACCAATGCTATGATGCACACTGACCACCAGGGGGCAGACTCTCAACACAGGAGCTGCCCCTCGTGGTCAGTGGGCTTCCACAGGGGGAAATCCGCTCAGCCATAAGCTGGGCTGATGGCTGTGAGCACAATGGCAGTGGCGGGTACACTCCCGCCTCCGCAGCAGTGCTAAGGATGTCTGACTATGGCCTAGGCCCGCTCTCCATGAGGAGCAGGCTTAAGCCATCTAGTGGACATCCCCTGAAGGCTCCCGGGCTGCTAGAAGGATGTCTGACTGTCAGCGTAGGCCCATTCCCCAGGGCAGCAGGCCTAAGCTGGCAGATAGACATCCCCAGAGGGATCCTGGCCTGCGAGAGGGTGCAGGCAGGGCTGAGGGACCCCTCCCCCCCAGCCCTGAGTGCACAAATTTTTGTTCACCGGGCCTCTGGTGGGATAATACTCAGAGAAGATAGAAAGAAGTAGGGATTCATTGGCCAAGTTAGAGAACAGGACAGGCATACTCATAACAGGACAGGAGATGACTTCATTTTTCTCTCTCAAGTACTAGACCAGGTTTTCTGCCGAGAGGATTGAGGTTTGGATGGGGTTGGTGGCATGTAGTGTGTGGTAACACTTGGTGTAACCACAGGAATGAGCAAAAGAATGACAGAGTTGAGGACCCAGCTCAGGCCTCAAATATGTTCAGAATGACTTTTTCATCGGGGAATGCCATCTATGAGGAGATGTGTCATCTCATTGATTGCCAGGGATGACTCAGTTTTATTGGCTGGTTGATCAAGGGAGGTGTTTCTTCCCCTCTGTGTATAAGTTTACTGAAACTATGTATTTACATTTAAAATCTCAAATAGGACTGCTCTCCAGTCCAGAGTACTTTATTAGCTGCACTTCCTTTCTTGAGTCTCTTGAGCAGGCTCTCAGGTGAAGAAAGAATTTGATAAAATGGAGACCTCATTGGAACTACTTTCACTTCCTCTTTTAAAGAAACAGGTGACAGAAAGTCCCTGGCTATTAGTCATATGGCAGTGACAATCTAAAATGTGATCAATGGTAGATTCTGTTTCTACATTTTGAATATGCACATTATTGAGAATTAAATGGTTTTATCTGTATAAAATTTGGTGTCTATTAACCTTCAGTATGTTGTAGAAATAGAAATGGAAATATATTAACTACTTTAGAGAACAGAATTACCTAAATATGTAAAGATTTGTCCTTGTCAAATATTTCTCTCTGTATGTTATGTCATTTTTCCCCCTCAAGACTTTATGTAACAGAAACTGTTTTCTAATCATCACATTTAGAGGATTTAAAAAGTGAGCTTACCTTTAATTTTTATATTTTGCAGGAGATCCGTGTACAGTATCATCTCAGTTGGAGTTAGAAGAAGCCTTTAGGCTTTATGAGCTGAACAAGGATTCTGAACTCTTGATTCATGGTAAAGGCGTGTCATTTCTTATTCTTCTAGAGCAATATTAAACACACACACACACATACACACAAAAAAACAAACAAACAAACAAACAAACAAAAACCACCACCAAGCCTATATTCTTGACAAAATTAAAACAAAATTTTGATGTCAATTTTTAATCTCTATTGCTCATCATTATATAATTATCCTTAGTAGTTTCTCAATTGCTAGAGAAGACAAAATCAGTAAGCTTTTTTAATTTTGAGAAATTTGTTATTTATGTATGCTCCTTGAATAGTAAAACTCAGTGTTTCACAACAAAATGTAGCATAGAACTTGCAGTTTTTAATTTATGCAAACAATGATCTCTAAAGGTAAGGTATCATCAATGTCCTTTTTTTTGTTTAAGTGTTATCAGTGACACTATTTATAGTTATTACATATTTAAGAGTCAGCAAGCCTGAGAGGTGGGTAGTGGTATAGAAGAAGCCTAAACTCTGCTAGCATGTAACTGGTACAATGTAAACCTGGGTTGTAAATCTAGGTATTCTGATTCCAGATCTGTATTCTTAATATATATATATTATTGAGAGAGAGAGAGGAAGGGATAGAGAAATGGAAACATCCATGAGAGAGGAACATTATCGATTGGCTGCCATGTGGGAATTAAGCCCGCAACCTGGGCATGTGCCCTGACCAGGAATTGAACCGGCAATCTCTTAGTTCCTAGGTCAATGCTCAACTGCTGAGCCACACCGACTGGCCAAATCTGTGTTCTTTTTATTCTCCCATGCTACCTCTCCATTTTTAATCTTATGTAGAAACCACTTAATGTATTGCATTTAATTGCAATACATTGACAGTTTTTTATGGAACATTTTGGGGAGATTTAGGAGACCTAGGAAAGTCTTTAAAACTTGAAGTAGATATAAATATCCCTTAAGTATAATGAATCATTTCAATTCTTTGTTGTAATTTCCTTACACTTTTCTATTCAGTATGCTTTTTGACAAATAGCAGTTTGACTTTTTTCTACTGTTAGAATTTGACATAGTGACTCCTAAGGGCTACATAATCTAATTGGTTGAGATCCTTGAAGAACTTTATGTCTTCTATTTTGAGAATCATCTCTTTTTAGAATAAAACTACAATGAATGTTTAAAGAAATGATTGGTCAATAGTATTAAACTGTTTATTTTAAGTTTTAATACTATATCACAGATCTATTTTCAGAAACTAGTTTATATTTCAACTTTTAAGAATATATAAGGAACTGCCCTTCTCATACTCTGTGATCTTTATTAAACCTACTAGAAGCCAGGTGCACGGATTCATGCACCAGTGGGGTCCCTTGACCTGGCTGGAGGGGTACCACGGGAGGGCTCCAGGGTATGTCTGGCCCATCTCGCCCAGTCCCGATCAGCCGGACCCCAGCAGCAAACTAACGTACTGCTTGGAGCTCTGCCTCCTGGTGGTCAGTGCACATAATAGTGAATGGTCGAACGGTCAGACACTTAGCACATTAGGCTTTTATATACTGGAATATAGACTAGAGGCCTGGTGCATTCGTGCACTGGGGGGTCGCTCAGCCTGGCCTGCCCCTCTCACAGTCTGGGACCCCTTGGGGGATGTTTTTCTGCCAGCTTTGAGGATCGGGCTTAAGCTGGCAGTCAGACATCTCTCTCACAGACGGGACCCCTCGCTCCTTACTGCCTGCCTGCCTGCCTGCCTGCCTGCTCGCTCCTTATCGCTCACCTTGCTGCTCCTTAGTGCTGCCACGGAGGTGGAAGAGGCTCCCCCCACCACTGCTGTACTCACCAGTCATGAGCCCAGCTTCTGTCTGGGTGGCACTTCCCCTATGGGAGTGCACTGACCACCAGGGGGTAGCTCTTGCATTGCGCACCTGTCCCCTGTTGGTCAGTGTGCATCATAGTGACTGGTCGTTCTGGTTATTCTCCCTTAACGGCCACTTAGGCTTTTATTATATAGACTAGAAGCCCGGTGCACAAAATTTGTACACCGGGAAGTGGTTCCCTCAGCCTGACCTACACCCTCTGCAATCTGGGAGCCCTCAGGGTATGTTTTATTTATGGCGTAGGTCTGCTCCCCACGGAGCCTAAGCTGTAGTCTGGGCTCCCGCTGCAGAAGGAGACTGGGCTGATCAGTGGAAGGCGCTGCTGCTGCTGCCACTGCCAGTTGCCACAGCCGCCAAGGTGTTTTCCTCAACATGGACTCCAGTTCCTTCACCACGAAAAAATGACAACTTTCTTTAGGCATTTTCAAGATGTCTCTTTTATAGAATATGACAGTTCTTTCTTTCTTTTTTATCCTCACCTGAGGATATTTTTCCATTGATTTTTAGAGAGCATGGAAGAGAGAGGAAAGACAGAGAGAAACATCACTGTGAGAGGGACACTTCGATTGGTTGCCTGCTGCATGAGCCCTGACCAGGGAGAAGCCTGCAACCTAGATACATGCTGTTGACCAGAATCAAACCTGGACTCTGTTGTCGGCATGCTGAAGCTCTATCCACCCAGCCAAACTGGCTAGGGCAGGACATGACATATCTTAGCCCCTCCAGCAGCAGACCTTTGTTTTTTTCCTCTAGGAGTGAGGTGGAAAAACCCTAGATCACCTTCTTGGATTCTCATTACGCAAGTTACCAGGAATATTGTGAGTGGCGTACCAGGAGCTTAACCAATGAGTGGTCAGAAAAGGTGTTTCCTCTGCAGCTCACGCACAGAGGCAGGACTGCTGGTGTGCCCCGGCAAGCAGGCAGACCCTCCTTGCTCCCCACTCTCTGGGGGTATGCTCTACCCTGCTGCATGTGCAGCCTCCTCCTGAGCCGGTTGTGACTGTTATGGCATCCCAGCTAATTTGCATATTACCTCTTTATATATATATATATATATATATATATATATATATATATATATATATATATATATGGAACTTAGGTTTTTATGATATAACTGGAACTACCTGACAGTCAATGTGGCCCCTGGAGGGATCCCAGATTGTGAGAGGGTGCAGGCTAGGCTGAGGGACCCCACCAGTGCACGATCGGGGCTGGGGAGTGACACAGGAGGGCTCCAGTGTGTGTCTGGCCCATTTTGTCCTGATTGGCCAGACCTCAGCAGCAAACTAACCTACCAGTTGGAGCATCTGCCCCCTGTTGGTCAGTGCACGTATAGCGAGCAGTTGAATGTCCTTAACATGTCATTAGCATATTATGCTTTGATTGGTTGGATGGATGACTGGACACTTAGCATATTAGGTTTTTATTATATAGGATTCTTTTGTACATCACAGACTACAAATATTTGGTTAAATGTTCATATAATATTTCTTCTATCTCTCTATAAAAAAGTGATCTGAGTTAGCTTATTTATAAATCCATAGTTTCTAACATAAAACTTACATTCTTGGATTTGAGTACTGTTTCTGTTGTTAAGTTATTCCTAAGTTTAGTATACATCTTTTAAAAATTGTAATGGTTTATGTTCATACTTATATACATTTTTATAATTTAATTATTCATTGTAGTAAACTTGTCACTACAACAAGGATTCAAAGGAATTGTAGTTAATGATTTATCTAAGCCCCCCCCCCAAAAAAAAAAAAATCAGTGATGTAACAGACTGGAATGAGTAATTTGAGCTTCTCATGCATTATTTATTAATGGTTACTTTCATTGAAACTATTTTTTACATACTGTTGGTAAAGTAGATCTCTTTAAACAAATAATGCTGACTATATGCTAAGTATCTGTCAAGAGAGGATCAGATTGAAATTTGGGTCAATTTTTTTGATATTTGAATTTAAAATTCTATGTAATTTGTATATTTTAAATTTGTTGTATTTTTTTCAGTATTTCCTTGTGTACCAGAACGTCCTGGAATGCCCTGTCCAGGAGAAGATAGTGAGTATTTATATACTTAATACCACTTAATAAAAGTGTTTTATGACACAGTAGCATAAGTGAAAGGAAATCAGTAATAGAAATTTTAATTCCTTTGGTTTCTTTTCCATTCTTTAGTCTAATTTAGAATATATTAAGAACTGCCTAAGTTATACTTTGCCAGATCAAAATAAGGCAGTTCTTAGTTATAACTTAATGACATAATTATCTATTCTGCATTTGAAAGGAAAGTTAAGTCATATTTCTTCTGGGTTTTTAATTTTGGAAAATTTCAAACCTATGGAGAAGTTGAAACAACATTGAAAACCAAGATACTCATATATCCTTTGCCTAGATTCACCAGTTTTTAACATTGTCTGTGTTTGCTCTATCTCTTTATGTGTATGTGTGCACACATATGCACACATGTATATACATAGGAAACGCTTGTTTTGTTTTTACTTATATTTGCTGTACCATTTGAGAGTAAGTAATGGGCATAACACTTTACCTCTAAACACTTCAGCATGCATCCTTAGGAGTTGTTACAGGATTTTCTTTTGAATGTCTAAGCTAGTGATTGCCTTTAGTGAATGAATTGAAAGAGTCAAACAACTATTTGTCCTGATATAGTTTAAATATTCAGAAAAATTATGCTTAGGTATGAGCATAATTTATTGCTTTTACTATATGGTATAATTTATTAGTTGTGGATATTAGACAACTCATTTTCATTTGTGATTTCTATACATATCCATGACTTTAAAAGGAGTTGTGATAAATATTAAAAATTAAATGTAGTTCTAACTTTAAAAAAAATTTCAAAATTTTTAATTGATTTTTTAATTTTATTTTTGTAGAGAGAAGAAGGGAAAGAAGGGAGCGGGAGAGAGAGTAGTAGCAATGTGAGAAAGAAAAATTGATCTGTTTCCTCCCACATGCACCCCAATTGGGGACTGAACCCACAATCTGGTACCCTGAGTGGGAATCGAACCTGCCACCTTTTAGTGTAGAGGACAACACTCCAATCACTGAGTTGCACTGGCCAGGGTAGTAGTTCTAACTTTTAATTCTATGACTCTCCATGCAACTTGATAAGAAGAAAAAAATTAAAAAATTAAAGTACTATGGATATTCATATATAAAGTCGAATGGGACCATATACTATATAGGAAAATGGTTAACTATAAGAAATAGAACTCTGATCAGAGTGAAAAATGTTGGTTTGGATTCAGCTAGGAATAGTTCTCTGAACTTCCAGTGGCAGATTGATTGAAGCCAGCATAGGCTACCTTCAGAGAGCTGTGAAGCAAGTGGCCGCTCTCTCTGGCCAAGCTCAGGTTTTAAAAGACTTGTCATTATGGCAGATCTTGGTTTTAGAGTTCCATCTTCCATTGTATTATAGGTCTGCAGCATACAGATAAAATATTTCCTAACTTTTTCACTATATTTCATGCCCACTTTCCCTCTTTAAAATTTGCTGGTGGAGATTTTGATACTACCCGTTCTACAGTATAATAAGTATTAATAAGCTAGAGCATGGGGGGAAATTGATAACCATTAATGTGGTCTCTTGGCTCTTTTAATTTCTAGCCAACATTAACATGTTTAAATTTAAGATATATTAAGATGTAGTTCATGAAAGCTTCTGAAATAAAATGTTCTTTCAGCTTTGGTTACTCCTAACGGAATAAATAATTAAAAAGAAAACATCTAGGCGTGGTTCAGTAGTTGAGTGTCAACCTATGAACCAGGAGGTCACTGTTCGATTCCCTCCCAGGGCACATGTCTGGTTGCAGGCTTGATCCCAGTGTGGGATGTGCAGGAGGCAGCCATCAGTGATTCTCTCTCATCATTGATGTTTCTCTCCCTCTTCCTTCCTCTTTGAAATCAATAAAAATTTATTTAAGTAAAAATAAAACACCTATATTTAAGGTTATATATTACACTATCTCAAGATTTCTAATTCAGACTATTTCAATTGGTCTTTTCTATTTAAATTTTAAATAGTAAACCCAGTGCTACATTTGCTTTAAAATGAACTTAGAAACCTAATGGAATCTTTCCACAGTATTAACTATTATTATGGAATATTTATTAATGACTAGTAGACTATAATAGTGATTGACTTAAAACCAAAATTTCACCGGTAGTCTGGAATGATTTTGTGGCAGTTCTTTGTTTAGGAAGAGCATTAATTTAAAGACAATTGGATGAAAGGTTGTTGGGGAAGAGAATATTCTTGTTGTTACAAAATGTCACTTAAATATTTGTAAGGTTGCTTACAAAAAGGAAAATGTACCTTACAATAAAGAGAACTAGCAATCACTGCCTTCAATAGAGTGAGCACTAGTAGTGAGAGTCAACAATCTGACATTTGTGTATTTCTTTTTCTTATTTTTTAATATATTTTATTGATTTTTTTACAGAGAGGAAGAGAGAGGGATAGAGAGTTAGAAACATCGATGAGAGAGAATCATCGATCAGCTGCCTCTTGTACACCCCCTACTGGGGCTGCGCCTGCAACCAAGGTACATGCCCTTGACCGGAATCGAACCCGGGACCTTTCAATCCGCAGGCCGACACTCTATCCACTGAGCCAAACCGGTTTTGGCCATTTGTGTATTTCTTGATTTGTCACCTATGTATTATTTTTGGCAAAATGTTTATTACTAACACTAATGAGGAAAGAGATAAATCCAGAATGTAGAACCTAAGACTGCTGCATAGACTTAAAAAAAAAAATCCTCAACTTTATGGAAAACAAACAACAAAGTTGAGTGTTTTAGCATACATGAAAGAGACAAAAAGGTTATAGCATTCTTGCAATTATCATTTTCTAAACAGTGAAAATCCAAATGCAATGCCAGAATCTTGATTAGATCCTAGAGAGTAAAAGGAAGCTATAACTGACACATTAAGGGCAAATAGCAAAATTTGCATATGAACTGCATATTTGGTATTAAATTAATGCTAATTTTCTAAGACATGGTAATGGTATTGTAAAATTAGTGGGGGATGTCCTTAATCTTAGGCAATGGGAGTTTAAGGGTGAAGTGTTAATGATATCTGCAACCTTTAAGTGATTCAGGAGAAAGTGTATGTGTAAATAGAGAGGAAAGCAAGTGCTTGCTTAGGTAGTACATATACTGAGTCAAAATAAAATGTAGTAATTGGTAAATCTTGGTGAAGGATGCAGGCATTTATTGCAAAATTAGGAGTTGGGGGAAAATGCAAAAACAGAAAAGTAATAATAGTTACCGAAACATTTATTCCATGGGCTATATTTCCATCAAGTCCCTTATGAATCCAGTTTATTTTTTCACTTTCAGATTTTTATCAATATAAATTATTTTCTTGCTATCAATATCATGAAAAAAAATAACAGACTTAATTATGATAATGATTTTTATCCACACTTGCTCATTTTTAAACTCTCATTCTCTTTTCAGAGTCCATCTACCGGAGAGGTGCTCGCCGCTGGAGAAAGCTTTATTGTGCAAATGGCCACACTTTTCAAGCCAAGCGTTTCAACAGGGTAAACCTTAGTTTGTTGAAAGTTGATAATTTGAGAAGTTTATTTTTTCCCTCTCTATTATGAAAGAAAGGTAGTCTTGTTGCTCCCCTTTAAAGGAGTATGGTTACCTAACATTCCCAGTTTGTGTAGTGTACCTGTTTTCTTGATGATGCAATTTTTAATAGAATCTCCCGTCACTCTTAAAAATGTTCCTGATTTGATGGATTAATTATATGGTTATTCTAGCTATCAGAATGTTGTATTTTTTAATATAAAGCCAGATACTCATAAAATAAACAAGGTTTATTTTGCAAATCATTTAATAATATAATTTTAATTTTCACTGTTTAGAAAATAATAATTGCAAACACTTTCTAGCTTTTACTATGTTTCAGGTACTTTTCCAAATGCTTGACATATACTAATTTATTTAATCATTACCACAACCTTGTGAGATAGGTACTATATATTTCCATTTTATAGATGAAGAAACTGAGGGGTAGGGCATTTAAATAACTTACTCAAGATGAGAAAGCTAGTAAGTTGCAAAGCCATGGTTTGAAAGCATTTATCTCCAGAAGTTCACATTTTTAACTATTGATAACTAAACCAATAGACTCCCATTTCCATTTTAAAACTGGTGCCAAGTTCTGAATTCATTAATGTAAATAGAAGTTACCACCCAAGGTACCACTGATAATTAATAAGCTTTGACCTTGGCTGATCTGACTCAGTTGAACTTAGCCCTATGCACAAAAAGGTTGTTGGTTTGATCCTGATCAGGGCAAATGCCCAGGTTGTGTGTTGGGATATGTATGATTGATGTTCTCTCTCTTTTTCTCCCTCTCTCTTCCTCTCTCTCTAAGGTCAATAAAAACATAATAACAGAAAAAAGCTTTAAAATGAAAAGTCACTTTAGGTATTGCTCTTTAAGAGAGCAGGGCTTTGGTTTGACCTCTAAACAATCTAGAAGGTTTATTTTTGATTGAGAGTCCTTGTACTGTATTTTCTGCCATATGTTTTCCAAGTTTACTCACTTTTCCTATTTTTATAAATCTCAACCTAATTATATGAAGACTGAAAAGTCTTGGACTTACAAAAGAAAACAACATGTTGCAAATTTCACTCTCTATTTTATTTTAATTTATAATTTTTTTTAATTGATTACGGTATTACATATGTGTCCTTATCCCCCATTTTCTTCCCCCCATGCCTTCACCCCCCTGTTGTCTGTGTCCATTGGTTAGGCTTATATGCATACATATAAGTCCTTTGGTTGATCTCTCCTCCTTACCCCCATCCTCCCCTAACTTCCCTCTGGGGTTTAATAGTCTGAACGATATTTCTCTGTCTCTGGATCTGTTTTTGTTCATCAGTTTATGTTGTTCATTATATTCCATAAATGTTCACTCTTTAAACCTATTTTTTTTCCTTTTTTTATTTTTAGAGAGAGGAAGGGAGAGAGAGAAACATTGATGTGAGAATGAAACATCCATCTGCTGTCTCTTGCATGCCCCCTACGGGAAGCAAGCCTGTAGCCCAGGCATATACCTCATCTGGAACTGAAAAGGCAACCCTTCAGTGCGTGGGACAACACCCAACCAATTGAGCCACTGGGCCAGGGCTCACTGTCTCTTTAAAACAAGCTCTCTTTTCTGTTTATTTTTCCCAGTCCATCATAGCTTTGAAAAAGTCATGTATGATGAAGAGAATGAATTAGAGAAGAAGGCTACTTATTTTCACTATTTTATGAACAAACTGTTGGGGAATGATTATGACCTTTTTGTTGTTGTTTTACTGAATTCTTTTGAATTACTCTTTTCAGCGTGCCCACTGTGCCATCTGTACTGACCGGATATGGGGACTTGGACGCCAGGGATATAAATGCATCAACTGCAAACTCCTGGTTCATAAGAAGTGCCACAAACTTGTCACAATTGAATGTGGGCGACATTCTTTACCACCGGTAAGACACTGTTGTCTTCTTTATTTTTAATAGAGCATTTTTTATGATGTTACCATAACTGAGGTCTAAAGTGGTGTGTATGTGGGGGTAGGAGGGGGGGAGGCGGGGGCGCAGGGGAGGGTTGTTAAGGAATCACAACTCAACAGTGTTGTTATGGAATGTGGGTAGGAATATTTTACAGCTCACATATTGTGAATTTGGGAATTGTCATTACAAATTTGTTTGTAGGATATAGTTAACTTTTCTATTTAGCCTGATATAAAATCCTCTGGTCTTAATAGAAGGATTTATAGAGAAGCATTTAAGAGATTTTTTTCCTCTTCTTTAAGCTAACCTCATTAGTTGATAGCTTCCATTACTCGAGCATGAACACTAAGCACAGGTCAGGTAAGAACAGTCTTCACGTTTGCTATTTAAAGTAACTAGAGAGTTTTGCATTTAAAATTTTTATTTTTCACTTTCTTTTGTTTCTTTGAATATATTTTTATTTATTTCAGAGAGGAAGGGAGAAGGAGAGAGAAATAGAAACATCAATGATGAGAGAGAATCATTCATCGGCTGCCTTATGCACAACCCCTACTGGGGATCGAGCCTGCAACCCAGGCATGTGCCCTTGACCAGAATTAAACCTGGGACCCTTTAATCCGCAGGCTGATGCTTTATCCACTGAGCCAAACTGGTTAGGGCTATTTTTCACTTTTTAAAAAAAATCCTCACTCGAGGATATTTTCCCATTGATTTTAGAGAAAGTGGAAGAGATAAAGAAAGGCAGAGAAAAATATAGATTTGAGAGAAACACATCAATTGGTTGCTTCCTACACGTGCCCTGACCACAGCCTGGGCCAGGGAGGAGCCTGCAACCGACTCAAACCTTTGACTGGAATGGAACCCGGGACCCTTTGGCCGATGCTCTATTCACTGAGTCAAACCAGCTAGGACTTCTCTTTCTTTTTTTAAATATGTAATAAAAATATGTTCATCATAGAAAAAAATAGAGAATACAGATGAATAAAGAAAAATTAAATAAAAATCCCCCATGAAATCTACCATCTAAAGGTAGTTGTCATTTGTGTATATCTTTCCATGCAGATTTATATGTTTAAACATTTAAAATTTTTCCATGTAGGAAAAATTTAAACATACATTAAGAGTAGCTGAAACCATGTAATGAACTTCCATATACCAATCACGCTGCTCTAACAGTTATTAATACACTACCAATCTTGTTTCATCTGTACCCCTGCCCATTTAACCCTGTGTTATGTTGAAACAAATCCCAGACATGTTTCAGAATGTACCTCTAACAATAAAGATTCTTTTTAAAATCTAAAAACCAAATTCCTTATGTCAGATATCCATCCAGGCAATGTTCATATTTTCAGTTGTCTCATAAATGTTTTGTTTTTACAATTTTCATTATAAATCAGGATCAAATGAAGCCCATATTTGTAATTAATTGATACATCTTCCCTATTTTTAAATTTACCGACTGCTCTATCGCTCCCTCTCTTCCCTTCTGTGTGTGTTGCTCTCTCATTCTTGCTCACTCTCTTCCCCCTCTCTTACAATTTAATTATAGAAGAAACTGTATTGTCAGTTTTTCTTAATTTTTCTCTTTGCTTTTTTTCATGGTATTGTTTAAAATATTCCTCTATCCTCTTTATTTGCTGTATATTATAGTTGGATCTAGAGGTTTGATTAGATAGTAGGCTTGGGTTTTATTTTTGTGGGTTACTTTTGAGACTACTTTATCAGTGGTGGAGTGTTTATTTATCAGAAGGCACATAATATTTGGATGTCTCATTCTTTTACATGCTTTTTAACAAAAGTGAAATCATATGGGTAATGTTTTCTAACCCATTTTTCTTACTGAATAATATATTTTGGTCCTCTTTCTATATTTAGCTATCTATATCCTCATCACTTTTAGCATAATATTTTGTTATATGTCTATACCATAATTTTTTAAACCTGTTCTTCATGATTAAACAGTTGAGTTGTTTTTCTAAATTTTCCTAAGAAGAAAATCACAATGAATTTACTGGTGAATAAATCTTAAGAAGAAGAATTACTGGGTTAAAGAATATGTGCATTTAAAAAGATCCGGATGCCTCCTTCTAAATTGTCTTCCAAAATGATTGTACTATGTTTACTCATAGTACCTTCTTTGAACAAAGATTATTGGTGGTGTCTCTTTGGTATTAGAATTTCTTAGCTGGTTCATATAAGCTTAGACGTGGGTTTGTACAAGTTTCAGAGGTAAAAATCCAATCTTAAGGAAAAATAGAAGGCCAAAAAGTATGAACGTAATTTCTCCAGGTTACTAATATTTGTGCTCGTGTTCCTAGGTGATGGATGACTTGTGTGGATTTATAAGTGGGGGGAATAAAGAGGGACAGGGCTAGGGATTATATTTAGAATAGGTGCTAAACACATTAAGAAATTCATGAGCCCCATCTTTAAGGCTCATGAATTTATAAAATTATAACTGTATTAAAATTAATGCTCCTTCTCAGGTTCACCTTTTCTTGCTGGTATTCATTAAATCTGGTTCCAAGATTAATGAATTAGTAACATTTTGGTTTGAATTAGTATTATCCTAGGTTAGTGACAGTGGTTAAGTCAATTTCTAGGGGATATTTATTTTTTGGTTCACTGACAACTTACCTCAAAATTTTACATGGAATTTCAAGAGGTTTGTAGACATCTTGAAATCCATCTCTGGGCTTTAGCTAAAGAAGTAAAATACTAGAGACTCCTCCCAAGTGTATATGGAGCTTGAAAGAAGATTAGCTAGTGTATAAGAGAAATCAGAATATAAAGGAGAATAATTTTTATTTCTATTTGATGGCCTGAAATTAGTTTTATGTGTTCCTTCTGTTACCTGTAAAATGTGACAATACCTCATTTACAGGAATATGGTGTCATATAGTAAAGTTGCAAACAAATTAATATAGTAATATAGTTCTTATTATAAGTTATATTTGTCAAATTTATGTGTTAATATGATGTGTCTCATTAAAATATTCCAGAATTTATAGAGATATTGAGATTTAAAAAGACTTCACTGAGTTGCTGTTTCTTTGGAAATGTTTCTAGGAACCAATGACGCCCATGGATCAGTCATCCATGCACACAGACCATGCCCAAACAGGTAAAAATGACGCTGTCGTGAATTATTGTTCATTAACAAAATATCGTTGAGAGACTTCTTTCAGTGACTCTTACACCTAAGTTTAAAAAAAATTCTGTTCTCCCTACATAAAAGCGAGGTAACCATATTTTATGGTGGTGATATCGTCACAATATTTAACATACATTTGACATTTTAAAAGGACAAATATGTAAACTACAACAAATGACCGCTTTCTCTAATTTAAATTAATTTTGTTTAAGACCCCTTTAAATTCAGCAAACCTAGTTGTTGTTGTTTTTTTTTCAATAACACAAACATACTGATTTTGTGGGCCATGTTGACTATGTTAAAGTGACCCGTTTTTATTAAAAGTTTTATTATCAGAAGTAGGAAATATGTAAAGACATAGAGATGCAGTATAAAAATTCACAAAAGATCATGTGAATTCAAATGTCAAGTAGATACAAATCTCAAATGTGTATCTGGGAAATTTAAGTAGCAATTAAATGGGATAGGGAAGCCTGTTAGGGGATGAATCAAGGAAGTTGCAAAGCAAGGACTTTGCTGGTTGTATGAAATATAGGATTTTTATTTTATTTTATTTTTTTGATTTTGTAATCCAAGTGGCTTCAAGGAATAGAAGCCAAGAGTAGAATCTTGTCAGTTCTTTACTTCACCTACGTGGTGCAGTAGTTAGGGGCATTTTGAGTATGAAAGAAGTGAGGAATGAAAACCCGAGACCCTCTACTTCCATGCCTCACTCATACTAAAATAATCAAATAGGGTTTATAGAGTCATCCTTACAGAGAAATTGATTAATTTGTGAAGAAGGGAAATATTTTTAAAATAGCAAAAATACTTGTTAAAATCAGTAGTTGGTTACTGATTGGTTTTTGCTCTCCTTTACCCTCATTAAATATTAAAATTTAATTCATATTATATACACTTTGTTATTAGTAAGACAGCTACTTAATTTTAAATGATCAAGACCGGAAAGAAAACTAAAATAATAAAATCAAGAGGAAATTTTAAGTTAAAATCAGCTAATGGATGCTGTTTTTCTCTTTTTTTTTTATGTTTGGGATTGGGTTTTTAGTAATTCCATATAATCCTTCAAGTCATGAGAGTTTGGACCAAGTTGGTGAAGAAAAGGAGGTAAGTTAATTAGTTTTTTTTTTAAAAATGTTTAAAAGTTGCTATTTTTTTAATAAAAATGTTTAAAATTATTGTTCATGTTAGTTTATTGAAGGTTAATCTTATTGTACATTATACCATTAGTTTTTGTTTTTTTTTATTCCTCACTGAGGATATTTTTCCATTGATTTTTAGAGAGAGTGGAAGGGAAGGGGAGAGACAGAGAGAGAAACATTGATGTGAGAAACACACATCGATTGTTTGCCTCCCTCATGCACCTGGACCAGGGCTGGGGATCACACCTGCGATGGAGAGATATGCCCTAGACTGGAATCAAAACTGGGATCCTTCAGTTTGTGGGCTGATGGTCTATCCACTGAGCAAAACTGGCTATGCCATGACATTAACCTTTTAATATGACTTGACAGTATAAAAATATGACAAATTGATTTTTCTTATTTCTTTCTTTTTTTTAAAAAAGGGTTAATATACAGGAGAAAACTCCAGAGAGTTTTTTTGTTTTGTTTTGTTTTTTTACTTGAGTTTTTTTGGTACTTGGGTTCTGGCTAGGAAAGAATTCAGAACCAAGAAGACTCAAATTGTAAGAGAACATTTATTTGGTAAATCACAGAGGTAGAAGAAGTAATTCCTAGAAGAAATGGACTTAGAAAACAAGTTATGGAGATAAAGGAAAGATTGTTGGAGCTTGGGAGTGAGGAAGCTAGTAGTAACATGCCTGGAGAAGGGAGGGGATGGGGATGGGAAAATGGAAACCCATGGGTGTGTTTCTGGGAGGAGAGCCTTTTCTTGTTTCTTGAGGTAGGCTTGCATTTTTGTGAATTTCCCTCTTAGGACTGCTTTTACTGTGTCCCATAGATGTTTGGGTTGCGTTTTCATTTCATTTGTCACAGGTATCTTTCGATTTCTTCCTTGATCTCGTTGTTAACCCATTCTGTCCAGTTATTTTCTTGTAATTAATTGACTTCTAGTTTCATACCACTGCAGTCAGAAAAGATGCTTAAAATTATTTCAATCTTCTGGAATTTAAGAAGACTTATTTGTGACCTAACATGTGGTCTGTCCTGGAAAATGTTCTCTGTGTACTTGAAAAGAATGTATATTCTGTTGCTTTTGGATAAAATGCTCTAAAAATATCAATTACATCTATTTGGTCTAATATGTCACTTAAGGTTGCTATTTCCTTCTTGATTTTGTCTGGATGATCTATCCATTTATGCCAGTTGGGTATTAAAGTCCCCAATAATTACTGTTGATCTGACCCTATAGCTCTATCAATATTTTCTTTATGAATTTAGGTGCTCCTACTTGGGTGTGTAAATGTTTACAAGGGCTATATTTTCTTGCTGGGTTGATCCCTTTATTATTATGTATTGTTCTTCTTTGTCTCCTATTATAACTTTTGTGTTAAAGTTTATTTTGTCTAATAGAAGTATTGCTACCCCAGCTTTTTTGTTTTGTTTATTTCCATTTGCATTAAATATCTTTGTTTATTCCTTTATATTTCATCTGTGTATGCTTTTGATCTGAAATGAGTCTCTTGTAGACAACATATGTATGAGTCATGTTTCTGATCCATTTAGTCACCCTGTGTCCTTTGATTGGAGCATTTAATCTATTTACATTTAAAGTGGTTGTTGATAGGTATATAGTTACTATCATTTTGTTATTCACATTTGTTTCTCTTTTTTTTCTTAAAGAAGTCCCTTTAATATTTCTTGAAATACTGGTTTGGTGATAATGAATTCCTTGAGCTTTTTCTTATCTGGGAAACTTTTCATCTCTCCTTTGATTTTTAAATGATAGCTGTACTGGGTAATCTTGATTGTAGATTCTTGTTTTTCATTGCTTTGAATATTTTATGCCAATTCCTTCTGACCTATAAAGTTTTTGTTGAGAAATCAGCTGACAGTCTACAGAGCTTCCTTGTAGGTAACTAACTGCTTTTCTTTTGCTGCTTTTAATGGTTTGTCTTCAATCTTTGGCATTTTAATTATAATGTGTCTTATTGTAGGCCTTTTGAGGTTCATCTTGTTTGTGTCTCTGTGCTTCCTGGACTTGTGTATCCGTTTCTTTCATGAGGTTAAGGAAGTTTCCAATCATTATTTTATCAAATCTGTTTTCAATCCTTGCTCTCTCTTTTCTCCTTCTAGTTACTTGATGATGCAAATGTTGGTATATTTGATGTTGTTCCAGAGGTCTTAAACTGACCTCATTTTAAAAAATTCTTTTCCGCTGAAACCTGTTCGGCCTGCAGACTGAAGGGTCCCAGGTTCCATTCCGGTCTAGAGCATGTAGCTTGATTGCGGGCATATCCCTAGTAGGGGGTGTGCAAGAGGCAGCTGATTCATGATTCTCTTTCATCGATGTTTCTAACTATCTCTCTTTCCTCTCTGTAAAAAAAAAAAAAAAAAAAAAAAAAGAATAAAATATATATTTTTAAAAATCTTCCTCTTTTTCCTGTTCTGATTGGGTGTTTTCCACTACCTTTTCTTCCAAGTCATTGAGTTGATCTTCTGCTTTATCTAATCTGTTGATTCTTCTAGTGTATTCTTTATTTAAGGTATTGGGTTTTTCATTTGTGATTTTTTTTTTTTATGGTGTCCATGTCCTTTTTTATGTTTACTATCTCTTTGTTGAAGTTCTCACTTAGTTTATCTACTCTTCCTCTAAGTTCATTGAACTTTCTTATAACTGGTGTTTTGAACTCTGTACCTGGTAGATTTCTTGCCTCCATTTGATTTACTTATTTTCCTGGAGTTTTCTCCTGTACTTTCAACTCGTGAATTTGTCCCATTTCTTGAGTAGTTAGATTGCATTGTTTGGAATGATGTTAGAAAAGAATTATTAAAAACTTAGAAAATATTTTTTAAATAGTCATAGGTATAATTAGGTGTTAGAAATATATTTATGCAAAATACTTCCAGTTATAATTCTTTTTTAGTTGTTAATCCTCATGCAAGTGTATTTTCTCTATTGATTTTTTTTTTAGAGAGAGTGGAAGTGGGGGAGGCGGGCAGTGGGGAGTGAGAAACATCAATTGGTTGCCTCACACATGTGCCCTCACTGGGGGCGGGGGATCAAGCCTGCAATCGAGGCACCTGCCCTTAAATAGAATTGAACCCATGACTCTTCAGTCCTCAGGCCAATGCTATGTAACCACTAAGCCAACCTGCAAGGGTCAGTTATAACTCTGATATAAATGTTCTCAACAGGCAATGAACACCAGGGAAAGTGGCAAAGCATCATCCAGTCTAGGTCTTCAGGATTTTGATTTGCTCCGGGTAATAGGAAGAGGAAGTTATGCCAAAGTACTGTTGGTACGATTAAAAAAAACAGACCGTATCTATGCAATGAAAGTTGTGAAAAAGGAGCTTGTTAATGATGATGAGGTAAGCACAATGTTTTATTACTTCTAAACTGTTAAATTGACTTAAGTGTACCATTTCAGAGAAAACCTCAATGCTTATGACTTCTTTCAATCTGTTTTTCGAAATAATGCCTCAAATGGGTTATATAAGATATTTTTAAAGAAATCTGATGATTAGGTTTTTAAAAAAAATAAAAATCAAATCATATTATGATCAAGGGAAAGTACTTGATTGAACTTTGAAAAAGTTTTCTAGACCATTTCATAATATTGAAATGTTTACTGGTAGTGTTTTTTTTCTCTTTCAAATTGTTGTTGCATGATTACTAGTCATTCTTTGATATTTAGCATAGTTAGTTAATTGCATTTGTGATCATGAAATTGCCAAGAGCAAATATAGTTTGATGATATTTCAGTTTGATAAACATTTCTTTTATGTTTTAAAATAGGATATTGACTGGGTACAGACAGAGAAGCATGTTTTTGAGCAGGCATCCAATCATCCTTTTCTTGTTGGGCTGCATTCTTGCTTTCAGACAGAAAGCAGGTAAGGTCGGAAGATGGAGTGATTACTGGGCTTTACATGCTTTACATATTACATAATAAGAACTCTTTATACTATAAATCCTGAAGCGGTAGTCATGGAGACAGACACAACAGTATGATGCTTATGATTTCCTGACTCACGAACTCCCATCAGTGATATCTGTTTGGATTAGCATAAAGAAATTATCTGCTTAAAAAATATAGCCTGGGGTGGGTGGGAGAGAAGGCAGAGGGAGAAATGTGTGTGTGTGTGTGTGTGTGGGGGGGGGGGGTTCGGGAACATCTGTAATACTTTCAACCATAAAGATGAATTTATATATATGGTCGAAATATGGCAATAGAAATTCATATTTTTAAATATCTCTAAGGTTTTAGCTTTAGATTTAAAGTTTCCCAGAGTTTAACTAGGGGGAGAAATCCTAACTTCTTTACCTTAAGGGACAGTTGAAGTGACTTACCACGCAAACGCTAGAATTGGGGTGGGAGTGGGAGGGTCTGGATTGCAATTGGTACTACAGAAGTAAGAGGTTACAGAATGCTATCATGCTGGTTTACTTTCTTGTATCTACTTGATGAACAGCTTCCTACTACCACCACCCTTAGTTTCCACCAAATTCCTGGGATTTTGTACAGGGTAAATGACAGAATGCTCTAAGTTGTGACTGGTCTCTATAATGTTTAAAATGCATAGTTATATTTTCTTTTGGACCTTGGTTTCATGTGTTCTTTCCTATGTTTTAGGTTGTTCTTTGTCATAGAGTATGTAAATGGAGGAGATCTAATGTTTCATATGCAGAGACAAAGAAAACTTCCTGAAGAACATGCCAGGTAAATTTATTGATTGTTGTTTGTGTTGGGATTTTGGGGAGCAGCTGTGGCACTTTTATGTTCTAGTGGTTGAAAACAGTAGATACATTAGTTTTTTTTTAATTTTTTAATTTTATTTTTTTAAATATATTTTATTGATTTAAAAAAAATATATTTTATTGCTTTTTTACAGAGAGGAAGGGAGAGGGATAGAGAGTTGGAAACATTGGTTAGAGAGACATCAATCAGCTACCTCTTGCACACCTCCTACTGGGGATATGTCCACAACCCAGCTACATGCCCTTGACCAGAATCAAACCTGGGACCCTTCTATCCATTGAGCCAAACAGGTCAGGGCAATTTTATTGATATTTTACAGAGAGGAAGGGAGAGGGATAGAGAGTTAGAAACATCAATGAGAGGGAAACATCAATCAGCTGCCTCCTGCACACCCTCTCCTCACCCCCACAATGGGGATGTGACCACAACCAAGGTACATGCCCTTGACCGGAATGGAACCTGGGACCTTTCAGTTCGCAGGTCGATGCTCTATCCACTGAGCCAAACCAGTTAGGGCAGAAGATAATTTATTTTGATACTGGTTAATTCTTTGTAAGTCATGTGGGAGACTAAGGTAAAAGTTATTTTGCATTATAATAAAATACAATATATAACATTATATAGTATGTAATAATATAATTATAAACTTTTAAAAAGTATAAACAGTATTAGTGGGGAAACCTTTAGTCAACTAAACCCAATTGTTTTAAAATATTTTATCTATTCAGCATCAGCCTCTGAAGTAATTGAATTTACAAATACTTATTAATCTTATCAGATTTGCAGTTATCTCTGACAGTTTTTCATTAGACAATTATTATTCATACTAGTCGCCCAGTGCACGCATTCATGCACTGGTGGGATCCCTCGGCCTGGACTGCACCATGTCACAATCCGGGACCTCTCAGGGGATGTTGGAGGCTCAGTGCATGGATTCGGCCTGATCACTGCAGGCCAGGCCAAGGGATCCCATGGGTGCACAAATTTGTGCACCAGGTCTATAGTATGCATATAAGATCTTTGGTTAATCCATTCCCGCCCTCCCCCCTCTCCTCTTCCCTCTGAGATTCATCAATCTGTTCCATGTTTTCATGCCTGTGTGTTGAGCGTCTGCCCCCTGGTGGTCAGGATGCATCATAGTTACCGGTGGAATGGTTGAAAAGTCGGACACTTAGTGTATTTGTGTGTACACACACACACTTAAGAGTAATAAAACAGTTTCTCTTAAGCTATTATACATGCCTGACTATTCTTGTAATTATGATTTTTGAATTGGTCTGATGTTGGCTTTTTTCCTGTGATTCTATATGTGTTGATGAATCAGAGCAAAGAGCATTAAATATTATTTGTTTAGTGCCCTATCTTTAATATTATTATACAAGATTATAAGTTGTTTCTATATTGGAAGACTTAGGTGGGAAGGATCATGGCCTTGGATAAGAAGTTTAGTCCATCAATTCCATGGTTTACTCATAATTAGCAGTAATTCTCACTCTTGTGCTTCATAAAAGTAATTTAAAAAATGAAGCTTGTGCCGAAACCAGTTTGGCTCAGTGGTAGAGTGTTGGTCTGCAGACTGAAAGGTCCCAGGTTCGATTTCGGTCAAGGGCATGTACGTTGGTTGCGGGCACGTCCCCGGTAGTGGGTGTGCAAGAGGCAGTTGGTCGATGTTTCTCTCTCATCGACTTTTCTAGCGCTCTATCCCTCTCTCTTCCTCTCTATAAAAAAATCAATAAAATATATTTTAAAAAATCAAGTATCAAGGATATAAAAATAACTCCTTAAAAAAAAAAATGAAGCTTGTGAGTTTGTACACATAGGTAACAAAGGTTAGAGATTTTATTTTTTTAAGAATTTAGTGAAAATCTTGCTAGTTCATTAATGATTTTTCTTGTCAGAAAGAGATAACATCCTTCAATTTTATAAGAAGCTATAAATTATATCAACTAACCTCAGGGCCAAAGTGTTCTTTCTTTTATTTACTGTATGTTTATTGTTTATTTAGGCTTTATCAAATGGTGGCCCTTCAATAGCAAAGCCAGGGATAACATTTTATTTTGTGAATATATAACCAGTATTTGTTCCTTGTTTGCTCAGTAGGACATGGGGAAAGTAGTCCAGTTTTATTGTATTAAAGTTCCATTTTTTTTTTTTTTTTTTTACCATCTTTGCTTTTCTAGAAACAAAAGTATAAATAAAGGCTCAAGTTCCCTATTCATAGAATTAAGTAGCTAGAAGGTATATATTCTGTATCTCCAAACAAGATTGTGACCATCTTCATCTAAGCAGCCATAAACCAGCGTGGTATTTCATTTTCATTAGTCAGGTCAAAAGTTCTAGTTATCACCAATGAGTTGGTGACAATTTTAAAACTTCTTTCTTTAATATTAAATATTATGGTTGCAGAATAATTTCTTTCAATTCCTTTTCTAGGAATTTTGGTATGGATTTTATGGTTTCAGTGATAGACTTTTTAAAAACAATATATTTTATTGATTTTTTTTTTTTTTTACAGAGAGGAAGGGAAAGGGATAGAGAGTTAGAAACATCGGTGAGAGAGAAACATCGACCAGCTGTCTCCTGCACACTCCCTACTGGGGATGTGTCCACAACCAAGGTACATGCCCTTAACCGGAATCGAACCTGGGACCCTTGAGTCCGCAGGTGGACACTCTATCCACTGAGCCAAACTGGTAGGGCTCAGTGATAGACTTTTAGTGTTCTATGTGGATCAGTCTTAGCATTTTATGAGGTCACTGGACCTTTAGGGAAGTGATGGCAACTCTGTAGAAGATGTGCGTACATGTGCACAGGGTCTTACACTTTACCCCAGTTGTGGGAGCATGGACTGCCTGAGGCCCATCCAGATTACGAACCCCTGTTTGAGACTTTCAAATTGATAACTTCATGAGTTTGATTTGTACTGGATCTTTATAATTATGTTTTGGGTTCAGATGCTTTAAAGTAGGACTTTAATTTGTGTTTGGTATTGTTCCTAAAAACACTGAGAGGAAAATAATCTTTTAACATGATTTTGATGTTTTAATTTGCAGACAAGAGTATGACTTAAATACCTTCCTCTAGAAATTTACAGTTTTAAAACTTGAATCAAATGAGTTTTTCATTTTATTTTAGATTTTACTCTGCAGAAATCAGTCTAGCATTAAATTATCTTCATGAACGAGGGATAATTTATAGAGATTTGAAATTGGACAATGTATTGCTGGACTCAGAAGGACACATTAAACTCACTGACTACGGCATGTGTAAGGTGAGGGAAAATTCTAGTTATTCGAAAGCTCTCAGATGCTCATAAGGTTGTTTTGGTAAAATAACTTCATACTTAAAGATGAAGAAATGATTGCTACTTTGTTAAGGATACTTTTTGGGATTATAGCACAAAAACAAGTACACAGAGTGGGGCAAAAAGTAAGTTTACAGTTGTTTGTGTGGAAAATAATAAACAAAAGAATAAACTTTTACATATTCACAACTATAAACCTACTTTTGCCCCACCCTGTACTTTTTTTTCCTAACCATTTACAAAATTCCATATTTTCTGTGAGTGTTAAATGTCCTACAATGAGTTAATTTCTACATATGCTTTGTAACTTTTTTTGAAAGTTGTGTTATTATTAAAATTTTAAAGATAAAAATTATCTACAATCTCTCAACTTTAACACAACTACTTGCATATCACCTTCCAGTTTTTGCCATTTAATTGTAATTCTCAATAATGCATTTAAAATTTTCCTAGGAAATTTATCTCTTTTTGTATTTAAATTTTTAAATATCTGACATAAAATACAGTTCATTCTTAGGACATGTCCTTATTTCTTGATGTTTTATTCTTTTTGTAACAGTATTTTACTTAAGGATTCAGTCTCTTTCCACAAAATATGAAATGAATCCCCAGGATATAGAATGTTCTTGTTTTATGACTTAGAGTCAGTATTTAAACTTACCTAAAGTCAAACCTCTGGCAAATATTGGATGAATTTCTTTTCCTTGTTACAATTCCTTGGGAAATCTAAAACACTAAAAAAATTTTATGTAGCTTCTACAGAAATACTTCCTTTAGGTTAAATTAATTTAATCTCTTCACTTTCTCACTAGATGCTTTTATATAAAGAGTGCTTGGGATAGTGATGACTGAAGGCATATGAAAATTTGAATGAATAGCTTCAGGCTCATGTTTGAAATATTTTGTGAACATTGATTATTATGCACTGAAAAACTTTGACCATTTTATGAATTATTTATTTACTAGAGGCCTGGTGAACGATATTCATGCACTCAGGGGGAGAGGGAAGGTGTAACTCAGCCCAACCTGCACTCTCTTGCAGTCTGGGAGCCCTCAGAGAATGTCCGACTGACAGCTTAGGCCCTGTGGGGAGAGGGCCAAAGCTGTCAGTTGGACATCCTTAGCACTGCTGCGAAGGCAGGAGAGGCTCCAGCCACTGCCACTGCACTCGCCAGCCACGAGCCCTGCTTCTGGCTGAGCTGCATTCTTTGTGTGGGAGTGCACTGACCGCCAGGGGTCAGCTCCTGCATTGAGCATCTGCCCCCTGGTGGTCAGTGTGCATCATAGCAACCGGTGATTCCACCATTCGGTCAATTTGCATACTAGCCTTTTATTATATAGAATTTATCAGAAGGGGAATTTTATTTTTTATTCATTCATTTATTTATTTATTTTTAATATATTTTATTGATTTTTTAAAATATTTTTTTGCCCCTTCCTTCCCTCCCATACATACCCTCCCTCCCCAGAGTTTTATGTCCATTGGTTGTACTTATATGCATGTATACAAGTCCTTCTGTTGATCTATTATCTCCCCCAGATCTTCCTCCCCTTCCCACTGTAATTTGACAGTCTGCTTGTTGCTTTACTGTCTCTATATCTATCTTTTGGTTCATCAGTTTATAATGTTCTTTATTATCCATAAATGAGTGAGGTCTTGTGGTGTTTCTCTTTCATTGATTGGCTTATTTCACTCAGCATGATGTTCTCCAATTCCATCCAGGTTGCTGCAAATGATGAGAATTCCTTCTTTTTTATGGCAGCATAGTATTCCATTGTGTAGATGTACCATAGTTTTTGGATCCACTCATCTGCTGACGGGCACGTAGGCTGTTTCCAAATTCTGGCTATTGTAGATTGTGCTGCTATGAACATAGGGGTGCATATATCCTTTCTGATTGGTGTTTCTAGTTTCTTGGGATATATTCCTAGAAGTGGGATTACTGGGTCAAATGGGAGTTCCATTTTCAGTTTTTTGAGGAAACTCCACACTGTTCTCCATAGTGGTTGCACCAGTCTGCATTCCCACCAGCAGTGCACGAGGGTTCCTTTTTCTCCGCAACCTCGCCAACACTTGTCGTTTGTTGATTTGTTGATGTTGGCCATTCTGACAGGTGTGAGATGGTACCGCATTGTTGTTTTGATTTGCATCTCTCGGACAATTAGTGACTTTGAGCATGTTTTCATGTGCCTTTTGGCCTTCAGAAGGGGAATTTTAATAGTAACATCTCTATTATGCTGTAGATAATATAGCTGATGGGCCTACATTTAGAAAATTCAGTCAACAAGTGAATGATTTAGCATAACTCTGTTATAGGTTAACAGACTGCATCCATTGCCTCTGACTTTTGCCCTAAATGTGAATGTCATTTATTATTAAATTGCATGTCAAGTCATTACTAATAGTACAAAACAACTTAAGTCACAGCCATATTTCCACGTGTACAAAATAGCTTATATATCCTTATGAGGGATCACGAAATAATCTTTAGAGTCACAACATATTACTAAACATTTCTTCCAGATGTTTATAGAAGTGTTATAGCTTATAAAGTAAAATTTAAAGAAAAATACACACATTATGCCTAAAATATCTTAGGAGGGACCCATTAAGAACCTCATAACAATGGTTGCCTCTATGGAGTTGGAGCAAGATGTGTCAGGGAAAGGAATGCGAAGAAGTCTTGATTTTACCATATAATTTAACTTAAGGAAATGGTTAAATTCTAGATACAAACATTCAGTTAGATTTTATGTAGTCATTAACAATAAGAAGTCTGTAATTACATAGGGAATTACATGGTTATAAAGTAAAAGAAGCAGATGCTTAATTGTATATTTAACTACCTTGTTGATTTCATTTTAAAAAATCTTCTTGCTTGTTTTTTAAATATATTTTTATTGATTTCAGAGAGCAAGGGAGAAAGAGAAACATCAATGAGGAGACTCATTGATCGGCTGCCTCCTCATGCCCCCTACTGAATATTGAGCCCGAAACCAGGGCATGTGCCCTCACCAGGAATCGAACTGTGACCTCCTTTATGACTTAGTTATTGGTCAGTACCTCACGGGTACTTAAAAAGGATATATAATCTCCATTTTTCAAGCAAGGAGTCTCACACACACACTCTCTCTCCCTTCCTTTCTCCACACAGAAACATAGGTAGACATTTTCTATCTATACTAATAAAAGGGTAATATGCTAATTAGACTGGGTCAACCAGCCATCTTCCAGACATCCGACTTACTTCCGGATAAAGCTATGGTGGTAGGAGCCAAGGCAGAGGCAATTAGGGGCAATCAGGCAAGCAGGCAGAGGCAGTTAGGGGTGATGAGGCAGGTAGGCAGGTGAGCAGTTAGGAGCCAGTGGTCCTAGATTGAGAGAGGGATGTTCGATTGCCAATTTAGTGGGATTGGCCCTAAACTGGCAGTTGGACATCCCCCAAGGAGTCCCCAATTGGAGAGGGTGCAAGCGGGGCTGAGGGAACCCCCTCCTCCTGTGCACGAATTTTGTGCACCAGGCCTCTAGTATATACATAATTTATATATTTTTTCAGCTCTAGCTTTGTCCAAATCTTTCTGTGCTTATTAATTTTTTGTCTGTATAATCTGTCATCCTATATAATAAAGGCCTAATATGCTAAGTGTCTGGTCATCTGGTTGTTTGTTCAACCAATCAAAACGTAATATGCTAAGGCCTCTCAACCACTTGCTTTAATGTGCACCGACCACAGGGGTGCAGACAGTCAACCTGTTAACCAGTTGGTATGACGTGTACTGACCATCAGGGGACAGACGCTCCAACCGGTAGGTTAGCTTGTTATTGGGGTCCGGATGATCGGAACTGAGCAAGCCAGGCCGGATACACCCTGGAGTCCTCCTGCAGTCCCTCCCCAGCTGGCCAATCTCCCGCATCTCTCCCCAGCCCAAATCATTCACTGGTCAGGTCCCTCAGCCTGGCCTGCACCCTCTTGCAATCTGGGACCCCTCAGAGGATATCAGAGAGCCAGTTTCGGCCCAATGGTGGAACGACCAGTTGGTATGATGTGCACTGACCACCAGGGGATAGATGCTCAATGCAGGAGCCGCCCCCTGGTGGTCAGTGCACTCCTACAGGGGCAGCACCGCTCAGCTAGAAACCAGGCTCACGGCTGGTGAGTGCAGCAGTGATGGTGGGAGCCTCTCCCATCTACGCAGTAGCGCTAAGGATGTCTGACTGACAGCTTAGGCCTGCTCCCTGCAAGAGGGCGCAGGCCTGGCAGAGGGACACTCCCCTCTCCCAAGTGCACAAATTTTGTGCATCAGGCCTCTAGTTTTTTTTAATAAATGTGTTAAAATCATGTGTTGTGATTAGGGATTGTATTATCTGTTTGGGCTGCTTCAAAACAAGATGGCTTCAAAAACAAGCATTTGTTTCTCGTGGCTCTGGAGGCTGGGAAGTCCAAGGTCAAGGTGCCAACATTCTTCATCATTTACAGATGGCTGTCTCTCAGTGTATCCTCCATGGGTGTGGGGAGCAGGGCTGGCTGTCTTTCCCTTTTTATAAGGACACTAATCCCATTCTGGGGTCTCTAAACTCATGACCTAATTACCTTCCAAAGGCTCCACTTCCCTCATCACATTAGAACTTCAACATATGAATTTGGAAGCACACATACTTTCAGTCCATAGCAAAGATTGTGAAATTCTAATACTTAGTCTATTTTTAGTCTTTGTATTTTGAGGCTGTGTTGTTAGGTACATACATAGTTTGTTACAACTTCTTGATGATTGCTCCATTTGTTATTGTGTAGTTTCTCTTTTTATACAGATTACTGGGTTTTGTCTTAATTTTCTCCATCCTGCAACTATTAAAATACAAAACCAAAAAAACTTATGCCCTAGGAATAATTAGAGAGAAACATCATAATGCCAGCTGTGGTTATATTAGGAAGCAAGGTTAAAGTGCTTCTTTTCTTCATAAAATATGATTCCTTTTACTCTAATTGAACTGATTTTTTTTTATCAACATCTAATGAGAACAGATTTTCTCTGAGCTATTTCAATCCATGATTTTAATGCGAAAGGCAACTGTGCTAGTGATATTTTATTTAAGCTTAACAGATGCTGAGCTTCTATAGGTGAAATAAAAGAGGTGAATTTAAAACAGAATTTTGGGTCTTATTGTTTCTCTTTTTTTTTCTTTTTTATAAAAGGAAGGATTACGGCCAGGAGATACAACCAGCACTTTCTGTGGTACTCCAAATTACATTGCTCCTGAAATTTTAAGAGGAGAAGACTATGGTAAATAAATCAATAGGTGGTATTTTAGCTATGTTTTAGAAGGGTGGTTAGATGTGGTATAAATTGCATTATAGTACACTATAATATTTTGATGTTGATCTTAGTATAAACTTTCTTGATCCCCTTAAAATCGGCATTAAAGCCCAAACTGAAATTGGAGACAGTGGAACTTGGACAGTATTTGAGGGTACAAATTTGTATGATATTTTATTAGTGACAAGCTTTAAAGGGTACTAGGCACTATTCTAAGCAGTTTATGTATTATCAAGTTAATGCTCTCAATCATGTGACATAAGCACTGTTAATTCCCATTTCACAGACAAGGAATCTAAAGCGTAGAAAGTTTAAGTAACCTCAAAGTCATAAAACTGGGAAGTGGTAGAGTAGGGATTTAAACGTCATCCATGTGACTTCCGAACAGCCTCTGGAAGATTGTTCAGATTTCCTGGGGAATCTCTAAGTCATGCTTTATCTTAAGAAAACATGACTGCTTTGGTTCTAGACCTCTCGTTTCAGCAGATGTAAAGGAGGATGGGTATTTCTGACAGCTGCTCATAATCTGATTCCAAGGTTCCTCAAGAATCTTAAATCAGCTAGCAGAAGATCAAGTTTTAGACTCAGGAAAGTTATTCTTAAATGCAATTTAATTATGTCAACAGAAGAAAATATTAGATATAGGCTATGAGTCTGAAATTACATATTTATTAGGAAAAGAAACTGAATGTGTTATTTTTTAATAATTTATTTTTAAAGTTATCTCTCAGTTACTTCCCCTTGTTGATAAGTGAAATATGCTTGCAGCCTTCTATGCCTTTCTCATTATGTTTATTTTTTCTTATGTAATAAAATGGATCTCAATGACATTCAAGTATGCAGATTGGATAATTTAAAATTTCTCTATTGAAGGTTTCAGTGTTGACTGGTGGGCTCTTGGAGTACTAATGTTTGAGATGATGGCAGGAAGGTCTCCATTTGATATTGTTGGGAGCTCTGATAACCCTGATCAAAACACAGAGGACTATCTCTTCCAAGGTAAGAAAGAGGAAAATAGCCCTGACTGGTGTGGCTTAGTTGGTTAGGAGTCGTTCTGTGTACCAAAGTGTTGCTGGTTTGGTTCCAGACAGTGCACATTACCTGGGTTGATAAGTTCGATCCCCAGTAGGGGCTGTGCAGGAGTCAGCTGATGGTTTTGATCTCACATCAATATCTCCCTCCCTTTTCCTTCCTCTCTTCCTAAAAATCAATTTAAAATAAAGGAAGGAGAAAATAATTTGGACAATATATTCCGTAATATGTGAGGCTCTAACTTGGTATACATCTTTCCTACCTCTGTAAGTGTCCATTTCCATTTGCCAGTTACCATCTCATATTCAAAAACAGTTTCCTTCAGATTGTATATTGCAAACAGAGATTGGAGGAAGAAATCCTGTGGCTAGAGAGGACAGTCTTTTCACATGAACCCAGGCCAAGTACATAAGTTCAAGAACAATATGGGAAAAAGTAGAGTACCAAGAAAATAAGAGGTATCAAAAGGTGAAGATAAAAGCCCCACAATTGGGAATACAAAGAGTTGAACAGAACAGAAACAAGTTGATAAGTACAAACCCCCAACACACAGCCCAAAGAAGTGGGAAGACTGACATAAATTCTACATTTAGTAATTAAGGACTCACACGATAGGAATAAATATTTCATATAATAGCAAATCCAAATGGCCATGGAACATGTGGGAAGATGCCCAACCCCGCTAGTGGTTAGGGCATGCATGTTAAAACATTAATGAACTACTCTTTCATACCCCATACATTTGGCAAAAAATTTAAAGTGTTGTTAATACCAGTGCTGGTGAGGATGTGGAGCAGCTGGAACGCTTCATAGACTGCTGAGGGGAGTGAAATCGACACATCTTTGAAGAATAATTTGGCAATGCCAGTCAGATCCAAAATAGTAATATGTGCCACACATTTTCCAGATATTAACTCATTTAAGCCTCATAACAACCCTCTGAAGCAGGTATTATTATTTTTAAAAAAATATATATTTTATTGATTTTGTACAGAGAGGAAGGGAGAGAGATAGTTAGAAACATCGAAGAGAGAGAGTCATCGATCAGCTGCCTCTTGCACACCCCCTACTGGGGATATGCCCGCAACCAAGGTACATGCCCTTGACCGGAACCGAACCCGGGACCTTTCAGTCCCCAAGCCGACGCTCTATCCATTGAGCCAAACCGGTTTCGGCAGCAGGTATTATTTTACCAGTTTTACAGATGTGGAAGCTAAGGCATAGTAAGGTAGTCAAAGAATAGAACAGGCAGGTAAGTGATTATAAACGGAGAAGAACCGGGCTGGGAAAGTACACAGAGACATTTAAGCAGTCTATGTAATGTCTTATATTTTTCTGCTAAAATGCCTTGAATATCTCATAATAAAAATGTAAAGAGTAAAGCCATATAAAAGTTAAACATAATGCCATTATTTTATCTTTCTAGTTATTTTGGAAAAACAAATTCGAATACCACGTTCCCTGTCTGTAAAAGCTGCAAGTGTCCTGAAGAGTTTTCTCAACAAGGTATAAATCCTGTATCAAAAACCTTTAGTGGTTTATCTCTATGTAAATGAGATTGATAAGTAGAGGTTCAAGCAATGTAAAATTCCAAAATATCAAAGGATGTAATTTTTTCAGTTACATCTGGAATTTGTCTCTTCACCAAAGAGTAATTTGACAAGATTAGGTACTGAGATGAGTTGTCCTTTCCATTTGCCAACATAACTTACTCCCAGCTGTATATTACATATGTTGTTTTCAATGTAAATGATACATACCGTGTACTCAATTAAGGAAAAATTGCATCTTTGGGATGGTCTTAATTATACTTTCTGTTCTTATTTTCAATTTTCTTTGGATTCATTTTCAAAGAATCTCTTTTACTTATTGAGCACTTGGGACAGTCATGCTCTCTACAAATTCCCATGTCAAAAACCCTATGATTGGATAACATTCAAAAGAAACGAATTTTCTTTGCTCTTAACAAATCTGAATGCATTCAGTTGTTGTAGATGGTAGGCTACAGTTTTAGGATCTATCTAAAGTTATGATTCTGAACTGTTTTTGTTTATAACACCAAGTGTATAGGTTTTTTTCCACACCAACAACCAATTCTCCAACTCTCCAGATAACCAACTATGTGTCCTATATTTCAGTTCATTTCTGTCACTACCTGGAGTCAGCATTAGACTCCACAGGTGTAAGGACTCAGTTCTACAAGACTACCCTCACTTCAGAGGCCAGTCACAAGTATTGGGTACCACTCCTGTCTGACTTGGCTATAAAACTGGGAATCTCCCTGTCCTCCCCCCACACTTTACTTTCAGTAGTTTGCTAGAATGGCTCACAGAAAATCAGGAAAACGCTTATTTACTCTCACTGGTGTATTATAAAGATTACAAAGGAGCTACCAGATGAAGAGGTGAGGTCCAGAAAGGTCCTGAACACAGGAGCTTCTGTTCCTGTGGAGTTGGGGTGTCCACCCTCCTGGCACATAGATGTGTTCACCAGCCAGAAGCTCTGTGACTCCCATGGTATAGAGATTTTTATGGAGGTTCCTTCACATAAGCATGATTGACTAGGTCACATGTGTCAAACACAAGGCCCGCGGGCCAAATCCAGCCCGCCAGGCCTTGCAATGTGGCCCGCACCGCGCTGTCATCACTGCACTCCGCTGTCAGTTTATGACATTGTCAGTTTATGACTGTTCAGTAAACCATTCGGCCCGCGATTTAGGCTGGATTTTAGATTTTGGCCCCTTCTCTGATTGAGTTCGACACCCCTAGACTAGGTCATTGGCCATTGGTGATAAAGCTCAATTTCTAGTCCCTCTGGAAATTGGGCTGAAAGTCCCAAACCTTTAATCGCATGGTTGGTTCCTCTGGCAATCAGACCCCATCCTGAAGCTATCTAGAGACCCACCAAGAGTCACCTTATCAGGGTAAACTCAGGAATTATTGAAAGGGACTTGATATGAATAACAAAAGACACTCCTGTCACTTAGGAAGCTAAAGGGGTTTTAGAAACTTAGGGTCAACCAGGGACAAAGACCAAATATATACTTTTTATTATATTACAATGATCTTGGCAATCAAATCAAATGGTAGGTTAATGTGCATTTATCTTCTAAGGTAAATGGATAAGATAATAATGACTTTTAATAGGAAATTGAAAGCTTATTTTAAACTAGAGGCCCAGTGCACGAAATTTGTGCACGGGTAGTGTCCTTAGTCAATCAGAGCCTTAGGCGATTGGGGTCTTCCTTCCCCCGGCTGCTGGTTGGGGCCTTCCTTCATTCTGCACCACCCCCAGGGGGTCAGTGCATGTCATAGCAAGCAGTTGAACTCCTGTTGGTTGAACTCCCAAGGAGACAATTTGCATATTAGCCTTTTATTACAAAGGGTGAGTGCTTCATATGAGGAAATTTTTACACTAGAAACCTAAACTTTAACACAGTGAAAAGTGAAGGACAGAGGTGTTAATATGCAAAATAAAATGTCTTTTATTGGGGGAGGGGGGGTCTGGGAACATATTTTCATTTCACAGTAATGAATAAGCTAAGTTGCAGGCCAGTGGTTCAGATAAAGGTTATATCATTGTACACAAATTATAGGTTGTTATTGCGATTGGGCATAGAGCTTCTAAACTGAGCTAAGAACAAACTTGTGAAGTTTGGGGTTTGCAAAATTTGACTGTCACTGTAACTCATGGCAAAGACATAGCTGGATGCTGCTCAAGTTATTCTGCTGCTCTATTTTTCCTCCTGTTTCTCTTTACAGCTTCACTTTAATTACATGACAGCTGGGGAAGAGCCGTGAGGAAATCTTACTTGTCACAAGTTTCAGAAACTATTTTAATCTAGTGTTGTACCTTCTAGAAAGAAAAGGTAGACCATTCTGATTTCAGAAATAAATGTATTATATAGTAGACTCAAAGCACAGGCCACAAAGAGAATGTATTCTAAAGCATGATATTCACCCATTTTTGAAACATTTCTTCCCACCATAGGACCCAAAGGAACGATTGGGTTGTCATCCTCAAACAGGATTTGCTGATATTCAGGGACACCCATTCTTCCGAAATGTTGACTGGGATATGGTATGTAAATTGTGATTGTTTTCTGTATTAGGTTTCATCATTATCTTGGGCCAAATTTTATTACCTTGAAAGAATGTTGAAAATCTAGTATGTCATAGCCTAAATTAACTTAAAAGCACTCTCTAACGTGGAACAGATTGTAATATTGAGACTGCATCACTGCTCAGATTTGTAAACTACTTCCATCACTGTGCATAGTGTTGTAGAACTTTACCTAGGGACTCGCTTTAATAAGACTGGGAAACCTCTGAGGGCAGAGGAGAAATGTAGAGGGGGATTTTTCCAAGAATGCAGGCTTGAACTGTCATCCAATCTGTCTTTCTAGATGGAGCAAAAGCAGGTGGTACCTCCCTTTAAACCAAATATTTCTGGGGAATTTGGTTTGGACAACTTTGATTCTCAGTTTACTAATGAACCTGTCCAGCTCACTCCAGATGATGAGTAAGTAATTCCATAGACTGAAATATTGTCAGAGTTCTTTGACATTCCCACTTTTAATGGCTATACAGTGTCTTCATGATCAGATTATATTGTAATTTATCTAACCACTGAGTTATTGGGTATCTGAATCTATTATATCATTATAAATATGACAATAATGGCCATTTTTTACTTTGACTTACATGCATTATCTCTAATTCTCACAACCTTGTAAACCTAGTTATTATCATCTTCGTTTTACAGATTAGGAAACTGAGGCTCAGAGAGGTTAAGCATAAGTTACACAGATGTGAGGGGGCAGAGCCAGGATTCAGACCCAGTAATGAGTGTGCTAAGGCCTGTGCTGTTTCCATTCGATGATGACCATCTGCGAGTTCCTGAGTATTATCTTAAGATAGATTCCTAGAAAGGGGATTAGGTCAAGGGGTATGAAATTTTAAAGCTCTTGATGTGTTTTGCCAAATTACTTTTTTTAAAAATTACATCAACTTACGTCCAGCCAGCAGTGATCTCACGTATTTTTGTGTGTTCATGTTACATATTGTAAAAATAGGCTTTAGAATAATTTGGGGATGTTTTGATCCTTTACCTGTGGTTACAGATTCATTCTCTCGTCTCAAGGAGACTCTTACAGCTCGGCAGATATTTATTTCTTGTTAATCCTTATCACATTCCTCCTGGCAGCTGTTTCAAACTACATTTTACCCCTCCCTCCATCACTTAATGGTTTACCCTGCCTTGACCTGACTGCAAGAATCAAGACCTCCCTATTGTGAGCTTGCTCCCTTTTCAGCTGTCATTGGGGTGCCTTGCATCTCAGAATTGCTCTCTAACTCTTCTCAACCTTTTTCTCCTTCCCCGTTCTTGGAAAGCTAACTGTCCTTTGCAAGGGATGCTCTCCTCTTTTCCTAGACCTGCTCCCTTATTTTCCTCCAGTATCTTGTTTTATCAGTGGCCTCCATTACCCCACCTTCTTTCATTTCTTTCTTTTTTTTTCTTCAGCTTCTTTCCCTCTGCCTGTAAACATGCTTAGATAGCCTAATTTTTTTCTTCTGAATCTTAGCACTTTTTGAACTACCACATTCTTTTCTTATTTTCTTTTCATCTGCAAGCTTTTTCAAAGATAGTTAATAGATGCACATGGTAAAGGAAAAATAAGCAGTATCTCTATCAAATGTCTTCACAATAGTGAACATTGATTGCACTTTCTTACTGGCAACACTTTAACACAGTTTAACCTGTGCCTTCAGCTTTTGAAGGTTGAATTGACTTCTTACTTTCTAAACTGTTTTGATCAGTTCCAATGTCCCCTGATGTTTATAAAGCATTTGGCAGTCATGGCCTTTCTTTGGTTGGAACTACCCATCCTGGTTCTGCTTCACTTCTGTGACCACTTTTCATCTTTTCTTCCCTTGTCCCCACCTTGTGACTAGGATCCTGCATGGTTCTGTCCATGCCAGCCTTCTCTTTGCTGTATGCAGTTTGCATTTTGGGGATGTCAACCAGCCCCATAGCATGGTTACTGGCTATTAAAAAGGACTCCCAGCTAACTTGGCCAACAATTATTGAACAAAAGGCACTATTCTAAGTATTAGACATTCAAAGCTGATCAAAACTTAGACTGATTTTGCAAAAAACTTACTGTCTATTAAAGGAAAGAGATAGGTATCAAAGTCATTATTTCAGACAGCATCTTGTTTTAGAAAGAGCACTGGGTTTAATAAAAAAGTAGGAATTTGAATTCAGACACCAACTCTTACCAGCTGGGTAACCTGGGTGTGAATTGCATAGCTTCTCTGAGCCTGTTTCTTGTATTGCCTACCCCACAAGATTGCTGTGAAGAATAAGTGAATGATGGTTTCTAAACCTAGCCACTGCCCTGGTATCTATCCTGAGCTGCATTTCCATTCGCTTGTTTAACACCTCCCTAGTGTCAGACAAGCACCTCAAACATATGAAGTCTGAAATCAAAGTAATGACTCTTTATGGTTTCTTTTTCTATTCACAGTGATTCCTTGCTTTTATTTACCTTTTCCTGCTCATTGCAGCACTGTGTATTCCTGCAGTCGGATTCAGAGTATCAGGGTCATTGATTTCTCCTTTTCATTAAAAACTTACATAATACCTTCATCTGCCAAGACCATGTCTGTTTCTCCTTTACTTCTTCATTTGCATCACATCTTTCTTTTCCATTTGCATTGCCATAAACCCAATTCAAACTTCTTTCAAATCATACCTAGAATATTATGCCACCCTCCTAATTGGACTCCTTTACTTTGCATCCCATTCTGTACACCTCAAGAAGTGCCACTCCAGAAACCTTTAACAGCTCCCGCATTGCCTAGCAAGTAACATCCATCCTCTTGGCTAGCATTTCAGGCCTCCCACCGTCTGCTCCAGCCTTTCTAGCCATATCTCTTGCTATACTTTAACACAGACGCTGTGTTCTGATTAGTCTCTGACTCACCATTCCCTGATAGTGTGCTGCTGACCTTTACTCCTGCCATTTCCTCTGTGTTCTTCCTTCATTTTTATCTGTTGAAATCTTCTCCATCTTTCAGAGCTTTCTCACATGCAGCTCAGTCTTGGATGGGTCAAGGTGAAACTTCATAGTGTAAACATCACTAGGTTCTCTGAGCCAGCCATTACCTTCCTCCCAGAATCGTCTGCCATATTAATACCCTTCTTCTGTTCCTGTGCTCCAACTCTAACAAAATCACTTGCATTTCCCCAGACCTAGCATAATCTTTCATAATTTCATCCAGTGTTTGTTCAATGAATGCTTTTTCTTTTTCTCTAACTAGAAGTCACCCTTTTATTTTGTTTTGCTTTTTTGATTTAAAAAAAATTTTAAATTACAGTTTACATTCAGTATCATTTGTATCAGTTTCAGGTGTACAGCAAAGGCTATACAACTGGCACCATACATAGTTATCACAGTATTATTGACCATATTTCCCTGCTTACTCCTCATCCCCATGACTGTTCTGTAACTGCCAACCTGTACTTCTCAAAAAATGTGAACGCTTCACGAATTTGCATGTCATCCTTACCCAGAGGCCATGCTCATCTCCTCTGGACCCTCCCGATTTTAGTATATGTGCTGCCGAAGCAATACCACACTTTTCTTTAGAAACATGTTTTCTTTAGAATATGAACTTAGCAGGTACTGCTTTCTCTTGTAGCTTTCTGTTCTAAAGGGTACTTTCCCTCCTTGAAGCATAGGAACTATATCCTGTGTAACTTAGTGCTTTGCAGTATGATGTGTACATTGAAGTATGAAAATATTCGATAGTACTACTCACTCCTCATATATTAACTAGAAGCCCAGCGTAACTGAATATCAACCTCTCCCTTCCCTGTGACCCTCTGCCTGTCGGTGGCATTCTCCCTTTATTCCAGGTCTGTCAGTGTGCTCGTCCCATTGCCCTTTCCTTCTGGTTAACACCTTCCGGGCCTTCTCTGCACCATGTATTCCATCTGGCTAGTGAGGTGACTACTAAATTGAATGCCTAATTCAGACCCGGGTGTTTACCTATAACTATGAATGTTGTTTAGTTAAGATTAACTAGAATAGTGATAACTTTCTAGTTAATAGTGAGATTTTTAAATCTCAGTCTTCAGTTTGGACTACCTTTGATTCTAAAGTTGCTTGTAAGTCTTTTAGCCTTTTTTGTTTTTTTTCCAAGACTCTTGATTCTTCTAGAAAATATTTTGGGATTAATCTAAAAACCTGTAAAACTTCTTCCCATAATT
Organism: Pipistrellus hanaki; assembly: GCF_964339955.1. Taxonomy (NCBI): domain Eukaryota; kingdom Metazoa; phylum Chordata; class Mammalia; order Chiroptera; family Vespertilionidae; genus Pipistrellus; species Pipistrellus hanaki. The sequence goes on from NC_140504.1 coordinate 28,350,019, forward strand.
AACATAAATTAGCTTTATTTTTTGTTTCTTAATCTTATTTTACCATTTAAATAAGTTGAAGAAATATTGATTGAGGAAATTAATTTATTTTTGTCCCAACAGTGATATTGTGAGGAAGATTGATCAGTCTGAATTTGAAGGCTTTGAGTACATCAATCCTCTTTTGATGTCTGCAGAAGAATGCGTCTGATCCTCGTTCTCAACTGTGCATTTTACTTGTGTTGCCATTTAATGCATGGAAAACTCATTACCAGCCTGTATATAATGAACCATTTGATATTTGCCAACTACAAAAAAGCGCTCGATATCTTGTATGTGTTGACTGTAAGAGTCAATTATTACATATACATTTAACTGTAAAAAAAAAAAAAAAAGATACTAGATTCCAGACAATCGTGTCAAATTCAGTTATACTGGTAGTCTAGCAGCCTACTGATGAGTAACAGCGTTGTCTTTTTCCTTTGAAGAAACTACTTACCACTGCTTTTAAGAAGAGTACCTGTTGCATTAAGGCACATGGTGGTATTACATCATAAGCCTCCCTGTGATTTTTGTCATACGTCCTTTATTTAATTTTGGAATAAAAATATTAATTCAAAATATAGCAACTTGTTATATTACCTGTTACTTTATGAATTCTTTGTGTTTAAAAATTCAGCTGTAAATTTTATCATTGCATTGGATAATTACTGATTTTTAAGGCAACAGTTATTAAATTGACTGGTAATAAAAGGTGTCACTTGCTTAGGATTGGGTAATACAGATTCTTCTTGAGGAAAAAGGCACATTTTATAGAATCAGATTCCAAATCATTAGCTGTTTTTGAGCTCTTTAATATTTTAAGGTGTTAGTTTCTGAGCTAGTCCCGTTAGTCAGAACTTTAACTGGAATGTTAAGAAATGTAGTTCAAAGGATCCACCGATGTAGCTGAATGGGAAAGTTCTCAGTATATAGGAAGGAAAAAATAAGAAATTTAAAGGACATATAAAAAAGTGCAATGGTAATATTTATTTCCTACAAGAGAGTAAATCTCACAGTTGCTTTTGTGATTTGATTAAATAAGGAGGCACTTATTACAAAACTTGTAAAAGCATTCCATTTATCCAATGGAGACGGGATGTATACTATTTTCCCTTATAATTTAGTATACAAGAAAAGAATTTACCTTCCAAACAGTGTATTAAACATGCTTATTTCCTACTCCGAAACACATTACCCACACTTTTGGACCCTGTGCATGGAGTCTGCAGTGAAATCCATGAAAAGTGATAAACATGAATGTTTATTACTGTTCAGGACCCACACATACACTCACACCACAGTCCCAGCCCCGCAAGCGAGTTTTTGTTAAGTAGGTAATACATGTAATACAGAATTCAATACATTTCAGAGGCAGAGTTCTTCAGGTTATGTTTTATTAATATTAATATTTAGGAATGTATTATGGAAAGGGATGCAAAAGATAGCATCCTTCTGTTATTTTAAATTTTTATTTTTTTTTATTTTTATGAAAAGGGACCTTAAAGTAACCATAATCATCTAAATTACTTTTTATAATTCCCCAATCTTAGTAAAATTTAATTTTGGGGAAAGCTGTTGAGTCTTCAGCTTAGAATTATTTAAAATTTGTAGGCATTTAATATCTTCTTTTTTTGGATGTTACATTTCATTAGAAATATAATTTTACCAAAGTTTCTGACCATGTACTCTTTTTACTTTAAGATTTTTAAAAATTATTCTACAGTGTTTCTCTCTCTCATACACAAATATCAATGTGAGAGAGAAACACTGATTGGTTGCTTTCCTTTATGTGACTGGGGATCAAACATGCAACCTGAGTATGTGCCCTGCCGGGAATTGAGCCCACCACCTTTTGGTGCACAGGACAATGCTCCAACCAACTGAGCCGTACCGGCCAGGGCCTGCCTGGCCATGTCGTCTTTTCTTTAAATAATTATCTTTGAACGCAATGAAAACCTCAAAGGAAAAATGTTTATATCCACATGTTTATTTAAGAGGTATACATGTTTCTCTTAATACCTGAAACTTGTTTTTTTTGTTTTTGTTTTTTTTTTAAAAAAAAAAAGCAGTATTCACTTCAAATCATAAACTTCTGACATTCCGAAAATTCTGACATCTTATGATATGTGTTCATGATATTGTTTTTAAGTGGTGCTGTTTCCCCTAGGGCATTCTAAAATTTTAGAATATGGAATAAGTTTGTTTAAAAACACAATACTGGACCTACCTTAGAATTCTGATGGGTCTCTGGAACCATATTTTGAGGAAACTTGAGTCATTCTTCTGTTTTTGTCCTGTGTTAAATATTAGAAAGAGGACTTGTGATAAAACATTTTGAGTAGGGATAGGCAGTGAGTTTCTGTTTTACCTACTATTTTGAATACATTTTGAATGAATGACTTCCTCAAGTTAGATATCATCTCAAAAAAAATCCCATCAGTTTTCTCTCAATGATACAAACGATAAGCATTTTTTTGTGATGAGGTTTTAACCATTATTCAGGGCGATCTTTAGTTTTTAATCCTTTTTTAAAATCTAAGATTTACTGTGTATATTTTATACAGAATTGCATTACAAATATGTTTCTAATTGTGTTCTTATTTTGTAGTCTTTAAGTGCCATGTCAATTTTTTTATATTATATAAAGTTCTCTGAAAATACTCACCAGGGGAAAAAGGCATTTGACAGTCAGAATGGTTGGAATTTTGGTGTTCTAAGAAAAATTTTATTTTGTATAAGCATGTGGTCAGAGCATTTTATATGTATGCAGCCTGAATCGGCTATCAGGTATTTTGCTTTCTACATTTACTTTTAAAATTTTGTTTTGCTTTTGCCATGTAGAATACTGCCTTGGTCATCATAATGTAGTCTGTATTTGTGTACCTTCTTTTTTTTACTTTAAAATTTTAAATAAAACGTTTAATACCCATCAAGATTGGAAAATTTTTAATTATGTAACATATCAGAAACTTGTTTAAGATATATCAAAATTTGTTCTAAAAGGAAAATGAGAATTTTAGGGTTTGGGATTTTGCTGTACTTCCAAAAGCATTCTGGTAGTGCTAGTGCCATATTGTAGTCATTCACTCATAAAATAGTCGGTATATTTTTAAACTTGCCGATCTGCCATATGTATCTCTTTTGTTGAAAACAAATTAGTAAAAACAGATTCAGCTGAACATAGAGCATTTTTACTAGTTTTAAAACTGAAGGAAACTTGAACAGATTATTCCCAAATTATGTTTTATAGTGACTAATTGTAAAGTTCTAGAACTTTTCCTTTCAATTGACCCCACGGGTGGGAGTTCAACTGACCGGGAGTTAGACATACGTTGGCCACCAGGGGGCGGCACGGGACATGGTGTGGCAGCAGAAGGCAGTGGACGCCCTGCCAGCCCCGATGGGCACCAATGAGAGCAGGACCGCAGCAGAATGGTGGAGCAGGTGGCGCCAGGCCAAGGTGGGTACAAGTGGGGGCCACAATCGGCCCTGATCGCCTGCCAGGCCTAGGGACCCTACCCGTGCACAAATTTTGTGCACTGGGCCTCTAGTATGTAAGTAAGTGTGAGCCTTGTATCCCATATTTACCACTCTTTTGTAGCAATTTGTGCCTTTCCCTTCACAAAAATAATAAAATCTTAAGTGCCTTTATTATTTTTTTCTTAATTGACTTGTCAGAAAGCTAGGACCTGTGTAATAAAACCCCCAAAGACTGATTTCATGAGTGTTATTTTATCTTTTTAAAAAAAATATTGTTGTGAGTATTATAGATGTTCCCCATTTTGGTCCCCCATTGCTCCTCTCTGCCGGGATCCCAGCGCACCCCAGGTGTTATTTTATCTTAAGTTCAGCTCTTTCTCAAAATGGAGTTAAAGGAAGTATTATTAAAGTATTATCCAGACTATCCCCTATACCAAATCATAAATATATTTTTCTTTGAATTAGTAAAAGTCCAGAGTCCAAAGAGGAGTTTGATGCTTTAGGGAAATTGTGCATTAGGCATTTAGTCACTGGGGAGCCAACCAGTTTCTCCCTGAAACGTAAAGTCAGTCTCCTGCCTTTAAAATGCAACAGGTTGGTTTCTGAACAACACCCAACAGTGAGCCATTTGCTGTATTTGATGGTCCCCCTATGAAGTAATACCCCTCTCTCCTCTCGGACTTTAGTTAAAACCCAGATAGTCTGAGCAGTTTGTACTCAGAATCTATTGTTCCTGAATACACTTGGAATTTGCTATGCATGGTGTTACATAAGACTAATAAAAAGACAGAACCTCTGCCATTGACATTCGAGATGGAAAACATACTAAGGAAGATGTTCATCTTCTTAGTATGTTCATCTTCCAAGAAATAGTCCGGTGATAAAAGCCAAATCCGTGAAATATGGATTATATGGTCCTGATAGTTTATCAGTTTCACCAATAAAACTTGTGAGTTTTACTTGACATATATAATTGACCCTTGCTAGAAATTTTTTAGGTTTATGGTACATTCCACAAAGCTTTCAGAATTCAAATATGTAATAAGAATAAATGCCTGTATGTATTATATATACAGTAGGGGTCCAGTGCACAAATTTGTGCACCTTGAACGGGACTGTGGGCTGCGAGGCTGGGCGCTGGCAGTGGGTGCAAGGAGCAGCACCAGCAGTGGGTACAGGTGGGGCCAGTGCCGGCAGCAGGTGTCAGTGCTGGGTGGGACCACGGCACATGGGAGCAAAGAAATTTCAGTAACCACCAGAGGCTCATCCCGATGACAACCACCAGCGCCCGCCTTGGTTTAGCGCCCCTGCTCACCTGCTCCGCCATCCCACCACAGCTGATGCCTTGCCACGTTTCACACTCTTCTGCCTGCTGCCGACACCTGCCATGTTCCGCACGTGCCCTCTGTTGGTCAGTGCATGTCATAGCAACTGGCTGTTTGGTTGTTCCACCATTCAGTCTATTTGCATATTAGGGCTACATATATATAGATTAAATATATGTGATTATTTTTGGCTTTTGAGCTCAGAAATGTAAAATTAAATTTTACATGGAAATGGGAGAGAAAATTGTCCAATGCTTCTGCTTAGATTAGGATTTTGTACACTCCATCTCTGAAATTTGTAATTAAAAAGAATCCAGCTCAGAATTTGAGAGTGACTCTCAGATGTGAAATGTTACCGCGCAATTCACCTCCATGTAGCAATTTGTGCCTTACAGGTATAACACGGTCTTTTTACTCCAATTATGGAAGAAAATGAAATTACAAGTATCTAAGAATTAAGTGGCTATTTAGTGTGACCTTTCAAAGTATATCTGAAAGTTATAACTTAAGACAGATGGGTTCACTGAAATCGAGAGAGCTGTAACTCATTTTCATTGACAGTTTAGTCAGAAGCAAATGCTATTTGTGTAAGAAAGTCCATTGAAAATCTCTAAAAAATCCTTGAAAAAAATTAGATGCTTTGGATTTTTCCATAAAAGGGAAGAGCTGGGTTTCTAGAGGAATTGCCATGTAACGGGATTTAAACTTACATGCTATAAACTGTCTTCAGTGTGGGTGACTATCCTTGGTGACATTTTATATTATACATAATTAGGAGTACATTCATATAAAGGTAATTCTACCTTATAAAAGAGTAAAATGCAAATTAACCATCACTCTGCTCAAGCCATGCCCACCAGCTACGCCCACCAGCCCAATCAGAGTGAGTATGCAAATTAACCCCAACCAAGATGGCTGCAGTCACAGAGAGCAGTAGAGAGGCTTGGGTGTCCCTGGCAATAGAGGAAGCCAAGCTTTCCACACATCCTGGCTAGACTAGGCCTCCACTCAAGGCTTCAAAGTTTCAATTATAGAATGTATAAACAAATTCAAACAGAAATGGCGGCAGTCATGGAGCAAGCAGAAGGTTTGGCTTCGCTCCAGGCTACAAAGTTTCAATTGTAGAAGGTAAATAAATTCCAGATACCAGGGCCTTCGCTTGGGTTGCCAGGAGCGTGGCTGGCCTGCAAACCACCACAGACCCCTTGCCCAGGCCACCCCACAACCCAAGGGAACCCCCATCCTGATCCGGGACAACCTTCAAGGCAAACTAGGTGGCCCCCATCCATGCACCAGGCCTCTATCCTATCTAATAAAAGAGTAATATACAGATTGACCATCACTCCAACACACAAGATGGCTGCCCCCATGTGGTCAAAGATCCTGCCCCTATGTTGACACAAGATGACCAGCAGGGGAGGGCAGTTGGGAGGGACCAGGTCTGCAAGGGAGGGCAGTTAGAGGCAATCAACCCTGTAGGGGAGGGCAATTAGGGGTGGCCAGGCTGGCAGAAGAGGGTAGTTGGGGGCAAACAGGCTGGCAGGGGAGCAGTTAGACATCAACCAGGCTGGCATGGGAGTGGTTAGAGGGTGATCAGGCTGGCAGGCAGAGCGGTTAGGGGAAATCAAGAAGGCAGGCAGGTGAGCAGTTGGGAGCCAGCAGTCCTGGATTGTGAGAAGGATGTCCGACTGCCCATTTAGACCTGATGGTTGAACATCCCTTGAGGGATCCCAGATTGGAGAGGGTACAGGCTGGGCTGAGGGACACGCCCCCACACCATGCACAAATTTTGAGCACTGTGCCTCTAGTTAAGTATAAGAGCCTAATACTAACACTTTTTATGGCTCTAAGTACATTTTTTCTAGGAACTCTAGGTTTTTATTTTAAAGTCAGACTTTAAAACTTAAGGATTGTGAAAGGTATATGCATTTCTGAACAGTTTGACTCAAGTTTACCCAGTTTGAAACAATATGTTAACAAGGAAATCTGAATTAGTGTGCCAAAGACTAAATTATTCTTTAAATTTAAATTTTTAATTCATGTATTTATCAGAGGCTTTATAATGTGTCTAGCACTATACTGATTTGGCGGGATTTAGAAAAGTTTTATTGAAAGGAGTTTTTTATGCATTAAGGAATAAATCATTCTTGGAAAGTTGGCTTAAGTTAAAAAATAAAAGTCTGTGTGTTTGTTATCTCATTTAGGAAGGGGATATACCCAATGATTAAAAGAAAAATTGCCCGATTAGTATTGCTCAGTGGTTGAGCATTGACCTATGAACCAAAAGGTCAAGGTTTGATTGATTCCCTGTCAGGGCACATGCCTGGGATGTGAACTAGATCCCCAGTGGGTGGCATGCAGGAGGCAGCCAATGATTCTCATCATTGATGTTTCTATCTCTCCCTCTCCCTTCCACTCTAAAATCAATAAAAATACATAGTTATTTTAAACAAACAAATAAAATAAAAATGAACATTTTCCCCCAAGTAGTGGGGTCTGAAAAGTGTAGAAATGGGAGGCGAGCCTAGTGTACCTAGTTTTCTCTCAGAATGGTGATTCTGTCTGCTTCACCACCACCAGGGGTCAGTCTTGCTGTAATAAAGGTCAACGTTGCCAGCACCTAGTCCTCTAGGAGGCAGTGTATTCACGCCCAGCCGGCTACCAAGAGGTTCCAAGATTCTTACTAAAGTTGATCATCTGTGTTTTGACTTTACAGAACTATTTTTAAATTTAAAAATGTATTCATTAAAATATATTGTTGACTTTACAAAACTATTAAAAGCCAATGTACCATTTGAATTGCTCTTCTGAAGGAGGACTATTAAATATGTTATCTGCAAGTGTGGCAAGTTCTCAGAATCGCTTTGCCTTCTTTAACTGTCTGAGTGCTAGAGCTTCCATATTCATGAAACACAATCGAGGGCCTACTGTGTGTCCTGCAGTGGGGATATAACAAGCAGGAGTCTAGTCATGTCATATCTCATGCTGTCTAGGCAGTTTTCCATCTATGAATAAAACCAGGGCTGAAATGGATCATTTTAATACAGAGGAATTCAACTAAAATAAAAATCTAAAAAATTATCCACATTCTTTAGTTGTGGGACTTTCTATATTAAATATTGCATGGCAATAAAAAGTGTCCTTCACAGGTTGAATCAATGAATGTTTGTAGATACTCAGACTGTCCATTAAAAACATGATTTCGAAAGAGTTTTGACTATGTTGCTGAAGGGACCAACATGAAATTATCATGCCTATCTGGATTCCCCAGGCTCATGTATTAAACTTTGATGTTCTCCTGTTAATCTGTCTCTGTTATTTGGTTTTTAGCTCAGAATAGAGGAATTTAGAAGGTGGGAGAAAAAGTATTAATATTTTTTAGCCTCCACATTGCTATTGCAAAAACACTTTTGTATTGGGGGTAAATAGGTGAAAATTAGCTTACCAAGAAAATACACTTTCTTGGTAATCCTGTTGAAAATAAATAAATTTCCACCACGCCTCAATTCCAGGCAGTTATTTACTTCATTGCCCAAAATAACTGGTTGTACAATATGCTGCAAGTTGCGTTAAACCTCACACCTTCTCCTTCGCAGGTTTTTCATCAACAACTTTTTTAGATTTGTTGTGTTGTCGACACCACTTTATAATCTGTGCATTGTGACTTGGTAGTGAGAGTAGCGAGGCAGTATGAAATGTGCCCACTTACAAAGTATTCTTAAAAATACAAGAGTTCCTTTTTGCATTTTGAAACAGAGGGGGAAACTTGTACCTTAAAGCTGTGAGGTCTGATTTTTTTTTTTTTTACTTCTGCTTGATTTTTAATGATGCCAAAGCAAGTTAAGTTTCCCAAAAACGTTGCACCTCGATGGTAGATCCAGCCCAAGAGACATATCATGTGTGGAGTTCAATAGCCGGCATAGGCCAGCACGTGCTGAACATTTTGCACGGCTCATTTAATCCTGACAAACCTCCGGCAGAATCTTCCACTGCAGAGCTGCTGAACTGAAGTCTTTGTAGATGAAACCTGGGACCAGCAGGTCAGGCTGGTCTCAAGTTAAAGTTTGAGAACTGTTAACCTGTATTGATACGTATGTTATCATGATCCAACAAATGAAAAAAAAAAAAAAAAAGATACATGGGGGTGAAGTAACTTAAACAAGGTCCATATGGCTTCATTGCCTCTCAAGACAATTTATATAAAGTTTACTCTAAAATCTCAAGTCTCCTGAAAAATTACAACTGATGCACTATTTTATAAGTTCAGTCTCACTAATGAACTTCCCCCCCCCAGAGACCTGTGGAATCCACTTCTGTGGACAGTCCAGGGCCCCTTTCTTCCAAGCATTCAGAACTGCCTGTCAGAAGGTGTCCCTGTGTCCTCACACAGCATGTGGTGGGAGGCTGCCCAATGAAATGCTCCTGTGGCTGCCCTCCTCACCTTCTGTGACTCCCTCCCAAAAAGTCCAGGAGGTTGCCGATTTCCAGGAAACTAGGATGTCTTCCGAAGCATGCACAAACACCTCTAATTCACTAGGTGCCTGCTGGGGTTAGTTGTTTTAGACACTTTGGAATTCGCTATACCCAGGGGCTAGTGACCCTCCAGATGTGACTGCGGCAAGGTAGCCTGCCCTGCACTCCCATTCCCGTTCTCCACTGCTCTCACCTTCCCCAGCTCCACCTCTCCTGTGCTCCCTGGGACCTCCTTCCGGGTAAGTGATCATTGGTGTTGTCAGCCATTCACTGCACGTTCCTCCCCCTTCTGACTGTACCCTAAAGGCATTGCTTTTCCTGCCCCCTTTCGAGTCCAGGCTGCACTTTATCCTGGTGGTTCCAGGGACTCGGCATCCTCCTGGTTCCTGAATGCCTCCACATACTGCTGCTGCCCCACCTGGGTGTGCTAACCCAGCTTCTTCGGGGTCCATGCTATGCGGCGTGGCCTCTTTGTCCCTCACCATACTCCTGCTGATTCCATGTCATTTGAGGAAGATGTGGCACCTCGCTCGCTGCATCACCCTCAGGCCTGCCATCTGTGACAACTTCAGTGTCTCCACGTACCAGGGATCTAACATCCAATCAAGCACCAAATCGTGTCCCTTTTTTCTCCTCAGCTTTTTTCTGCCACGGTTGTTTCCACCTGAGGACCTCAGCACACGCTGTCCCTGTGTCTGTAATACCCCCCCCCCCTTTGTCTTCCTGTCTCAGGGTGGGCAGCTTCTATCCTGCAGGCATGTGTGTCACTTGCACAGACAGGACAACTCAAGGCCACATGATCTGGTGGGTCCCTCTACTTTTCTCCGTCGTTGCCCTTTATTTATTTCCTTCACAGCATCTCTCACAATGTGCAGGGATGTATTGGCTGGTTTGTTTGTTACCATCTGTCCCCTCCACCAATTTGTATGTCCCATGAGGACAGGGGACCTGTCGATTTCATTTGCGATTGCAGTCCCAGCCTCTGGAGCACATAGACCCTCCAGATACGAATAAATGAATAAATAAATGAGTGAATGAATGACGATTGGCTCTGTCCTTTGGAGGAGAGCTCCCATGGGTTTGTGGTTTCCATGAGTAGAGGTTGGCAGGGAAATTTTCTTAAAAAAAAAAAAATTTATTGATTTTTCACAGAGAGGAAGAGAGAGGGATAGAGAGCTAGAAACATTGATGAGAGAGAAACATCGATCAGCTGCCTCCTGCACACCCCTCATTGGGGATGCGCCTGCAACCAAGGTACATGCCCTTGACCAGAATCGAACCCGGGACCCTTCAGTTCGCAGGCCGACGCTCTATCCACTGAGCCAAACTGGTTTCAGCGGCAGGGAAATTTTCACTGCTCCCGCAGCATTGGGACCAAGGAACCAGGATTTTTAATAGACCATGCAGATGATTCTCATACTTTAATACAATTTGGAAAACAGCACTAGGGAAAGGCCTCACCCACACACTAAATGCTGGCCTGGGCCAGGGAAATGTTTTGCTGCAGTCGGGAAAGTGAGTCATCCTGGGGTTTTCTGGGATTCCCCAGCACTGATGCGAAGGGAAGCTTTTAGAGAGGGGCCCCAGTAATAAATACAAAGCAAGAGAAAGGAGCCTCCTGAAGTATTGTAGAGACTGAAAAGCATAGACTGGTTCAATTGATTATTAGTTTTCTGTTTTGTAAGGAGAATTTAGGACAGGAGAATTGCAGATTTGCCCAAAGACAAAGGCAGTTCTTACATTGCCTCTGTCACCTTCACCAGGTGCACATTATTGAAAATCCTCAATGGCAGCACATTTTATACTTTGAAGATGGATTTGGTTCTCAGAAATACCTAAAAGCTACTAAGAGTCAAGTTTAATGTAGGTGGCAAATCTGGGAAACATTTTTCTGGAATTATGAACTTTCACCCCCCATCCTCCACCCCCTGATGGTGGAGCCTTTGACAGGATGACTTCTTGTGATGACTTCTGGAGGTCAACCAGACGTTTTGTTCCTTCTCTTTAGTACACAGAGGAAGACTTTAGTTCTTCTCAGGATTGATGACCTAGAGACCCAGAGAATGAATATATATATATATATATATATATATATATATATATATATATATATATAGTATATATATATATTTTCTTTTCTCCAGCACCTTCATTTTTATGCTAGGCCCTTTGTCTCTGCATTGAGCCCTCTTGAGGTAACTCAGGTGCTTGCTACGGACCAGGGGTGGGGAAGGTCTAGTTCTGAAGCTCTTCCAAGCTTCCAAGAACTCAGAAGAATAATCAATGAGCTCTGTACTCCAGGTCCTCATGAGAGGATTTCATAGGGTTGGAGTAGTGGGGTTGAAAAGAGAGGAGTTGCACATCTAGTTTAGAATCCTTGGCCCTCGAAGGTTACATGACTGCAGGTGCTCATCCGCCCACCCCGAGGCCTTTGTGGGGAGAGAGAAAGGAGGATAGCAGACTCCTCTTCCTTTCTCCCCACCTAATCCGTGCTCAACTCCTTTACCACTTGAGTAACTACTATTTTATTTATTTATTTTTTTTTAAATATATTTTATTGATTTTTAACAGAGAGAAAGGGAGAGAGATAGAGAGCTAGAAATGTCGATGAGAGAGAAACATCGACCAGCTGCCTCTTGCACACCCCCTACCGGGGATGTGCCCGCAACCAATGTACATGCCCTTGACCGGAATCGAACCTGGGACCTTTCAGTCCGCAGACCAACGCTCTACCACTGAGCCAAACCGGCTTCGGCAGTAACTACTATTTTAATCTATCACACCTCTGCTGCTTAAGATGGATAAAGGAAACATAGGCCTTCTGGGGTTAAAGGAAGGAAAGAAAGAATCATAATGGCCTTGCTTTTGTTTTCTGTTTATTTTATTTTAATGTGTTTATTTCTAAATTTCTTTTAAAAAATCAGACATCTTGCATTGTGAGGGTTAATATCCTATGGCTACATCTCCAGGTCTGCATTTAAGATTCATACTCTCGCTGCTAGCATAATTCTTGGGCCTTTGGGACCTGTGAGAACATCTGTCTCCTTCTGAAACCTTACAAAGTCGCCTTCTATTAATTTTGTTTGGTTAGAGCCTGTGTCAAATTTCTCCTTCCCAATTTCCTGTTTTCTTCACCCTCTGATATCAGGCAAAGAGACGTTATAAATGATGGTGGAGTGTGCTAACTATTGCTTTGGGTATTGTAGGTGAAGCATGTATAGGTGTGAGGACCTAACTGTCATTTCTAACATCATCTATATGAAAGATGGATACATCTATAGAAATATCTTCTATGTTCCAAACAAAGAGACATATATGCAAACCAGTGGACTTAGTGTTGCCATGGAAACAGTCTCTATGCGTATGCATGAGTGGTCATACACATCACATACATAGAGGCAATGGCCTGGGGCATTCTCTACATAATGACCCTCTTGGGGCCTTGGTAAATCTCTGGCCACGCTAAGTATTCCTTAGGGTAGGCTACACTGCTCTAACAAACAGCCCTGTAAGATGATGGTGGTTTGGGGGCTTCCTCTCCTAACAGTACAGGACAGATGCTCTGATTCGGGGTTGGGAGGCACTCAGGCTGATGGTGGCTCTGCCATCTTCAAACCACAGGAAGGGGAAAGGCTAGGAGGCCGAGCTGTGTGGGAGGTGTTACAGCCCCGGCATGGGAGTCAATTGCCTCCCTTAGACTCATGGTGGTTTGGCTAGAACTCAGTCCTGTGGCCTTTCCTAAAGCAGAGGAGGCAGAGGAATGAGTGTCAGCCCGCTGCGCACCCAGGAAGGAGAGGCAGATTGTGGTGGCCCACCAGCCGCCTCCACCGTGCAGTGGGCAGAGTTTCCTTTAGACTCAGTCTAATCAGATGGGAAACCCCGAGGGGCCGTTGGAGGAGTGTCAGCATCTGTTTCAGGCTGAGATGGATCAGTGGGAAGTTCTGAGCCCACACTCAGAGAGTCACCAGCACACCCACCTCTTGGGTCTTGGGGGCTGCAACTGCCATGTCCTGCTCTGACATCCCCCCTGATTCCTGGCTCAGCTGGACTCCGTTGTTCCCTCCTGTGTCCTGCGCCCAGTCAGCATGACCCTGCTCAGGCCACGGTCCACCCTTGCAACCAGGATCTGCAAGCAGGCTTCCTGGTTCCTTATTCAGCTGCCTGCTGGCCTCCTCCGCTTTTGGCTCATGTGTCTTGAGAGTTCTCTTTGGTTTTTCCTAATGTGGACAACAGCACGGGGCTTGGAGATCCCAACCTGACACCTTAGGCCCAGGCCACGGCCTTTTATAACCTTCCCTTGGCTTTAGCACATTGGTCTCCTCTTTCTTTCTCTCAACTCCGTGTTTCCTTCCTCCTGGCTGGCTGCTGGTTTGACTTTCCTGAAGCCGTCCCTTTCATATTCAGAGACACGTGCCTGCTGCTTCCCCAAACTCCAGAGTGCATCTATGCTAGGCCTCACCTTCTCCTTCCTGAGGGGAACTCTCTAAGCAGGAGATCTTCTGTGGCTCAGGCAATTCAGAAAGCACACAGATAAAATGTATTCAGTAAGAATCCTTCACTTGTCACTTCATGTATGTCAACAGCCTTGTCATAAAATTTTTTTATGGAGGTGTTTTGTCACCACCTTCTCCATCTAAGTTGACAATCCTTGGTCTAGATTTAATGAATATTTTATTATGTCCTATGTATCCTGGCTCATATACACTGAGTGGCCAGATTACTATGATCTCTGAACGCATAATAATTTCACCACTCAGTGAGTGTGTGTATTAGAGGCCCAGTGCATGAATTCGTGCATGGGTGGGGTCTGACCAGACTGGCCAGAGGGAGGGGACATGGGTGGTTGGTCGGCCTGCCTGCTGGTCAAACTCCTGGTTGAGGGGACAATTTGCATATTAGTTTTTTATTATGTAGGATATATACTGAGTGGCCAGATGATTATGCGTTCAGAGATCATAATCATCTGGCCACTCAGTGTATACTTCTTTGTCTATTCCACAGCACCTAGCACAAATGAAGCACTCACTGTCAATACTAGCTGTTCCCTCATCCACTTATTATGTTAAGGGAAGCTCTTTTTACAATGAAGATTTAGATGATTTAAACTGCTGGCTACTCGACCCTTAAACTAAGTATTACAAATGAAGCAAATGAATTCATAGCACTAATGAGGAGGTTATATCCAAAACTAAAGATAAAGGTAGTTTAAAGGTGGCTCCACATACTAGAACAATGTAAAGCTAGATATTTGCTATACTGATCTGAAGCTTGCTTTGTCCTTGTACCTATAATGCGGCTTTGCCGTGTTTTTAACAGCATTATAACTACATTTTGAAATGAGGATCTGTCTTCATAGAGAAGTATGGCAGCTATAAAGAGAAATATCATGTATGCAGGCTAAAAGTTGGCCTGACCAAGAAATTCTTTAGAGACTCGTTTATTTATATCTTTTGGCAAAGCAGACCTGAAGTAGGAGTGGTAAGTTAAGGAATGATAGGCGAAATTTGAAAAGGAAGATCCACTGGGTAGGAAACAAATCCTTCTTTACAGGATGGTTTCAAAGGAAAGGTTTGCCGCAGCCTGCAGCCTGCAGCCTGCACTGTGGTACCCATGGCTACCTACCCGCAGAATGTGGCTCTGTGGAGGCCGCTGCACTAAGTATAGAAAGACAAGTTGAGTGGAAGATGAATTATGTAAATTTTCATCGACTGAGGATCCTGTTGGAGCATTTAGGAATTCTGATTATTAAAAACAAACCTAGGATTTTCTTACATTCAAAAGCAATGAAAAGATGAATGCTAATTTGCTATAGTCTTAGAATGGCATCTGGATCAGCCCAAAAAAAGAACATTATTAACATTACAGTAAGTTACTTGCAGGTAGCAGCCATTTTGTGGATGTGAGAGGAAATATAGAGTGTTTTAAACTGTAAGTTTATATTTTAATATTTGTTTATAAAAAAAACACACACACAAAAATAACCTGATGGTACCCAAAATGTCACACTTTTCATAAACCTGTTAAAATAGAAGCCTGAAATGTTCTCCGCTCCAGGTGGAGCGGTTTTCTCATTTTAAAAATATAAAACCTAGCTTAAAGGCAGAAGATTAGAAAACAACAAAGACCAGAAAGCCTTTCGCTCTTCTAAAAGAAGACCTTTTCTGCCTATGTTC
Source organism: Pipistrellus hanaki (assembly GCF_964339955.1). Classification (NCBI taxonomy): domain Eukaryota; kingdom Metazoa; phylum Chordata; class Mammalia; order Chiroptera; family Vespertilionidae; genus Pipistrellus; species Pipistrellus hanaki. Next base: position 28,365,491 of record NC_140504.1, read on the forward strand.
AAAGATGGGCCATCGAAATAAACACCTGAATAAGGATGCTTAGCCTGACGCTACACACTTAGCAATTCGATAAACTCGGGTTTGCTGAAATTGTTAACGAAAGCAGAATGAAACTGGTATTTAAATTTTTTCTTAGTGAAACGTTACTCAATACGTAATTTAACAAGCTGTCATTTCAAATGAATCTTTCTTTCCCTGCTCAGACACATTGGGAAGGCAGCTAAGTTGTGTTCAATGGCCCACTCACCTAACAACAACAACAAAAGACATGTCTTGCTACATATCAGAAAGGTGGAGGGTGTACCACGAAGGCAGCACAATTCACAGGGAAGGTGTTTTTTTTTTTTTTTCGTTTTTTTTTTTTTCTCCACACGCCAATATCAGAGCACTTGGAATAAATGGGGGGAAAGCACTGTCATACCAGAGTCAGAAACCTGTGTGAATATGAAATGCCTCGTGTTTATCGCCACTCTTAATTCCCAAGTACGTATATTTCAACCATCTACAATCCAGGGGGGAATACCCAAGGCTCTTTCCTTGTGCTAGACGGAGAACCCCTGTGTAGACAGACAAAGGACAGCTTGAGGATACCGGGTGTCCATATTTAGCACTGACACAGCACTTCCGTCTGCAAAGTCTGCAGCGCGCCTTACAAACGTTAGCTAATTAAGAGGAGCCACGGCCCTGCAAGGTATTTTAGAAGGATGCAGAGATGAAAACCTACAAGCACCGCAGCCAGGATGCATAAATCATGAGGTGTTAAATCAACATGACCCGAAAACCAGCAGGGCTCCCTCCCCCTCTTCTTGCCAGGGCTGTCTTTTGGGAAAGGGAGGAAGTTAGATTTTATGCCGAGTGATGGTGGTGGTGGTGGTGGTGGTGGTGGTGACATGTCTGGGTGGGAGAACGGAGATGAAGTTCTCAGGATCACATTTGCAAAGGGGCAATGTTCTACGAAGGCAGAGAACAGGCTTCGAGGCTCTCACCCTTTTAGACGCACCTCAGAGGATAGGAAATCAATGCAGTGTTTAATTAATCTACTGCGGATGGACTTCCCACGGAGGAGCCCCAACTTGGAGAGGGTCACGCTGGGAAGTCGGACAGGGCCCGGCGGGAGAGGCAGGGAGGCAGCGAATGGCCAGTGGTACAAAGGGCCATTTTTTGTCCTTTCAGGGCTGGGGGAGGGCATCGTGACTGGCCTGTGATCCGACTGCACAGGCTTTGCTCACCTGCTCTAGGAAAGAGGTCTCAACAGGTACCAGCCTTACACCGCCACGAGTGGGATCTGACCGGTAGCTTTGAGAGGAGGGATGGAGTGCCATTCAAAAGAGTCTCTGGTGTAGGGCTCTGGGTGAAGGAGACTGCAATTCTCAAAGCCGGTGCTAGAAAATGAAATGGACACAGAAGTGTCCATTTCTGTGCAGAATAAATGCTCAGTGGATTGTCATTCTCTCCTGACCGCCCCAGGCGTGCAGCTGATATGGGGCAGGGACAGTTCTGTCTCAACCCCAGGAGGTCTGCCACCATTAGAAGCAGTTCTGGTGCCAGATGCCCTCACTAGCCCCAGGTGGCACTGTCCATGAGCCGCGTGTGCTATTGAGCACTGGCAGTATGGCTCATCTGAGCTGAGCTGTCCCTGTAAACTGCTCACCAAATTTTAAAGATTTCATTTTTTTAAAAAAATATATATTTTATTGATTTTTTACAGAGAGGAAGGGAGAGGGATAGAGAGCCAGAAACATCGATGAGAGAGAATCATGGACCTGCTGCCTCCTGCACAGCCCTCACTGAGTTTGCGCCCGCAACCAAGGTACATGCCCTTGACAGGAATCAAACCTGGGACCTTCCAGTCTGCAGGCCGACCCTCTGTCCACTGAGTCAAACTGATTCCAGTGGGATTTCATTTTTTAAAAGAGTCTCTAGTTTGGCCTTTGTGGCCAGTGATTGAACATTGACCTATGAACCAGGAGGTCACGGTTCAGGCTACATGCCCAGGTTGTGGGCTGGATCTGCCGTGGCGGGCATGTGGGAGGCAGCCAGTCAATGATTCTCTTTCATCATTGATGTTTCTATCTCTTTCCCTCCTCCTTCCTCTCTGAAAACAATTAAACAAAAAGTCTAAAATATTTTATTAATAATTTTAATATTTATTACATATTGCAATTAGGATACTTTAGACATATTGTGTTAAATGAAATATATTCAAATTAATTCTACCTCTTTTTACTTTTCTAAAATGTGATAAAGGGAGACTTAAAGTTACGTACTGAGCTTACATTTGTGGTTCACATTTATGTTTCTGTTGGATGTTGTTGCCCTAGAACACGACTCTCAAATATCTTGGCTCACACACTTTGTCAGTTTTTAAAAAGTTTAAGAAAGCACCCTCAAAATACATATTCTTGTTTATAAGTACACATTAAGTACATTAGGAAACATACAAAAATAGAAAACAAACATATGAATAGAAGTTCTAACATCTTTTTCCCATACCCCAATGATCACCACATGTACCCTGAGGGTGTGTATATGCCCCTTTGGAAATTGCTACCTTAGAAGTGGCTCTTGGCCCTGGCCAGATTGGCTCAGTGGATAAAGCATCGGCCTGCAGACTGAAGGGTCCCAGGTTTGATTCTGGTCAAGGTCACATGCCTGGGATGCGGGCTCAATCCCCAGTGGGGGGCTTGTAGGAGGCAGCCAATCAATGATTCTCTCTCATCATTGATGTTTCTATCTCTCTCTCCCCCTCCTTTCCTCTCTGAAGTCAATAATAATAATAAAAAAAGTTGCTCTTGAGGCAAAGGACCCACTTATCACACTCCTACGCTCCTTTGAGGAGTAAGGGAACTGGATGATTATAATTTGAGAGAAACAAAATTACCAGAAAAATTGTAACAATGTTCAGATTATACAAGTACAACCAAAGTAAAATATTACAAATATAACAACACAAGTTAAAAGATATATAAGAGGCCAACAATAGGCTCCCCTGAGTTTCAGCTGCAGAACTGTATTGGAGGGTGGGCAAGTGGAGGAGGGGCCATGAGATCTAGTCCGGAAGCTAACTCATCATAGAACTTCACAGAAGGAGAGGAAGATGTCAATTGTTTGAAGCAAAGGTTATAGGGGTGGGACTGAGGCATGCCCTAGTTCCGTGGTCGGCAAACTGCAGCTCGCAAGCCATATGTGGCTCTTTGGCCCCTTGAGTGTGGCTCTTCCACAAAATACCACAGCCTGGGCGAGCCTATTTTGAAGATGTGGTGTTAGAAGTTTAAGTTTAAAAAATGTGGCTCTCAAAAGAAATTTCAATCGTTGTACTGTTGATCGTTGGCTCTGTTGACTAGTGAGTTTGCCGACCCCTGCCCTAGGTGCTCTTTGGTACCTTCTTTACTCACCACCTACCCCCATGACAGTAAAGAGGCTGGGTTTCTAAACGTTCATATGAGGAGAGGGAAAGGAAAGTGCCAAGAAATAAGAAAGTGGAGAAGGAGCCCTTGCCCATTTTCAGATTCTGTGAGCAGGGGCATGGAGTCCTCTTGATATGGGGCCCTAAGAGGTCATGACCCTTTTTTGTTGAGAGATGTTGAAAGATGCCAAGATTTGAGGGCACGCCTAAACCGGTTTGGCTCAGTGGATAGAGCATTGGCCTGCAGACTGAAAGGTCCCGGGTTTGATTCCGGTCAAGGGCATGTATGTACCTTGGTTGCGGGCACGTCCCCAGTAGGGGGTGTGCAGGAGGCGGCTGGTTGATGTTTCTCTCTCATCGATGTTTCTAACTTTCTATGCCTCTCTCTTCCTCTCTGTAAAAAATCAAAAAAAAAAAAAAAAAAAAAAAAAAAAAAAAAAAAAAAAGATTTGAGTGCAGCAGTGAAGGATTCTTCTGCCCACGTTTGGTCCAAGAATTTAAGAGATTAGGCTTGAGCATAGGGGTTTACATTGGAAACCAGAGGACCTGCCTCATATATTTTAAAATACACGAGACCATCTCTTGCATGACCTTAGGGAGGGGGAGCATATCATGACCGATATTAATTTTCTGGCAGGAGAATTATCTGAATGAGAGAATCATAGAAATGTAACAAGCTTTAATAAAAATTTCTTAATTAATAAATGTACATAATTATATCTTTTAAAACATTAAATAGAAATGAAAATAAAAGTCCCTTATCCCACCTCTACACTCCAGATTCCCACTTCTCAGGAATCTGCAACTTTTTAAGCTGCTTTTTCTCGCATTTACCTCCATAATTCTAAGTAAGGTATTCTTACTGCTTCTGAGGATTTTTAGTTTTATATATTAGCTAAGGACTTCTTACTATGGGAGACGACAGTGCAACTCTCTTACACACACACACACACTTTACCCCACTCCTAGTTATATCCCAGTTTCATAACTTTGGTTATTAGCAGAGTGCATTACTACAACCATGCCAATGTTATTCACAGCAGAGCCAGATCGTGTATGATGGTTTCCCTTTTTTTGAAAGACTTACTGTTTGTTTTTTTTCTAGAATGAATAAGCACCTTAAAACTTTTGCTTAATTTTCTAAGTTACTGATGTATCATCACTCATTCATCTTCAAACTTCCTCAGTGCACAGTAGGGCTTCCTCACATGCTCACGCGATAGGAAATGAGTTCCTTTTCTGGCGTCTCTCGCCCTGCACCAATCTGGGCTGGAATAAACTCGTCATCCTGGGGCTTCCCTTTACCAGCAGCCTCGCATTTCCCTTTGGCCTTATCTTTTGCAATTTTTTTTTGCTCTCGTGGTTTCATGATTACTTTATTTATTGACTTCCTTTTTTATGAGGGTTAAGGAAGGTACAGACTTTTTTTTTTTTTTTTTTTTTTTTTTTCCCCCAGGAGGGCTGCTTATTGGGTGGTGGGAACAGGACATTTTCCAACCTCAGTCTTGTGGAGTAAAAGTCATAGCAGCCTCACAGAAACAAACCACAGCATCGGAAAACCATGACCAGTGCAACCCCGGGGACAAGGGAAGGGAAATGCCTCCACCAACTGGAGCTGACTCCGACCACCTGTGTGGCCCTTGGACTTCATGGTAGAATGCAGTCCTCTGAAATGCTGGCAACGCGCTGGTTTTGTTCTATAAACGCCAGATTTGAATAATTCGGAACAAATTATTTTCTTAAGCTCTGGAAAGTAGCTCTTAGTCATATGAGAAAGTAAACACATGCGATTGTGGGTCATTCATTCCAAGGCCAAAAGCAACTCCTGTGGCCCAAAGTGGAACATTTTGAGCAAAACCAAACTATAATGGGTTGAGATATGTAAAATATGCTTAAATACAGGGGCTCATCGGGACATACAAAAAAAACAACAAAAAACTCCTTGGTTATATTTGGACGATACTCATTATTCTGAAAACTGGTAAAAAAAAAAAAAAAAAAAAAAAATTCAGCTAACAAAAGAGGATGGAGTAAATTACATTACAACCCCTACTGAAATAATGGGTCTAGGGAATCATCATCAGTGGCTACTGAAATCATTTGCTGAGAACTTTGTAATAGACTAGTGGCCTGGTGCCTGAAATTCAGTCCAGCCTGCCCCCTCTCCAATCAGTGACCCTGTGGGGGATGTCCAACTCGAAATCTGGGACCGCTGGCTTGCAATCTGACTGCATGCTCACCTGCCTGCCTATATGGTTGCCCCTAACTGCTTCTGCCTGCCTCCCTGATCACCCCTAACTGCCCTCTCCTGCTGGCCTGATCTCACCCCCAACTGCCTCTGCCTGCCTGATCAGCCCCAACTGCCCTCCCCTAATGGCCTGATATCACCTCCAATGGCCTTAAAACCCCTCCTCAGCCCCCACCTTAGGCTCTGCCTTTGCATCTCACCCAGATTAGGTTCTGATTGGTTGGCTTCTATGCCAGTTAGCATCTCTGGGCCTATCTCCTGGCCTGATCAGTAGTCCCTGCCAAGGCCCAGAGAGAAAGAGAGGCACACTGCTGGCCAGGACTAGAGAGAAAGAGAGAGGCAAGGGCTAATCAACCGCTGCCATGGAGGCTACGGATCAGACCCTGCTTCTCTCTCCAGGTCTCTCTCTCTGGGCCTGTTCTGCAGCCCTCTCAGCAGTCAGTGCTGGGTTGCCACAGCAAGGACTGACTTCCGGTGTTCGGTGGAGCCTTCAGTTGTTACGGTCACTGCCTTTTTATATAGATCGATAAATATATCAGGCTGAAAACACTGATCAATGTTAATATTACAAAAATTAGTAATTTTTGTAATTAGACAAACACATTATGTGATATAAATAAGAAGTATACAACATTGCCAATAAAATATTCTTGCCAACAAATGACTTGAATGTGATCCATTCAAGTCTCTAGATTTTACTCAAAACAAATAGAGGGAGCAGGCACATGGTGCATTGACATTATAGGGATGCAGTAAATAAAATAATCCAATATCAGAATATAGGAAACCCTACAGGAAAAATTATACAGTTTCTGTCACAAATAAATTGTAAGGGGGAAAAAAAAAGAGTAGCTACAGATGCATAGAGTCAAGAATCCTCACTCAGGTGTAGAATGTGTATATATATATATATATATATATATATATATATATATATATATATATTTTTTTAAATATATTTTATTGGTTTTTTTTTTTTTTTTTATAGAGAGGAAAGGAGAGGGATGGAGAGCTAGAAACATCGATGAAAGAGAAACATCGACCAGCTGCCTCCTGCACACCCCCTACTGGGGATGTGCCCACAACCAAGGTACATGCCCTTGACCGGAATCGAACCTGGGACCTTTCAGTCCGCAGACCGACGCTCTATCCACTGAGCCAAACCGGTTTTGGCTAGAATGTGGATCTTGATTCTAACACATCAACTGTACAAATGAGCAATGCTTTATGAGACAACCAGGGAAATGTGAACACTGACTAAACATTTGTTAGTTGTTTAAGGCCTGACACTGGTATTGTGATTGTGCTTTAAAAGGACTTCTTGTTGCTTTAGAGATACATTCCAAAGAAAAGAGAGGCTCAGCTCACCTGCCTTCTCTGTCCCACAAACTGTTATGCCACAGGGTTGGCTCCCTTTACAACAGGTGGAAAGCTAGTGTAGGTGCCCAGGATCCCTCTGGCTTATCACAGAGCCCCCTCTAGGTGGGACCTTAGAATCAGTCAAGGTCTTCAAAGCCAAAGAAGATTCAGGGTAGCTGGCCACTATGAAGGCTTTTAATCATTGAGTGTGAAAATGTGTGCCAGGGCCAGCTACAGGGAGAGGTGGGGCCAGGGTAAATCGAAGCACACTTGCTCTATTGGAAGGCATTCACATTTCATGTCTGTGGTGGAGAACACTAAGAGCTCAGGCCATGTCCTTTAGCCAAATCCATGATCTCTGCAGTAGACTTAAACCTATACTTAAGCTGAATCTCAACTTTTCTTGGTAGTACAACTTTTGGCCATATCCATGTCTTTGTCAAGAGGGAACTTTAGCATCTAGCCAGAGTGGATTTAAAAATATTATGCTTATCAAACCGACAAAGCAAGAATGTGTAGGAAACGCACTACCAGGAAAAAAGCAGTCCCTTCGGGAGCCTGACTGTTGATTTAATGATAAGAATCTGTACACCCAGGGTGTCAGCCTGCACAGGAAGTCCATTCTGCTGGAGACTCAGAAGTGCCCCAGTCAGAACTGTGGCCACATCAATTGGCTCCAAAGGGCATCCCTTATACATTCAGGCAAAGGGCATATCTAGACTTGCCAGTCACCAGAGACTTTCCTGGACACTAAAAGGGTGAGGGATATTTAGGACCTAAGAAAGAGGCTAGAAACCTACTTCTCATGTTCTCCTTTTGGTTGGTTGATTTTTATTCAGTTTAAAAAGAACTCCTAAATATTAGAGGAAATATCAGAATGTGCTAGGAAATTAATACAAAACAACAGCAATAAATAAATAAATAAATAAATAAATAAATAAATAAATAAATACAAACACACACACACACACACACACACACACAAACAGGCTGAAACCGGTTTGGCTCAGTGGATAGAGCATCGGCCTGCAGACTGAAAGGTCCCAGGTTCGATTCCGGTCAGGGGCATATGCCTTAGTTGCAGGCACATCCCCAGTGGGGGGTGTGCAAGAGGTGGCTGATCGATGTTTCTCTCTCATCGATATTTCTAATTCTCTATCCCTCTCTCTTTCCCTCTGTAAAAAATCAATAAAGTGTATTTAAAAGTATTTAAAACACACACACACAAACACACACACACACACACACACACACACACACACACACACAGGACTTTTGGTGTATTTCAGTATCTCACTCACCAGACAGGATAATTCATTTATTTGGTGGGTTATCAGGAAGGCTGACTGTATCAACTTCCGCATTGTCAAGAACAAATACTTACTGATAGTACCCTGTTAGGAGCTTTATCAAGCCCTGTGGGGGGGATACAGACACAAATAAGATCTTGCCCTACCAGATCTTACAATGTAGATGAAGATCGTAAGACCCTAAGAGTATATTTTAAGACATATTGTGATAAATTGAAATGATTGTGAGATTAGGAAAGGCTGAGATGGACAGACACAGCTTCACAGAAGATCTGGGAACCGACCAGCTTTGAAGGGTGGCCCGAATTTCAATAGGTGTTGAGGGGAGAGAGAGCCTGCTTCCTATCTAATCCTTTCATGGTGTACTAGATATTTCAGTGTCTTCTTGTCTTTATTCCTTCCAAAAAAAGCCGCCTTGCCCAAAGGCTCTTTTAGGGAGTCATGTTTTAACATCTATGACCCTCTGTTCCAGCAGGTTGGGCAAGAGGTGGTTACCTGAGTCAGGACTGGCACTCCCAGGTGTGTCTTGACCAGCACAGCCAGGTTTAGAAAAATATTCTGAGATTATGAGAGTATACTTCTTTTTAAAAAAATATTTTATTGATTTTTTACAGAGAGGAAAGGAGAGGGATAGAGAGCTAGAAACATCGATCAGCCGCCTCTTGCACCCCCTTCCTCCTCCCCTCTACCTCCCTCCACTGGGGAAGTGCCCGCAACCGAATACACATGCCCCTGACCGGAATGGAACCTGGGACCTTTAAGTCCGCAGACCTACGCTCTATCCACTGAGCCAAACCGGTTTTGGCAAAAGTATACTTCTTGACAATTTAAATGCAGAGGCATGGAAAGAGCTCATAGGAAAGGATGCCATGTGCAAGTCAAAGCAAGAGGAAAAGAAGGTGGTACCAGGCTACCCAGGAGCTTGAGGACTTCCTGATTTCATTAACAGGTCTCTGTAATCCTCCACCTTTAAGTGGCTGGAAGTAAATTAAGTGGATATCTGTTTCTTAACCAAATGAGTTGCTTAAATTATATGGTCACATTGAATGGGAATAGTTAACAGGTTGTTGTTTTTTCCCCCTGTTTTTCTCTCTCTCTTTTAGTTCTGAGACTCTCTTTGTACAAATACTTTGAAAGTCATCCTAGTGTTTATAAGGTGGTCATTGCCCTTATGTTAATATGCGAGAGTAATCAACAAATACCATAAGTTAACCAGAACTTTTGGTTTCTTTTTCTTACCTCCAACTTCTCTCTCTCCCTCCCTCCCTCCTTGTGTTACGGATGTAATGAGAGCAATGAGTGATAAAGGTGGGCAATAAAATCAAACTAGGTGTAGAGTCAACACAAAACTGTAGCTAGAGGTAGTCCACAAATTAGATTCTGAGCTCCTAAGAACCTGGTGGAAAACATAATTAATGACAACCTTTTTAGTATTTGGAAGGCAGAAATGATGCAGTTGTGGCCCAACAGAAATTTCTCACGTGGATTCTCAGAAAGTGAACACCATGTCATCCTTAACCAGCAAATGACAGGTGGCCCTTCCTTAGAAAATCTCTTACGTGGATTCTGCCTAATGCTATAATCCTTCTAAGGAAGGGAACTCTCCTTGCTTGAAGCATAAACATTTCTGATGCTTTTGTTATCATCGTAATTACCTAACTAATATCAATACAGGAAGGAAGCAAAGGGGAGGCCAGACATTTATAAGCATCGCCATCTGGCAGCTCCACCAGGAAGCTACACTTCACGCTCCCTAAGGAACCACCCTTTCACCCTGTGCACTGGGAGAAGGAATCAAAGCGGGGAGTGGACACCTGGGAAGTTAAGTCAAGGTGACACAGGGAAGGTACTTCTCTGTCAATCTACGATACCTTGGGAAAAAGATCATTGGCTAAGGGGGGTGGAGCCAATGCAAGTACATGAAATCCAGAAGGGTTACTTGGTTAAGCTCCTGGTTATAATCCCCAGACAAGGAATTCTCTCTCTCTTGCTTTGCTCCTGCTCCCTTGCACTCTCTTGCTTCATGACCCACATTCGCCCACCCTGCGGCTTTAAGCAGCTGCATGGCCTATGACCATGAAGACTCCACACACAATGGACTGCAACTGGGAACACAAGCTACGCTATGCTAGCCAGGTGCAGGACTGGACTGTGTTTTGATATGGAGCAGAGATTCTGGGCAGTGGCTTGACCTGCTGAAGACAACATTGGACTTTTCTGAGGTGAGATGGAGAGAGATAGAAACTTGGAAGGGAATCCCCTTAATTTTACATCATCAATAAAGCTTTCCACAATGCCTCATCTTCCCACATCTTCCTGTCGGGGCCTCAGTAAATTATTTTCCACAGGCACCCCAAAAATTCCATTTCCACCAGTAACAGGTGAGGATGCAGAAGGCACACCACTGATAACAATTTGATTTGATCTAAAGAAAAAGGGGGAAGAATAATTGCCTTCCAGCCCTCTAGGCAACCTTTGGTGAATAGCATTCCTCATAACTGCTTTGATAACAATTAAAGAGCAGAGAGGTTATATTCTGCAGGGCATAAATTGGATACAGCTGATTAACAGCAGGTGCGTATTTCTGACACTTTGATATGTGGATAATCAATGGAGCAAATGTTAATGGTGTTAATGATGGATATAATTTTTTAGAAACAAAGAGCCAAACCAGAAGAGGTGTCACCAAATCTTCCAGTTTAGGTAGAGATCTCAACTGAACCTCCAAGCAGGTGTGGGGCTACTGGTGGAGTTATAGAGGCTGTAGGAGACTGGACTTCTATATCCTATTTATTTTGATCATCTCTGCAATACATGTTTCATGGAAGGCCTTCTACTTCACCATGGGTGATTGTTAACAATTCAGTGATTTTTGTAACATTTATTGGCTAGTTGTTCTCCATTTTCCCAAAATTATGGTGATGCAGTGCTTATTTTATTTATTTTTAAATGTGTAAAAAATACTGAATGCTTGGCACTTGTCCATCCTGGAGTAAATGACTAAAGCATTTACATGAGGAAAGTATTAAATAGAGCTTTATTTGACAAGCTGATTTATTTAAAATCAACAAAAAGTGGCTAATGGGACCTCAGGGCAGTAATTTCACATTTATATGAACCTTTAATGAGCCCATGTGGTTTCTTTAAGATCTGTATTACCTGTGTCAAGAAAATCCATTCATTAGAAATGTAGTCTCTGATTTTGGTAACAGAGCCAATATTCATATCCCACACAAGGCAATTCTAGTGAGCTTTGAATCGCAAGATATTTAGCTTTGTGAATATAAGGCTTTATTATCAACACTTATTTCCCATGCTGTCCATTGAAAGACTATGTTGACCACCTACTGGAACTAGTTTAACTGGTAAATGGTTGAGACAGTAATGGATAAAACAACAGTGTAGTTAATATATTTCTTAGGAAAATAACTTTTATACATATATTGGGCATATTTGCAAATAATCATTTTTACTTCCTGAGGTTTTAATATAACTTTATAATTTATTTATTTAAAAATGTTTATGTCAATTCCAACTGGCTAATTCTGTATTTTTCTGTTAAATTGCAAAACAAGAACAATCTCTTTCATCTAATTAATTAGTATCAATCCCCCTAGACCAGGCTTTTTGGGTCAGGCTCAGTGTGGGTTGTTGCCTAGCATATGGTTCAGTTCCCCATTCCCAATCCATTCTGTGACTACCCTTTGCTCAAAGAATAGTGTAAGGCCACAGCAAGGGATGGTGAGCAGGGTGGATTCTGTTATCCTGATTCCTTGTTCCTTTATTTTGATTTTTAGATTCAATAGTTGATAGATATGTGTTTATTGTCATTTTATTGTTCATATATTTGATCTCTTCTTCTTTGCCTCCTCCTCCACTTCCTCCTTATTCTTCCTCTTCTTATAGAATATTTTTCAACACTTCATATATACTGGTTTGGTGGTGATGAACTACTTTAGCCTTTTTTTGTCTGCGAAGCTCTTTATCTGACCTTCAATTCTAAATAATAGCTTTGCTGGGTACAGTAATATTGGTTGTAGGTCCTTGCTATTTATTACTTTGAATATTTCTTGCCACTACTTTCTGACCTGAAAAGTTTCTGTTGAGAAATCAGCTGACAGCTGTATGGGTGCTCCCTTGTAGGTAACTAACTGCTATTTTTCTTGCTGCTTTTAATATTCTCTCTTTGTCTTTTGCTCTTGGCATTTTAATTATGATGTGTCGTGGTGTAGTCCTTTTTGTGTTCCTCTTGTTTTGGACTCTCTGTGATTCCTGGACTTGTAAGTCTATTTCTTTCACCAGATAAGGGAAGATTTTTGTCATTATTTCTTCAAATAGGTTTTCAATATCTTGTTCTCTTCTTCTCCTTCTGCTACTTCCATAATGCAAATGTTGGTACACTTGAAATTGTCCCAGAGGCTTCTTATACTATCTTCATATTTTTTCTTTTTGCTCTTCTATTTGGGTCCTTTTTGCCTCTCATATTCCAAATCATTTATTTGGTTTTCAGGATCCTCTGCTGTAGAATCTCTGTAATATTTCACTTACTAAACACCAAGAATATATTACTCACTCTTCATATGTATAAGCATCTATATTAGTATATATAAAAGCCTAAGTGTCCATCTGACCATCTGACTGGTAGCTATGATGCTCAATGACCACTAGGGGGCAGATGTTCAACGCAGGAGCTGCCATGGTGTGCACTGGCCATTTAAAAAGAAATGGCACTGCGCACTTGGTGCCAACAAACCAACACTCAGCTTCTCCTAAGTGGGACACAGGCCCCGCCACCACCTCGGAGTGACACCCCACTAAATTGCAGCCAAAACTGCCAAGATCCCATAACACAAAATGTGCCCCATAGTCCAGCCCAGCCTGGAAATGGTCACTGTGGGTACTAGATAATGACGTCACATAGCAACACCCAGCTTCCTCTCCCAAGTGATGACTAGCCTCCTTGGAGTTTCTTCAGCCCAGGAAAATGGCATGCTTTATAGCCAGGTGCAAATATTTTACACTTTAACCAAATATTTGTGAAGCATTTTCACATGCCTCATCTCATTTGATCCTCACTGAACTCCTGGAGTATGTAGATAGGATACTTGGTAGAATCCTATTTTCTTTTCATTAGCCAGAAAACAGAGATTTAGAAACTTGACCCTACTGAAAAGAAGTAAGAAATGGTAGACCTTGAAAAAGACTTCAGGTTTTCTCAGTGCAGAGAATGTTGTCATACACTGCTACAGTGAAATATTTTATCCTTTGTTCTCCCTGTGTGATGTAAAATAATAATCTGCTTTGTGTTGATATTTACTGCTGTGTTACTGACAATTAGCTGAAAGAGAAGTTGGGATGCTTCACTGGACTGAAAAAAAGTTTAGCTAAATCAGAAAGCAGATCTAATTAAGCAAGTTTGTTTTATTTATTAGTATATAAAAGGCTAAGTTGAGTTGTGCATGAACAATACATATAAAGCTCTTGCTGGTGCCAATCACATGCCTGTGTTTCGATCTGTCATTATCGATCATGAATTTAGTTGACACTTCTATTATAGAGAAAGGGTGAATAGTGATATTAAAATATTTCTTCTAATTAATTTCCTTTCAATGTGCATGGATCCTTGCACCAGGCCTCTAGTAATAAAAAGTTTCATTTCTGTAATTAGCTCACAAAAGTAGTTGTGCCTTACAACCTGTTGTTTTCCTTGTTTTTCTGTGAAACTTTTAGTGAAATAATTGAAATATCATTTTGGGAAATATTCATATCTCTAGAATGTTTTTCTACTTCAAGAAAAGGTTAGGGTTTGACTGCTGTTAGGGAGGCTAGAATCCAGGAGAGAGAGAGAGAGAGATAAAATTCCAGGTGCTGTTTTTCCCTTAATTTTATAAAGACATTAAAAAACAAACTGCCCTCAGGGTGGTGAAACAGCTGGCAAAGTTTGGAAAGTCGGGCCTGGCTGTTCCCTCAGGAAAGCCTGCTTTGTACTCTGTTTGGCCTGCCCTGCAAGCTGGTCTAAATGATCCTGATGCAATAGTTGTCCCTAGCTTCACTCAGGCAGAGTTCTTTTTTTCTTTATACTTTCCTTGCTGTAGAGCTTCAGCATGAAGGCAAAGAAGCTTCTGGAGTTTATTCAATGTTCAGATTCCTGCACTCCAACTCTTGGGATTCTAATTTGGTAGTTCTGGGGCCCAAGGATCTATATTTTTACCAACATCTTCAGATAACTCTGGTGCAGGTATTTGGTAAATCCCACTTTGAGAAAAATTGCTTTGGGGACTTCATGAGTACTTTTTGGATAGGAGGAAATAAAAATTACAAGTGTTCTATTTAAAAACAACAACAACCTTTTAAGATAAAAACAAAAACAAAAAACCAACAAACTTGTGTATGCTACTCTTTGTTTCAGGAAGTCAGTTCCGGATATCATCAAGCAACTTTCTTAAAGAGGATATTGAACTCTCTCTAATACTTGCCAACAAGAATGCCGTGTTTCCTAACTTTTTCCTACTGTTCCATCCTTTTTAATTAACTCCATCTGTCTGAGAGTCTTCCAGTCCTAATCCCCCAGGTTCTCCTGTTCCTATTGGGCCAGGCCAGAATCCATTGAGGAGCCCAGAGTTTCTCCTGATCCTACTTTAGGAATTAGTATTTTGAAGAAAAATTCCTGGGGCAGGTTAGGGAGTGTGTAAGGAAGTCATTTGTCTGTCTGCCAGTTTTGACTAACTGACTTTATCTGAGCTAGTTAGAACCTGGCTCTTAGCCTTGAAGGGCCTGATACTTGATTTTTGTCAACAAACAAGACCAGATCTGATCTGTGAGCAGGCTCACTCTAATCAAACTCAAAGAGCCTGGTGCATGCTACTAGCATGCCAGGCATCTATTTTCAGCCAGAAATGAACTGGAACATTTGCACTGGCATAGACCTCCCCACATGTGAATGGTTTTGGTAGCCCAATTTTAATCAGAAATTTGCTCCTTGAGTAAAAATTCAGAATAAGGGAGTTTATATATGTAATTTGATTTTTGGATACCTGGAGGCTGCTACATTCCAACCTTCACAATGGAGAGGGCCTCACTAATCTAGCTGACCAGTTTTGCCTTCCGAGAGATACATGTATTTTGTGGGTTTGTTAATGCAACCAGTTAAATTTTACTCTAACCAGAGAAAAATTTAATCTCTTTAATGTGACTTTGCCTCTCTCTGCTTCCTTCTTTTCTTCCTTCCCTTCTTTGACTCTTTTTTAAAAACAAAAAACAAAAAACGTTTTTATTGATTTTAGAGAGAGAGGCAGGGAGAAGAATAGAGAGATAGAAACATCAATAAGAGAAAAACATCATTGATCAGCTGTCTTCTGCATGCCCCACACTGACCAGAATTAAACCATGATCTCCTGGTTAATGGTTGACACTCAGCCACTGAAAAACACCAGCCTAGCTCTTTTTGTTTGCTTTACAGGTAATTCTTATTATCCTTTATCCATCTTTATATCCTTTCCCCAAATTATTATGTGGAATGGGAGGTAGGGATGTAGTTTACTATTATTGGGTCAGCACTTCATAGTTGTTCTAGTGTTTCCACACTACTCCCAGTTTTCTTGTGATTTTTGTCTTTACACTTAAAACCAAATTTACTATTTGGATCTTGTTACAGAAAAAAATCTATTTTCAAGAATGAGAGAGCTGCACTGTCCAATATGATATCACTAGCCACATATGGTGGCTATTTAAATTTAAATCTATTAAAATTAAATTAAATTAAAAAATCAATTTCTTAGTTGCATTAACTACATTTCAAATGCTTGACAGCCACATATAGCTAGAGGCTCCCTATTGGATAACATAGACATAGAACATATCTATCATTGCAGAAAGTTCTATTGGATAGCACTGGCCTAGAGACACCTACATCTAAAAGAAGTGAGGGGATCCTTATATAGTTTGTATGCCACAGGCAAAATTTTGGAGTATTTGTTAGATTTTGTTGTTGTTGAGATGTCTAATACTAGTGACATTTGTCAGTTATAACTAAGTCCAACGATACATATAACTAAAGTGAGTAAGTCTTTCTACCCCATCCTTCCATTTCTTCCTGACTCTTTTGGTTGCAAGTAACAGAATCTCACTCTGACTAGCTGAAAAAATAAATAAATAAATAAATAAATAAATAAATAAATAAATAAATAAAATAAAAAGAGTTTTCAAGATTTTAGGAGCATCCAAGCATAGGAATACAGCTCAGCCTGGGAACAAACAGGAATTTAATTCTTATCAGCACTCTATCTGCTCCTCTCTTTGCATCTGCCTTATTTTGGTTTCTCTCTGCAATGACTTACAATGCTTTTTTACTCCAAGAAACAGCAAATATAGTCATGAATAGCTCCTGAGACTATATTTCTTCCATTCAATACACTAGCCAGGCTGAAGCTAGACTCTTTCAGTGATCATTGCAAACATCTTTAGGGAGGTGCTCATGGGCCTGCTTGGCTCAGGTGTCCATTCCTGGTCCACTGGGCTGTGACTGGTCACAAGGTCAACCATAGCTCCATGAAGCCCTGCTGCGATGGCCATTGCCGTGTAGATGGTGGGACCAGAGCCAGAAAAAGACGCAGAGCTGGGCAGCCAATCAACCCCATGGGAGGCCACTACAATCCCCATTTTACCCCACTTTGGTCCTTTACCTGAGCTTTCCCTGAGTCATAAATGAATGTATTCTATTTCTACATTCTCTATCTCTAATCAGTTTCTTAGCTTGTAAATGTTTACAATGGGGTTCTACTAGATGACCAATTTAATCTGGTATAGACAGAAAACTATAGCAAAGATTTCAAATTAAATCAGAATATCAGTTTTCTCATTTAATACTTGGAGATAATATTGGCTAACTTGAAACAATATTGTAAGGTTTATATAATAATAATAATAATAATAATAATAATAATAATAATAAAATGCTTATTCCCTTCTAAGTAATAAATTATTGGTTTAACTTAGATATTAATGGATTTTTTTTTTAAAGGATCCTCCATGCTGTTTTTCATAGTAGCTGCACCAATTTACTTTCCTACCAACAAAGCATAAGGGGGTCCCTTTTCTCTACATTCACATATCTTTTATCTTATTGATATCAATTCTAAATAGGCATGAGATGATAACTCATTGTAATTTTAATTTGCATTTCCCTAATGATAGTGATATTGAGCATTCTTTTATGTGCCTGTTGGCCTTTTGTATATTTTCTTTGGAGAAATGTCTATTCAGATCCTTTGCCCATTTTCAATTGGATTATTTATAGTTATTGAATTGTATAAGTTCTTCATATGTTTTGGAGATTACCCCTTTTCAAATATATGATTTGCAAATATTTTATTGATTCTGTAGGTTATTTTACTTTGTTGGTGCTTTCTTTTGATGTGCAGAAGCTTTCATTTTGATGTAGGCCCACTTGTATTTATTTTTTATTTTGAGGGTCATGCTTGAGGCATCATACCCAAAAAAGTATTACCGAAACTAATGTCAAAGAGCTTTGTTCCTCTATTTTCTTCTAGGAGTTTCATGGTGTCAGATCTTACATTTAAGTATTTAATGCATTTTTGAGCTTTTTTTTGTGCATGGTGTAAGATATGGGTCCAATTCCATTCTTTTACATGTGAATATACAATTATTCCAACATCATTTATTGAAGAGACTGTCTTTTCTTCATTATTCTTGACTCCTTTGTCAAATATTAGTTGATTTATGCTTATATATTTATTTCTGAGTTCTCCATTCTGTTCCATTAGACTATGTGTCTGTTTTTATGCCAGTACCATACTATTCTGATTACTATAGTTTAATAATATAGCTTATAATCAGGAAGTGTGATACTTTCTGCTTTGTTCTTCTTTCTTAGAATTTTTTTTTTTTTTAATCTATTGGAGTCTATTAAAACAAGAACTTTTTTTACATCCAGATTGAACCTACATAGGACTCAGATTTGAAAATCATGTATAACCTTTTTCAAAATCCAAGTGGATGGTTTTATCTAACTATGTTATCTTAAGCACAACTCCATGCTAGTTCCTTCCTCTTTAAAATGGGGTCATAATACCCACTACCTCATAGGATTGTTGTGAAGACTAAATGAGTTATTATATGTGGAGTGCTCAGAATAGAGCCTAGCAATAGTAAATACTACATAAATGTTAACATTCTTATTCTTTTATGCATTGTTTCTCAAGGTATAGGTTGCACTGCACTACTTGTGAATTGAAATACAAAGAGAGAATACAGCAGAATAAAATATTAAAGAGCATTGCACATAGTAAATGTTAAGTATTGTGCTACCAACCCTATAAATTTCAATATTTGCTCTGTTTTGGCAAATCTGAATCAGTCCTTATATCTTATTTGAATGAACACCAAGAGGAATGAAGAAATAAAGAACAGAAACTCCACTGATGTGGGTCAAATGCATTTGGTTCTGCCTCTGAGCAGCAAAGTGGTTTGGCACATGACCTAAACTCTGCCTGGACTTCTCTTTGTTAAAAGGGAATTTCTTGTTAATATCTCACAGGAAAGTGTGAACAACTCTGAGCTACTTATAGTCTAGCACTACATATTAAGCAACACCTCTCAACTTGCAGGCTTTGAATTATAACTTGGTAACATCAGAGCTAATTATGACTCCTCCCATATTTTGTGGGGAGGGGTGGACCCACAGAGGAAAGGTCTTTGGTTTGCAATAAATCAAACTTTGCTAAACTTTCTAAACACTAACGAAATTCCTAGAATTGACAATTAAATATACTTAATGTGTTGGTTACATTGATTTTACACTTTATGGCAATTTAAACATTGAAAATTCAAAGATTTCTGACATGGGCTTTCTCTATTTTACCCTTAACTGGCTATTCCATTTTGGTTTCTTCCTGACTTCCTTTTCAATTTCACAGAGCCCAAATTAAAACTTGAAAAAAAGCTGTGTGACACTATTCAGGAAGAGGAAGTTAATAGTTTTTAAGCATCTCATTCTCATTTTATTGAAAGCATGAAAATGGAATTGGGATCTTGTGAACCCAGTATTGACCTGGCAGAGGAGAAAGTAGCTCTGAGGAGAAAGCCTGGCCAATGAGGGGGAGGAACTTGGCACTGGCAAGAACCATAGTATTAAGCCAGCATAGGGAGTAAAGTGCACAGAGAGGAGGACAGGTTGGAAAAAGACTCAAGTGTGGTGAGAAAGTTAGGGAGCATCATCATCATTCTGACAAGTAGAAATAAATGAAAACAGAAAAACATGAGATGAAAAAGGGAATAGTTGAGATTCTTCTGTGAAATTGAAGGACTTTGTTTC
Source organism: Pipistrellus hanaki (assembly GCF_964339955.1). NCBI lineage: Eukaryota > Metazoa > Chordata > Mammalia > Chiroptera > Vespertilionidae > Pipistrellus > Pipistrellus hanaki. The sequence goes on from NC_140504.1 coordinate 28,385,146, forward strand.
TGACTCGCTGCTAAAAAAAAGTAAGAAAATTTTTTTTTTTTTTTTTTTGGTTCAGAATCAAGGAAGGGGAGAAAGGAAGTACATCAAGCTACAGTGATTTCTCTTCCTTGGAAAAAAGCAGAAGGTGTAAACAAAACACAAGCCAGTGTTTGTTCGCTCCATTAACATTTGACTTTTCTTCCCCTTCCTTCACAAACATAAAAATGCTTTACATTGAATGTTTGCACTTTATCCTATCCTTTTTGTTATCAGAGTCTTCATATTTTTAAAAAATATATATTTATTGGTGTTTTTTTTTTACAGAGAGGAAGGAAGAGGGATAGTTAGAAACATCATGAGAGAGGAACATTGATCAGCTGCCTCCTGCATGCCCCCCACTGGGGAAGTGCCCAAAACCAAGGTACATGCCCCTGACCGGAATGGAACCCTGGACCTTTCAGTCCACAGGCCAACGCTCTATCCACTGAGCCAAACCAGCCATGGCATAGTCTTCATAATTTAATATTAGTAGGTTATAAGTGAAATAAGCCAGTCAGAGAAAGACAAATACCGTATGATTTCACTCATATGTGGAATCTAATGAACACAATAAACTAACAAACAATATAGAAACATAGTCATAGACAGAAAACAGACTGATAACTATCAGAGGAGAGGGATGTTGTGGGACTGGATGAAAAAGGTAAAGGGATTAAACAAACAAAACAACCCTAAATACCACACACACACACACACACACACACACACACACACACACACACACAAAACCTCATAGACACAGAGGACAATATGGTGATTACCAGAGTTTGGAAAGGAGGTTGGGGGAAGAGGAATGGTGTATGGGGGGCGGGCAGGATAAATGGTGATGTAAGGAGACTTGACTTAGGGTGGTGAACACATAATACAAAATACAGATGATGTGTTATAGAACTGTACATCTGAAATCTATATGGTTTTTTTATTAACCAATGATATCGCAATAAATTAAAAAAAATTAGTAGGTCATTTTCAATAAATCAGTGAATAGGGACAAGAGGAAAGCACTTGCCCCAAACCATTTTCAGGTTACAGGGCAAAATTGGTCTTGGAATTTATAACCTCCAAATTCTTGGCTTCTGTTGTTTACCAGATGGCCATAACTATCGAAGAAGACATTTTAGTATGGGTTAATTTGGATCTTTCTACTCTGATGCTTGATGGAAGATGAGACAATGGGTAGGGTCTCCTCACTCCCCCACGCATTTGGGATTCCTACATGCACACCGGCAACCCCCCCCGCCCCCCCCCCAGTGGCCTTGCTCAGTATCTGCAGGCAGTCAAGAAGGTAAGAGTCCATGGGAAAGCCATCTGAGCTTACTAAACAATCCTCAGGTTGACTTTTCAACCACCAATGAAGACCATCAGTGTGTAGAAATCACAGTATTCATTACACCACAGTGCTTATTTTGTTCTAAGGCCTATACTCTCTGTGTCCGTTCAGTTCTGTTTCTGAGATAAAGAACCATTATCATTTGTTTCGATGTGTTTAAAAGTCATACTATACAATCAATTTTACTGATAACTTCTGAAAATGCTTAAGTAGACCTGCGAATGTGGGTTAGTGTGAGACTCCCTATCTGCCTCAGATCTGCATCAAATGAAGCATGCTTTACTGGAGTTCAAACTCGTACTTATGAGGACACTTTGGGAATTCAAGGGCAAAATGAATTTTAACTTATTACATCATGAACATTGATGAATAATGGAAAAAAAAAAAAAAAAAAAGCCCTCAACGCTTGATTAGTTCTTGCCACATTTGCCTGCCATTATTTCTCAAACCACTGTACATAAAATCACCGGCACAAAGGATCCTTCCCTCAAAAAACAGATTCCTCCTGGGGAAAGCAAAGAAAAAGAGCAGGGAGGGGATAATGCGTTTGAATTCTTTAAAGCCTATTTATGTCCAATTTATTTTGGTCCTTAAGGCCTTCGGACATGTTAGCAAGTAATTATTTTTTTATGGCTGATAAGAGTATGAAACAGGCTTTTTTTTTTTTTCTTTTTTTTTCTTCCTCCAAATGGCATCCTGGTTTCTAAAAATTGTTTCTTCTTGCTAGACACAAGCCAGATGCCGGGAGCTGACCGGATGCCAAGCCTCAGGACTGTCCAGTCTCCCCTATCAGATTTTCAGAGGAGCCTTCTGAATATTCTCGAGGTTAGAAAACCCTTACCCCCCAGACTCACAGATGCTGCTCTCCCCCCCCACCCCTCCCCACCGGCTCGGCACAGAACATCATTATCTTTGCCGAGCTTCTGTCTCTATGGCAATAACAGATGGGAAGTGCTGCGGAATTATTCATGCTCAGGAAAGGCGGCAGTCGAGGAGGAGGGGGAGGTGGCGGGTGGGAGAGGGGGCGCGACCTGAGAGCACCGAGATGGATGGGGGCGTTAAGGACAGGAACTTGGGCGTGGGAGTGGGAGTGGGGGGGGGGGGAAGGGGAAGAACGAGAGGCTCCTGAGCCTTTGGGAAGAAGAGGGGGGCAGGTGGCATCTGCGGCTGGCTCCAAAGGCGGGCCCCATACGAGCCACAGAGAAGCAGGAACACCGGGAGAAAACTGTTCAAAAAACGGGGAGAGAAAAGAAACAAGGGTTAGAGCTCGAGCCCTCGGAGTTGTGCACCGCGCCTCGGTGGCCTGTTTCTGTTCCTGATCTTGCGGTGGGGTGCAGGGAAGGGGATTTCTTGTCGGGGTTTCGAAACCTGGCGGGGCCCCCGGCTCGGCGGCAGAGTTCTGTGAGCCCATCGCTGACCCTGGAGCCGGGGCCAGGCCGCCCTGAGGGTCACAGCAGCCAGCTCTTGGGTCGCGTCCCTCTCTCTCTCCTCTCTCTCTCTCCACGTCTCCTCTCGAGTTTCCCTCCAAAACAACACACAAAACCCCTTCGGGACACACGATGGAAACATGTAATTTCTACCTCCGTTCTGCAACCGAGAGCACAGGCGGGTGGGTGGGGAGGGAGGCTGAAAAGTAGGGGCAAAACTGTTCCTTGCTCTCCCCCCCCCCCCCCCCCCCCCCCCCCCGGGTTTCGCCGGAGCCAGCACCCCGGCCAGGCCCGCCCCGTGGCGCAGGGAGGTCAGCCGGGGGAAGGCGTCTGGGCGGAGGCCGCCGGGCCAGGCGGGGGCCGCGGGGAGGGGCGCAGCGCCGGCAGCTGGCGGGGCGGCAGGAGGCCCCGCGGGGGCGGGGGAGCAGCCCGGCGCGCCCCGGGGAGCCGGGCCCACACAGGGGGCGCCGCCACCCGGCTGCCTCCGGGGCGGGGCGGCCCAGCTGCGGCCGGCGGGGGCGGGGGCGGGGGCGGGTGGGGGAGGGAGGGTCGCCCGCGCCTGACCCCGGGCAGCGGCGCTCAGCCCCGAGAGGCCGGCCTCCGCCCCGCCGGCTGCTGGGGTCGCGCACAGTGCACCGCGGGCCGCCCTGCCCCCTCCCCCGCCCCCTGCGCGCGGTGGCGGCCGAGCGGCCCGGCGCCCCCGGGTCTGGCCCGTCACCAGAGCGCAGCGGGGGGGGTGGGGGGGGGAGGCGGGGGCGGGGCGCTGGCGGCCCCAGACAGCCGGCTGGGCGACTCGAGGAAGGAAGGAGGGCGGGCGGCGGCGGCGGCGGCGGCGGCGGGGGTGGGGCGGGGAGGGAACATCCTGTCTGCGCCGGGTGCACCGCAGACGGCATCGCGCGCCAGCCGCCCAGACGGCGCGCGGGGCCAGGAGCGCGAGGGCGCGCCCGGGCGGGGGGGTGAGGGGAGTGGAGGGGGTGCGCGTGCGCGTGCGCGCAGGACGGGGCGGGAAGCCCTGAGGAGCTCCCGTAGGCCGGACGGCGCGCGCGCCCCCGAGGGCCTGGGAGCCGCGCGGCGGCGGCGGGGTGGCGGGCCCGCGCGTGCGCGTGCGCGCGCGGCGCCGCCGCTGGCTCGGGCCCCAGCCTCCCCTCCCCCCGCGCCGCCCTCGCTCTCCCCCGGGCGGCCGGAGACGGCGGCGGCGGCGGCGTCTGCGGGAAGCCGTGTGTCTCCGCAGTGACGTGGGCGGGCCGAGGGCTCGGTGACGTCAGAGGGCTGTGTGTAGCGATGTGTGTGGGGTTCGGAGCGGCGGCGCCGGCACAGCTGAAGGGAGCGGACGAGCGGCGGCGGCGGCGGCGGGCACAGGTGCGGCCGGGCTGGCCGGGGTGGACGCGGCGGGAGGCAGGGGCACGCGACCCCCGGGGGGCCCTCGGCGACGGCGGGGGGCGGTGGTGTGGAGGGAGCGGGGAGTTCACGAAGCTCGTCGAGCTTCCCCGGGGCATGGAGGAGGCCGGAGTCGGGGGTCCGGATGCGCGGTGCCGGGTGGGGTCGGGGCCAAAGCGGGGCGCGGGGCGCGGGGCGGGTGCCCTCCGGCGGACCGCGTCTCGCGGAGCCCGGGCGGGGGTCGTGGGCAGAGCCGGGGCGCTGCACTTGACTCGAGCCGCCGTCGGAATCCCGGAGCCTCGGACACCCGTCCCCGCCCCCCCACCCCCTCCGCCCGCCGCCCGTCTGCGCTCCGTGGGGATGCCCCGGGCTCACCCCGGCCGGCTGGCACCGGCGGCGGCGGGAGGCTCCCCGGGAGGCTCCGGGCTCGGCGCCCCACCCGCTCGCCCACCCCTCTCCCCCCGGCCCCGGGCGGGGGCGCGGGTGCAGCCTTCGGGGTGCCGGGGTGACACTCGAGAACTTCCCGAGGAGGGGGGGTGCGCGGGGGATTTCCGCCGGCCTCCGCGCGGCCTCGGCAGCGGGGCCGGGCTGGAAGGGCACTCGGGGTTGTCCCGGGAGCGCGGGGTCGGGGTTCGAAAAGGGGCCCCTGTTCCTGCGCTTCCCCTCGCCCCCTTCCCTCTCCGAGGCGCGCTGGGGGCCTCGTCCTCCGCCGCCCCCGCCGCCGCCGCCCCGGGTTGGAGATGGGTGGGTGGCCCTGCGGGGGCGGAGGGTTTCGGGGCGTCGGGGACTCCCCCAGCCCAGGTCTTGCCTCCTGCCCCCGCCGCCCCCCTCCCTCGGTTTGCGTTGGCGGAGGTGCTCCTGTGGGGGGCGCCAGTCAGCGCGTTGGCTGGTGGCCTTGGTGGTTTAACCCTGTGGTTCCGGTTTTTTTTTAAGGGTATATCGCTGGGAGTTTGGGAGACTTTTCTATTCTATTGGATAGCTTTTTTTTTTTTTCCTTTTTTTTTTTTTCTTCCTCGCAGGAAAGAAGTGGAAGAAGAATCTTTTTTTTTTTTTTTTTTTTTTTTTTTTTTTTTTTTTCTTTCCCCCTCTTTTCCTCCATTTGCATTCTTTGTGAGGTCTGTCTCTGCCTTGGCGCTTTTTGTCCTGGAAGTAGACTTGTTCAAGGATGGAGGTTCCCAGGCGTGGAGGCCATAGCTTTTTTTTTTTTTTGGCTCCCATTCAGCAAATTCACTCACCTATTAAAGGAAAGTTAATTTTTTGCCTACCACCATTCCAGAAGAATGGCATACACTGGCTAAATGAAATAGTGTATGTAAGATTGTAACTTCGTTACATGTGGCAGATATGTTACCTTGTATGTTTCTTTTCCTTTCTTTTTTTTAAATAATGAGATGAAGGAATGGGTTCCTTTAGTTAAAATGGCATAATTGTGAAGCCTCTGGTACTGAGTTGTGGGTGAGATGATCTGTTGAAGGTTCTTCCTATTCGGAGTTAGAGTAGCCCTTGCCCTTTTGAGGGATGATATTACCCTTTACTTGTTCTCCAGATTGCTTTCCTGTTTAAAGGAAGGTGGTTCTAATAATGGTGTTACCATGATAGAAGTCACTCAGGTGTCACCTTTGGTAAAGTGAACTCAGTTTAAGATTAAGAAACTGGTTTCAAACTGACCCTTTGGCCTCTGGAGCAGATTCAAATGTAACTCTCTCCCATCCCCCTTCTCTTCCAGATTAATTAAAAGAAGAATGAATAGCAGTCCTTGAAGATAACTGGGCAATTTTTCTTTAAATCATCTTTAATTGTAGATGTTCAAGTGGAGCCAGAGGCTCTTCTTACTGGTGTGAGGACTTATACAAGTCTTCAGTTTGTCAACATAGACTGACATCATCATTTTTTGAGAAGACATTTTTCTGTTTTTCCTTTTTTGGTGTCTTGGTGCCAAAAGTTAAATTTGGGTGCATCATTTTGACTTGTGCTTGTGTCTAGATTTTATAACACAAGTAATTTAATAGAATTTTGACTTGTTTTGCTTAAAACCAACCAAACCATTGCATTGAACCTGGATATCTTGAACTGAGAGAATTGGCAGCTTTATTTTAATACATATATTTGAAGACTTAAAAAAAAAAGCAAAGGCTTTTTCAGAGGAGTGCCTCTTAAAATTCTTTATTATTGGAGACAAATTTTATAGCACTTGCAGTGAAATTATGCTAGAGTATAAGCAGAATCAAAACAGTTGCAAAATCTATTGAGTGACTTAGGGAGATCTCTCTTTGGAAACTTAAATTTTCTATGAGTTACCATAGAAATTTTTTATAAATTACCATATGTAAGTTACCACACGTATTGGTATACATTTTCTCCAGATAAGCAGCTAAATAATGCAAGTGTCAGACTTACTTATTTAATATAATAGTTTTTAGCAATGGAAAACCTACAGACGAATTTCTCCTTGGTTCGGGGCTCAAATAAAAAAATGAATGGGATAGGAGATGATGATGGCAGCCCTCCAGTGAAAAAAATGATGACAGACATTCACGAAAATGGAAAAATGATGATAAACAGGATGCCAACAGTTAAGAAGGAACACTTGGATGACTATGAAGCACCAATGGAGACCGACGGAGAGCATGTCAAAGGAACCTGTACCTCGGTGCCTGAACCTTTACACTTAAATCCCAGTTTGAAACACACTTTGGCACAATTCCATTTAAGCAGTCAGAGTTCTCTGGGTGGGCCAGCAGCGTTTTCCGCCCGGTATTCCCAAGAAAGCATGTCACCTACTGTATTTCTGCCTCTGCCGTCTCCTCAGGTTCTCCCTGGTCCACTGCTCATCCCTTCGGATAGCTCCACAGAACTCACCCAGACTATGTTGGAAGGGGAATCTATTTCTTGTTTTCAGGTTGGAGGAGAAAAGAGACTATGTTTGCCCCAAGTCCTAAATTCTGTTCTCCGAGAATTTTCGCTTCAGCAAATAAATACAGTATGTGACGAACTGTACATCTATTGTTCAAGGTGTACTTCAGACCAACTTCATATCTTAAAGGTCCTGGGAATACTTCCGTTCAATGCCCCGTCCTGTGGGCTGATCACATTGACTGATGCACAGAGACTATGTAACGCTTTGTTGCGACCACGCACTTTTCCTCAAAATGGTAGCCTACTTCCCGCTAAAAACTCATTGGCTCAGTTAAAGGAAACTGGCAGTGCCTTTGAAGTGGAACATGAATGCTTGGGCAAATGTCAGGGTCTGTTTGCACCCCAGTTTTATGTTCAGCCTGATGCTCCCTGCATTCAGTGTCTGGAGTGCTGTGGGATGTTTGCACCCCAGACGTTTGTGATGCATTCGCACAGATTACCTGACAAAAGGACTTGCCACTGGGGCTTTGAATCAGCCAAATGGCATTGCTATCTTCACGTGAACCAAAAATACTTAGGGACACCTGAAGAAAAGAAACTGAAGATAGTTTTAGAAGAAATGAAGGAGAAGTTTAGCATGAGAAATGGAAAGAGAACACAATCTAAGGCAAGTTGTTTTTTTTTTAAAAAAATAGTAATATCGAATAGCAATAATGGTTTAATTTAAATATGCGTGTCAAGGAACTGTTTATGCTCATGCAACAACAGAAAATCCTGCTGTATGTAGTATGTTTGTATCACACATTTTAGGCTATAAAATGCTTTTCTCTGTGTGTTCTCACTTGCATTTCCAAACAACCTAGTGAGCGGAGTAAGATTATTCCCATTGTACAGATAGAGACTGAGGCTCAGAGATCAGGTGGCTTTCCTAAGAGTATATAGCCAGGCAGTGGATTTGGGGCTTTTTCCCCTCCAGTCCTAACTTCTTTCTTTCACACATCCTGCTTTTTGATGACTAAATCTGTTGTTTTCCTAGGATTCAGGATAATTTACACTTCGGTGTTATCTCCATTTGCAAATGGTGTAATAGATAGTCAAAAACAGTTCTGGTGATGGGCTTGAAACAGCCTTTTTCTAAGGTACATCTAGGATTTTGACATTAATATACTTGGGTATTTAAGCTTGATCATAATTGGAAACAAATGGAAGATTTGTCTGAAGAATTTGTGACTGTAGTAACCTAGATTCTTTTATGAAGAAAGGAATAATTAAAAAAATGTGACAACTAAAATAAATAAAAGACTTTGGAGTAAATGTTAACATAAAAAACCTATCATCAAAGAGAGCTTAAGTTTATTTTTCCAACTGCATTATCTGGTAGTCTAAACTAATATATTCATTCTAAGAGTTTGAATGCCTGGGTAATAGACAAGTTTTGGGTTATTAAATGCTCAGTTTGTTGGTCTGGTTTTAAATATATTTTTCTACTTGATTAAAATAAGCGTAATAGCTAATTCTAGGTGTTCAAGATGGCAAGCATTCTTCTTGAGCAGTTTTACATGTGTAATTTTAAGGTTGGCCATGTTTCACTTTAAGAATCTAGTTTTTCCACTCTTAGTTTTTATTGAAACAATCTCTGTCCTTTCTACTTCACAGAAGAAATGAATGAAGCATATTAAATGCCAAGGTTATTCACAGCAACATGAGAAGTTGGGCTAGAATGTAAGATTTGGTGTCTGGTGCTTTATTATGGTGCAGTTAAGGTTTTGAGGGAAGTTTAATTGCAGTGTACTTTGAAGACAGTGATTTGTTCCTGAAGACCCATGAATAGAATTTTAGACTCTTAATTCAAGTTTGCTACTTGATGCTTTCAAAGGGTCAGCACACCTTCAAAATTCCTTGCCTGATGCACAAGTTCATTTAAAAAAATGTATTTATTGATTTTAGAGAGCGAGGAAGAGAGAGAGAGAGAGAGAGGAAGAGAGGTTGGTTGAGACATTGATTTGTTGTTCCACCTAGTTATGCATTCATTGATTGATTCTTGTATGTTATCTGACAGGAGGGTTGAACCCAGATCGTTGGCATATGGGGACAGTGCTCTAACGAACTGAGCTACCCGGCCAGGGTAGATAAATTCATATTGTTCAGGTGCAGTTATAACTTATTTTGAAGCAGGATTAAATTAAAGCCAGTTATCTTTACAGGACCTGCATTGCTTCCATCCATACTAAGGCTGCTGCTTAGAGATTCTCTATATGCTCAAAATGTGGATTATTCCTTTTGGTATTTATGATGTCTTGCTATTTAGGGGCTCTACCGTTATAGTCATAAGGTAATGACATTATTTGCCAGATATTCTTGCTCCAGTTTTTGTTGGTCTGACAGCATTTTTGGGATAAATTACTTTGTCTAATATTCCTGCTCTGTGTTGGTGAGAAAAATATCTGAGAACCATGATGAATGTTAAAAAACAACACCCACATGATGAATTTACTTAACTGAAACTGAATGTGCTAGTGCTAGGGTTTGGTTAAAACTGAAATTATCCCTCATTTGGATGTAGCCTTTTATTGTCTCAAAAGTTAATAATTTGGATTCATTTTTTATTTTTGGAAGAGGTGAGGTTCCCTCCCCCCCCCCCCCCATCTTTTTGCTGTTATTATTTTTTGCAGTATTTCCTACTGGTGTATTTTGGCATTGTTTCCAAGCTTATATGAATTTTAAGCTACTTAAGGGAATTTAAAATTCCAGCATATAAAGCTTTTTAAAAAAGGAGTGTTATGGGAGGCTTGTGTGTATAATACATACTTGAGTGGTGGTTTTGTTGTGCTTGCCACATTGTATTTTAAATATTTATTCCTCAAAACTTGGTGAGGTGGTTCTTTTTGAAGGTTTGTTGAACAAGTTTTCTCAGATGAACCAATCCCAGATGCTCTTCTTGGTTGTATAACTGGTAGATGGTAGAATCAAGAGTTGAATGCAAGTCTTCTGACTTGAAGTCTAGTAATTTTAACTTTCCCCCTAATTTAGTAGCAGAAACTGTATTTTGAGAAACATGAACTTAAAGCAAATTTAGTTTTGTATAATGGTTGGTAAACTCTGTATTAACTTGTATATACTCAGCTATTTAACTGGGAAGGGGGCAAGGAGAGAATCCTTGACTGGGGAGCATTTTTCACTGACTCCTGTGACAGTGAGCTGGTTGCCAAACAAACCAAATTAGACGTAGAGGAAGCTCATTTAAAAAAGTTGGCAGGCTTTTCTTTTCTTTTTCTTTTTTAAAATAAAAGAATATACCGAATATATTAACCTTATATAAAGGACTTTATGTTTAGTGTGAATACTAGTGTAATTTTATATGTTTATGTAATTTATGTAGTTTATGTAATCAAAGTACTGTTTTTGGATTAAAAAAAAAACCAAAACCAACCCTGAAACTCAATAGGAAAGTTTTTGAAATGTAGCAACTGTTAAATTATTTCTAAGGATGGAAATTATATTAGTAATGATCACCAAGCTATTTGCATAGCTAATAGCTATGTTTAATTTGCATAGCTAATAGCTATATTTAGATGGGAGAAGTAGGTGGTATAAGGTCAGTGTTCTAAGTGAAGAACTGACTGTATTCTATGTAGAAACTAAAGCTATATTTTTAAACTTTTTTACTCAAGTCACCACCACAAGAAATATACTTGATTTTAGTTCTGTCTAGGTTTTTTTGCAAAATGGCGTTATTTAACTATTTTTCTCTTTATGTCATTTGCGCTTTTTGTACTTTTTTTTGTTAGAAAAGTATTGTAATTAAAAGTGAACAAAGATATGCAAGAAAATTATATTCCTAATTTTTCTTTAAATCCTCAGTAGGTATTATTTATTTGATCTAATTTTAATTTTGTTGAATCTTATATTTCTCTCTATAGGAAAAGCTTGTTAAATTGATAATTTGTATATAATATTTGAAGGGTGACATTTACTTAAGATTATTTTTAAGCATATTAGAAAAGCCCATTTGTAGTCAGTTGATAGATAAGTATAGGTGATTTTTTACTGCTACAGCATGTAGCTGACAATCGGTAGATAATTATAGGTAATTCTTGACTGTTACAGCACATAGATGACAATCTTCACTAAGTTATAGATGGTGTATGTTCTGTAAGTTTGTGTATTTACATTTATTTTTTAAAATATGTTTTTATTGATTTCAGAGAGGATGGAAGAGGAGAGAGAGGGAAACATCAATGGTGAGAGAGAATCATTGATCTGCAGCCTCCTGCATTCCCCCTCCTGGGGATAAAGCTTGCAACCCAGGCATGTGCCATGACTGGGAAGCCAATCCTGACCTGCTGGTTGCTTAACCACTGAGCAACACTGGCTGGGCAGTACATATATTTGTAAATTAAAATTTAGCTTTCTAGTGTCTAAACACATATTAGGTAGTAAAATGATACAGTTTTTACTCTGCTTATGGGAAGAAAAAAAAAACAACCTATAGGTTATCTGTGATGCAAGTAGATGACCTAAACATACCAACTTAAAAACTTAATTTTTTCACTTAAAACTTATTAAATATTTCACTATTTTTAATTTTACATTTTTAGGTTCATTTCTGCAGAGGTCATTGGAATAATAATAATAATGATACAGAAAATTTCTCCCCTCTTGTAACCTACTATACTTTCGTTCAGTAAGAAAATACACTTCCTTATTTAAGAAGTAAGGAGTAAGGAAATATACTACAGAGAATGAGCAATGATAAAGGGTAATGTTGGGACAAAATGTGCTGTGGTAGATATGATGATATTTTATTAGTGGTATTATTTCCATTTTATTATTAGTATACATTTTGGTAAAGTTGGGCATAAATCAGAATCTTATGAAATATTTGTGCTCATATGAGAGAGCAATGTGAATATTTTTGTCTAACTTTCTAAAACTAATAATTATCTTTTTGACTTTAGAGGCTTTTTCCTGTTTTCTCAGAACATAGTTTAGTGCATGGCACAACAGAGGCACTCAGTAAAAAAAAAAAAAAAAAATTAAACTGAATACATTTTTTAAAAATACCACTCCACAGTTTTAGAATGGTTGGAATTTCCTGGAAAAAAATATGTTTTAATCTTTAATAAATACATATGTAATTTGAGAATAAACTGATGAATAATTGATCAAATGAGAGAATGGATGTGAAGTATTTTGGATGTTAAGAGTCCAGAAATGCAGGATGGTACTTCAAACTATTATTGAACTATTTGCTATTATGAGTTTGGGGGTTTTTCCTTTCCCCAAACACCTTGATTTAATCTAGAACTATATGAAGATTATTTCTAAGATATGATAACTGAGTATTGGGTTCAAATGTATCTCCTCTTAGTTGTTTGTACATGGTAATTACACGAGTTGGATATTTGTTTACTTATTAGAATAAAATGTGCCAGAAGAAAGTGTAAAACGGTTTATGAGAGAATTATGTTTTGGTAGAACGTTTCAATTAAATCTCTAGAATGGCTTTGGGAATAGTGCCCCCTTATGGTCTGGGAAATACAGAGTCTAGGTTTATATTCATTTACCATTAAATGGTAAGACATTAAAAAATGTTGATGTTTTAAAAAAGGTTTATGATTAAAAAAAAACTTAGATATTGACACTTTTGGTTTGAAAAAAATTAACTTTAAGGAAGAAACAAAGGAGGGATAGGCTAGAATCAGTGTGTAGTCAGCTAATGGTATTCTCATAGCTGTGCATACATTATAATATGCCACTGGGAGAATAAGGAAGTAATCAAGAATTGGGTTAATTTCAATCCCCATAGAATTCTGGGAATGGAAAGTGATTGTGGAGTCAGAACTCAATTTGTTCAAGTAAAGAGATAAAACTAGTTTGGGAATAGCTTTAGTAATGATTTGAAACCTGTATGTTGTCCAAGTACAGAATTTTTGTCTATGAGGGTTCAAATACCTAAAATAATTTAAGGATATTATTAGACTACAAAAAACAAAAAGAATATGTAATTAAACTATAAGCTTTTTTGAAGGTGTGGTTTGCTTTAGTCACTAAATAAACCATTATAGTCCCATAGTAGGCAGAAAGAGGAATGATTAGGAAAGGCATACAATTAATTTAAGTCATTTTGATTTCTAGACTTAGAAGTGGGTCACAGAAATATGTACGTAAAGGCTTCGTGGAGGGTGCCCTAAGGCAGAAATTCATCTAGTTTCTGAATGTAGAATGTGGTAAATGCTTAATAAAGGATTGGGTAACTGAATGAAGAAAATCTTAGTATTCCTATTATAAACTTTCCAGTGATTTTCAAGAGGGAAAATAGGATTGGTTTTAAAGCAAATCTAATCTTTTGCTTTTATTTGTGATAATGAATTAATTTTGAGATTTCAAAGGTTATTGAAAGTACATACATTTTTTAAATTTTATGGGGCCAAGGAATAAAAAAAATATTTAAGAAAATAAAGATCATTTGTTAAGTAATACTAGGGGTTTTATTTAATATTAAAAATGAAATGACAATATTGGAATTCATTCCTTTATATATGTAATGCTTTGTAAGTCAGTGCAAAAGCATCTATTGAGCACAAATGTTATTTATACAGGACTAGTTGTTGAAACAGTAATATTTTTTGGACCAATTTTAAGATAGTTTGCTTAAAACAGTGTTTTTCAAATTGCAGTTTGTCACTCATGCACCCTTTTCATGGGCGTTTCCTGAGGGGAGAATTAGGTCCTGCAGAAAATGACTTGACCAGAGTGATGGTTTGTCATTTCTCCCAGGGATGTAGATAGTACCATCCTAAACGCTTTGGAGAGTAGTTAATTCATTGTGTACAATGGATTCATTGGGGGCAGTTGGGCTTAATTTTCTTGAGAACCCCTGTTGAGAAAGGGCCAGAAGGGTCATGAAATCAATTTAGTGGCTCATCAGTATTTATTTAAAAAAACCACATGATAGAATAAAAAATGAGCACATTGAATATAGTAAAATTAATTAATCTACATTTTGCTAATGTCAATTTACATTATTTGAAGGCCAAATAATTGGAGATCATATATATTTTTTTTTTTTAAAGCACATATGCTGAAGTGGGATAGCAAAACCTTCGATTTGTACAGATTGAAACTTGACAATAGATACTTTAGTGAAAGATATATATGACATGGAGATTTCCGGTATTTGCAATGTTAAATGAATAGGGCACCACATAATTCTAGTACAAAAAGTTATTTTTTAATAGCCTGATGAACAAAATAGAGGCATGGATGCATGGAACAGACTGACAGCTGTCAGGGAGGATGGGGGTGAGTGGGGGAATGGATGAAGGAAGGTGAAGGGATTAGCCAAAGAACATACAGTTATATGCATAACCCATAGAGATAGACAGAGTGGTGATGGCCAGAGGGAAGGGCAGGTGAAGGGGAGGAAATGGAGACATCTGTAACACTGTTAACAAAAAAAAAGTTAAGAATCCATTTTTAAAAGTCCCAGGAATTAACAGGACTTAAAAAATAAAATCAGTTTTTGTATTTTTTTTTGTGTTTTTTTCAAATTGTAATGGGAGTGACATTGTACTACTGATTTAACATGGCTTTTTTCTTCAAAAGTTTTAAGGTAAGAGTTGCACATTTTAAGAATTTTAAGCACTGTAAACCCAAAACTGGCTTTGTGAGGTAGGTGGTATGATCGATCTTTCAATATGTGGGAACAGCAGACATCACTATAACTCCTGAAGATCTGTCTGACAAGTTAGTGGAGATACTTAGATCATACTGTTCCAGTTTTGCATTAGGTTGATAAATTTTAATAATTACAATGAAATGAGGCACAAGACTAAGCCTTACAATCTCTTAAATAGCTACTTGCTACCTTGTATCAATAATACTATTCCTATTTCAGTTGTTGGAATACTTATTCACAACATGTTGGAAATATTGAGGAAACTTGATCCTGTACTGAAAGATTCAATTTCTTGCTCTAAGAGTTGTTGGCAGCTGTCTGGTAGAGTGTCTTTTGTGTCTTTCTGAAATCATTTATTGACCACTTGAATGTCCTACTGTCGTACACAGTAAAAAGACGCTGACAGGTTATATTCACTTTATACCTAAAGAGTTGTTGCTTAACTGTGTATTCAGTCATGTGTTTAGTAAAGTTGCTAATGATTTACCAGTATGTTGTGATGTGCATTTAATATACATTGCTTTATTTCTTATGTAATCACACCATTAGGGGGATTAGTCCTTCATATGCTTACTGTCTTATAAATACACACAATGTGTAGTCTTATCTTTTATATTTTAAGAAATATTTCCCCACGTATTTTAAAAAATGTAATTCTGATTAAATTTTGCAGGGTGGGGGAGGGTTTGGAATCCCCACCTATATTTAGAAGCATTGTCTTGATTTCTTTAGTTTATCAATGTTTGTCATTAGACACAATTAAAAGTCATAAATGTTAGTCTGTTCCTATAATTAAAAACTGGAGTGCTACCTAAATGTTTATTATTGCAGACAAGTCTAGGAATTTTAAAGGTTTTTTTTGTTTTGTTTTGTTTTTATTAGTACAAATTTGAATGTATATGAATAGTGCTGACTGGGTGGAATTGCTTTTGTATCTAGAAAGTGGTGGCAAAATGCCTATTGATTTTTTTTTGTAAATGAAATCAAGTTCTCTAAATTACTTCATTGTGAGTTAGTAAGCATTGTACTATCAAAATACAATGGTTCTTTATTAGAGAATCTGATTATCAAAGGGTTATGTATGTATAACACAGTAAGTTGAAATTTAGAGAAACTTTCATTAAACATTCCCTTAATTTTTACTTACTTAAAATGATCTCTTCCATACATTTTGGGATTGTTTAACTTTGCTTTCATAGATACTATTGATTGTTCTATGACTTAGAGAAAATGAAATATATTGTCTGAAATTTTTCTTAGTGTTTCAGGTAAGGATGCCATCTGTTCATTTTGTGGTAGATAATGGTGGGGAAGTTGGATGATAAAAGCATTTAAAACTGTTACAGCTTCAAGTTAAGCCACTAAATGATGTACATCTCTCCTTTGCCAAGTAGTGTAATGTATTCTATTTTAATGTTTAAATACACAAAGGAATGACTTATTCCTATAGTGAACGGTAAGATAAATGGCAGTAGATTCTCCTCTCTTAGTATCTTAAATTTTTATTGCTAATCAGTAGTAGCATTGCTGCTTGCCATTTAATTATATCCTTTTTTTTGGAAGATCTAATTTGTATGTTGAAACAAATGCAGAATAGATGAAAAAAAGTTTGGCATGACTGAATGTTCTGCTTTATAATATGTGCTTTTCTTAATTATTTTTAATGTGCGGTTAGGATAGTTTCTTATAAATGTGTTTATGGCTTATCACAGCATATTAGGGAAAATGAATTCCCAACATTTTATTTTGGTTAATGTCCATTTTTCCATTATTTATATTATTTAATTTGTAGATCTGATCTCTAAATATACATCCCAGAGACCTTTGGCTTCTTTGGTACTTTATGGAGTAGGATATAGAATGTGAAAGGGATTATTTGTAAATTTCTTGGTAGCAGAGTTACCTTATATATGGTCACCCTGGGTATTAATGAGCTACGTTGTCATTCAGAATTCATTCAACAAATATTTATTGAATCCCTACTACATGCCAGGCATGGTGCTACGTATTGAAATATGAGTAAATAAGACAGTCCTTGCCTCCAAGGACTGGATCAAGCAGAGACTGGATATCACGGATCTTGCATAGGGAATTCAGACATTGGCTGGGGGATTGTTAAGGAAGATTTTTTTTGTGTGGGTAAGAATCCCTAGTTTGTGGGATTGTGTGAGAATGGGAAATCAAATAAGACAGTTTTTGAGGCTAAGAACAGAAACTAGAGAGGGATGGATGTTTAAAAATACAGGGTAGAGCAAAGGTAGGTTTATAGCTGTGAGTATATGAAAATTTATTCTTGTATTTTCCATATGAACAACTGTAGACTACATTTGCCCCACACTGTATGAATGCACAAACAATTTTTTAAGGTGGTATCTGAAGTGTAGAGGCATCATAGAAATAAAGATAAACTGAGTTTGGGTCATGAATAAAAGCAAGACGTATACAAATCAAGCTGTAGAGTTTTGAAATGATCAAAATTGAGTTAGGTTATTATTGAAGATAAGTCTAGGAATTTTAAAGTTTTTTTTTTTTTTTTTTTAAGTACAAATTTGAATGTTTGTCCATGAATAGTGCTGCAAAGTCAAGATCTTTGGCTGATGAAGTTTAGAATTGGCTTTTCTGAAGATTGAAGATTCTAAATATCCATAATAGGAAAATTTTTGAATATGTGAATCCATTTTAGTTCTTAATTTTAAAAATCTGATAACAATTGATTTCTTGAGTAGTACACCCAAGATTGTTTCAATTATAAAAGTGGAACAGAGCTTGCTTTATTATATATATTTCTAAATAATGAGTTTAACCAGTGACTTCTAGAGAAGAGAATCTTGCACACTTTTTTTTGTTAATCCTCACCTGAGGATATTTTTTCACTAGAGGCCCAGTGCATGAAATTCGTGCACTGATAGGGTCCCTAGTGGCTGGCGGATGCTGACTGCGAGCTGGGGCCTCCCCCCGCCCCGCCCCCCCCCCCCCTGCCACTGCCAGCTGGGAGGTCTTGGCCAGGGGAGGGGCCGTGGGCGGTTGACGGGTTGGCCCCATCCATTGGTCAAACTCCCAGTTGAACTCCTGGTAGAGGGGACAATTTACATATTAGGTTTTTTATTATATAGGATAGGATAGATACTTAGAGGGTGGAAGGGAGGGAGAGATACAGAGAGAGAGAGAAAGAAACTTCAATTTGAGATGTCTCACATTGATTGGTTGCCTTCCACCCGAGCCTAATCAGGGCCGGGGATCCGAGCCTGCAACTGAGGTATATGCCCTTGACTGGAATCAAAACCAGGACCCTTCAGTCCTCAGGATGATGCGCTATCCATTGAGCCAAACCTGCCAGGGTAAAGAAATTCTCTTTAGCCCTGGCAGGTTTAGTTCAGTGGATAGAGCATCAGCCTCTGGACTGAAGGGTCCCGGGTTCGATTTCAGTCAAGGGCACATGCCCAGGTTGTGGGTTCAATCCCCAGTGGCAGGCATGCAGGAGGCAGCCAATCAGTGATTCTCATCATTGATGTTTCTCTTTCTCTCCCTCTCCCTTCCTCTCTGAAATCAATAAAAAATATATATATAAAAAGAAATTCTCACTTAATTGAAGTGGTTCTTATATTTCATTGATTTGTTAGCATGAGCTATTCATGCTAATTAACACCTCTTTTATTATACAGTGTTGGGGGTGACAAATGTTCTCCCTAAGTGAATATTCTAAGTAATAAAGCTACTTTTTTTCAGCATTAACCATGTTTTTTAAAACTTTAATTTTATTGAGGAATCCTAAAATGTCAAATAATTTTCAATCTTTTCACATGGCATGTGGTATGCTATATATGTATGTGGTAAGCTATTTATATATAGTACTAGAGGCCCGATGCTTGGATTTTTTCGGGGGGTGTGAGGAGTAGCCCCAGCCTGGCCTGCGCGCTCTCATAATCTGGTACCCCTCAGGGGATGTAGCAGTGTGCCAAATGGCAGGTGGCCAGGGAGGAGCTCGCTCACTCATCCTGGTATGCTTGTGTCTGTGGCCACTGCTCAATAGCACTGAGAGGCTCCTGCCACTGCAGCTCTGCTGGCCAGCCAGCCAGTCGTGGGCCTGACTTCTAGCTGAGCAGTGCTCCCTCGGTGGTGGTCAGTGTGCATCATAGCGATTGGTCGACTGGTCGTTTAGGCGTAACAGTCACTTAGGCTTTTATATACACCGAGTGGCCAGATTATCATGATCTCTGAATGCATAATAATCTGGCCCACTCAGTGTATTTGTATCTCAAATGGGTACCAAAAGTGTTCTAGATTTTTGCTGGAGATCAACCACCTATTTTCCTTGAGCTTTCTATCCAGTGCAAAGGGGAAAATTGATCAGGTGCATGATTTATAGTATCTTTGATATCAAATAAATGAGGTAGCCAAGAGAAGTACACTGAGTGGCCAGATTATTATGCGTTCAGAGATCATAATAATCTGGCTACTCAGTGTATATAGATAATATAAAATATAAATTAACCATGTCATGTTGACTCAAGACTTCGTAAACATCAGTTACTATACTCTGTTGTGAGGTGGGTAAGGGACAATTGAGATACATTAAATTATTTGTTCTGGCCTATGGTAAAGCCCTCAAACTGCATTGCTTTTTGAACAGTTTTTATATTTACATTCTGTAATTCATCTCTTTAGGCTGTCAGTTGTCACCTATCATTTAGTATTTCTGTTGCCAGCAGTCAGTTCCCTTTGTAACTTACTAGTACAACTAAGCTGTAGGCCAAGAAACTGTGTAAAAAAAATGATTGGTTTATTTTATTAATAAGTAGTTGATTTTGCCCCAGATTCTCAACTTTTTTAGAATATTTGATCAGAATACTATATTTATATGGATGGATTATATTTTAGCTGGTTGTAGCAGTGAAGAAGAATCAGAACCTATCAATTCTATACATTGTAGGGTACTGTTATTTAAAATGGATTTTAAAGTTTTAAAAGTCCTCATCAAAGGATATGTTTATTGATTTTAGAGAGGGATGAAGAGAGGGAGAAAGATGAAAAGGGAAGGGGAGAGGGAGAAAGAGACAGAAACATTGATTTGGTTGCCTTTCGCACTCACCCTATTGGAGATGGAGCCCGTAACCTTTTGGTATATGGAATGATGCTTTAACCAACTGAGCCATCCAGCCAGGGCTAAAATGGATTTTAAAAACAGATGTAAGTATGAAATTGGATGAAATCACTTCTGGCAATTCCTATTAACATGCACACTGAAACTGTTTGCAATAGAATAGATCATGTAGCAGTCTCTTTGAGTTTCAAGTAACTAGGCATGGTACTTTAAGGAAAGCGTTACTTTTTTAGAAGATAACTCATAATGTAACGCCTCTTTCGCAAGGTTCTCCCGAGTCATGCTATGACCCTTTCAAGTTGACACTTTAAAATTTTAACCATCACACCTCCCAATAATCTTCGCTTCTACGTTTTTCTACAGATAGATACACCATCAGGAATGGAATTACCGTCATGGTATCCTGTTATAAAGCAGGAAAGTGATCATGTTACTCAGACACATTCATTTTTACACCCCAGGTGAGTGAGTATTGTCTCATTAATCCTCTCTTCCTCCATTCCTCGCTTCTTCCTTCCTCCCTCGCTCTCTCCCTTCTTTCTTTCCTTCCTCAATATGTCAGTTGCTATTTAAGGCCCTGGGAAATTCATGATATACAATAGCTTTAGGCTTTCTTGTTAATCAATGAAATGAATTTTAAATTGTGTTGAACATTTACAGTAACCTTTTAAAAATTTAACAATTTTTACTTATCGATTTTAGTGAGGAAGGGGAAGAGAAAGAGAAAGAGAGAAACATTGATGTGTTATTCCACTTTTTATGCATTCATTGGTTGCTTCTTGCATGCGCCCTGACCAGAGATTCAACCGGCAACCTTGATGTGTCAGGATGATGTTCTAACCAACTGAGTTACTACCCAGCTGGGTCCAAAATAACCTTTCTTGTATTTCTATGTTTTTTCCTAGAAATAGGTCATTTCTTTTTTGCCCTGAAGTAAAAACGAAAGTTTTCTTTTAATTTCCTTACTTCTCTTCAGGAGGTAAATCACTCTTCAAAAGTTTGGTGTGCAACTTTGTTTTTAAAAAGAAATCTTTTTGAAACTTAGATGCTTTCATAGTAACTGCATCTCTCAAAGTAAAGTTTTCACATTTTCAATAAGAATGCTTCTTATTTATTCAGTCCTAAAGTTTTATCTGCTACTATAAATATATACTAGTATTCTCCACAAGCATGGTAATGTAGAATCTTAGTCTTATTTATATTTGCACAATTTTTATGTTCTTACTGCATTTGAAATCTTTGGGTATTATTAAACCTATCGGTATTTTTAGCAGAATGTTAAATTTTCATCCTTAGAATTAATGTAATTGGTAAAAAGAAAAAAAGAAAATAGATGTGTCCTGTACAATGAGATATAAGAAATTATTTAGAATTTAGAGTAAGCATGTCAAACTTGTGGCTTGCAGGCTGCATGTAGTCCACAACGAATATTTTTGCAGCCCAGCCAAAATAAAGGTATATAAGAAGCGTTTTAATAAAAATTTCATAACTTACAATATTCTGTTATGCATAATTATTAATAGCAAACTACAACTTTTGCTATGACTGATTACTATAATCATATTGCATTCATTTTCCTTATACACCGGCCCACCATTTCTCTCCACTGATATTAGCAGCCGATTGCCACGTTATTAGTCTTGGACTAACTTGTTTGGTGTGCGCAACAGGAAATGTTCGCTTTTGGAGAACAAAAAAAAAAATAGGTTTATTTGCTTATGCTTGTTAATTTGTGCAGTGATTCAGTGTCTGGTAATGTTCAAGAAAAAATATTAACTTATTAAAATGTCCTATTATGTTAACAATTACTCATTTATTTCAGCCCTTTGTATTCAGCATGTCTCTATCGAAATAAACCTACTTTTCTCTGAAAATTGAAGCTTTTGGTTTTTTGTGGCCCCAATAAACTTACACCTTGTTTATTTGGCTCCTGTTGCCTTTGAGTTTGACATGCTTAGTTTAGAGAATAAAGTATTATGTCAGTTAAATGATTGTATCTTTTGGCTAGAGGTTATAAAGATTATAGTTAATGAGATACTTAAATATTTAGCTCATCTCTATTCCATGAGTCTCTCAGATAATGTACTGAACAATTTTATATGAACTTCGAGCAAAATTGGTAGATATCCCTTCGATCTTAGTTTTGCACAATTTACTGTTACTGTTTATCAAATTCATAGGAAGTATTTTAGGAAGATTGCTTTGTGGCATTTGATACATTCAGAATGCCTGTTCTCTCCTTTTTTAAGCTTTTTAAGACAGAAGGGCCCTGTGAGCTCCATTGGCCTATAGTGAAACAGGCCATAGCCAAGTAGTGTGGGGCTGAATCAGCCTCATCATAACAAAGAACAAGGATTTGTTGCTGTATAGGAGAGATGGGCAAGAAAACAATCCTCCAAAGTAGCATATAGTGTTTTCTTTCTGAATAAACCTTACCTACTTGGGGCTATAGACAGATCTGTTAAAGTTCTTCATGCTTTTAGTTTTCAGGTGGTTTTGAGGGAAGAAGAAAAAACTGATTTTCTTTCCTAGTGAGTATCCTTTTTAGTGCTTAGAAATTATTTTTTGAAAAATAACAAAAATCTCTCCATGATTCTGCTTTTACTGCCTAAAATACTGACTTTTTCAAGAGTTCTTTTCTGTGACCCTTATTAGTTGTTATGGTGGAAAAAAATTGTTTAATCATAAAAATAGATATAACACATTTTGCTTTTTACCTAAATGTAATGTGTCTTATTATGCCTTTCTTTGTTTTCAGCTACTACTTATACATGTGTGATAAAGTGGTTGCCCCAAATGTGTCACTCACTTCTGCTGTATCCCAGTCTAAAGAGGTCACAAAGACAGAGGCAGGTAAATCCATACCAAGACAGTCAGAGAAGCCTTACAGTAGTGGAAAACATCAAAAAACAGTGTCTTATCCAGATGTCTCACTGGAGGAACAGGAGAAAATGGATTTAAAAACAAGTAGAGAGTTACGTAGACATTTAGGTAAGTATTCTTATATTTAAATTCAGTATTAAAAAAGTGTTAGATATTTGATTTTCGAAGAGGATTTCTGTTAGGGACTTTTTCAGATAATTGGGGTTTTTATTGTAAAAAATGTTGAGTGACTTCTTAGAACATCAATTGCTGTACTTTTCTAGAATGGTGATAGCTATAGAAGCTAATGAGATAGATATATAGGTTACATAGCTTCATGCTTGCAAGTGATTTTTGTCTGATTATTTTTCCCTCTTCCTGCCTTTTCTTTGCTGTCAAATTTCTTCAAAAGATTCTTATTTTTCTTTTTAATTTTCTGTGAACTGAGAAACCATTTAACTTATAATGCTAAGAAGTATATGTAAGTGTATTTAGGGATAGAACTCAGGGAAACTTAGTCATAGAATAAAGAAAGATTGAAAATTTGTAGCTGTGGGAGCCAGGCAGATGGCACAAATGCAGAATATTGGCTGGACATCTAAAAAAAAAAAAAAAATGCTGCCTAGTTACAGTGCCTTTTATAACACTGGACCAAACAAGATATGCTCACTCAAATGCTGCCTTGTTACCCTCCATATAGCAGCAGAGCTTTGCTTATAGCTTAGGGAAGTGTGACAGTAATTTCAGCTTTGTGGGAGCCGTTGAAGAATCTGTAGTCATTTAACTTTTCATACATAATTGAAATTCTTTAATTTTGAGAATTTTAAAACTTAGGTTCTTTGGATTTAAATATGGTACATAATTACTAGTGTACCATTGTGCTCTATTTGCATTATATTTTATTTCCCAAATTAGTGAATTCTAGTGACTGTTAAAAAGTTATTGAGATATAATTCATTCACCTTAAATTTACACTTACCATGTACAGTACAATGGCTTTTTAGTAAATTCCTATCTTTATGGATTTGCCTATCCTAACATTTCATATAAAAAGGATGATACAACATGAGACCTCTTGTTGTCTGGCTTCTTTTACCATCTTGATTTCCATAGCTCTGTAATAAGTTTTGAAATTGGGAATTGTGAGTTCTTACTTTGATACTCTTTTTAAAGATATTTTGGCTACTTTGGATTCCTTGCATTTCCATATGAATTTTAGAATCAGCTTGTCCATTTTCACTGGGATTTTGATAAGTATTGCATTGAAAAAGCAGATTAATTTATTACCAGCTATCTTAATCCATTTGAGCAGCTATAATAAAAATACCATAGGCTGGGTGGCTTATACCAAAACATTTATTTTCCATGGTTCTAGAGGCTGGAATGTCTAAGGTCAAGAAATTAGCAGCCGAAACCGGTTTGGCTCAGTGGTAGAGCGTCGGTCTGTGGACTGAAAGGTCCCAGGTTTGATTCCGGTCAGGGCATGAACTCAAAGGTCCCAGGTTCGATTCCGGTCAGGGGCATGTACGTTGGTTGCGGGCATATCCCCAGTAGGGGGTGGGCAAGAGGCAGCTGGTCGGTGTTTCTCTCTCATTCACGTTTCTAGCTCTCTATCTCTCTCCCTTCCTCTCTGTAAAAAATCAATAAAAATATATTAAAAAAAAAAAAAAAAAGAAAGAAATTAGCAGATTTGGTGCCTGGCAAGGTCCTACTTTTTGGTTCACAGATAGCCATCTTCTCACTGGGTTCTCACATGGTGGAAAGAATGGGAGAGCTCTCCGGAGACTCTTACGATGGCATAAATCCTGGCATGGAGGCTCTCCCCTTATGACCTTATAATTACCTCCCTAAGGCCCCATTTCCTAATACATCACATCAGGGGTTTGGATTTCAATAAGAATGCTGGGATAGTGAAGTGGGAGTCACTAACATTAAGTTCATGACACCATCTTAACAATAGTAAGTCTTCCAGTCTATGAACATGGGATGCTTTGCTATTTATTTAAGTCTTTAATTTCAATGTTTTGTCATTTTTGTTGTTCAACTCTTGTTCTACTCTTGTTGAAGTTATTCCTAGATATTTTATTCTCTTTTACTTTATTTGTAAATGGATTTTTTTTTTTCTATTCTTAATTTCATTTATGGTTTGTCCTACTGACTTTTAGCAGAATGATATTCATACTTTGTTTACTTTATTTTTGCCTCTTAAAGATCCATCAATCTCAAATAACTCTGTAAGTAAAAAGAAACCTGAGTCTACCACTTGTAACATAATCAGAGACACAAGCAAGGCGGGAATTGACCATGATGCAGCAGCTTCATCTCCACTTCTTGTCAAAGATGTCATTTGTGAAGATGATAAAGGAAAAATCATGGAAGAAGTAATGAGAACTTACGTAAAACAACAGGAAAAATTGAATTCAATTTTGCATAAGAAGCAACAACTTGAGATGGTAAAATTGTTATCTAATAGCCCTAATGAAGATACTTTTGCATATTCTTAAAAAAAGTCAAGATGAGATGCTGCAAATTTAAGATTATTTTGTTTTACACACATAAGGAATTTAAATATAATTTTAAATTTTTAGAGAAAAGCTTTTCAAGATAATTACCTTTACATAGAATTGATATGACAGCTGAATTTTAGATATTTTATGTAGTATTTTTTCTTGAATTGAAATTTTTAGCAGGATGGAAATAAGTACAAATTGTAATGTGATTCTGTGTATTACAGGAAGTTGAAATGTTGAGTAGCTCAAAAGCAATGAAGGAACTCACTGAAGAACAGCAGAATTTACAGAAAGAGCTTGAATCTTTGCAGAATGAGCATGCTCAAAGAATGAAAGAATTTTATGTTGAACAGAAAGACTTAGAGAAAAAATTAGAGCAGGTAATGAAGCAAAAATGTACCTGTGACTCAAATTTAGAAAAAGACAACGAGGCTGAATATGCAGCACAGGTAAGAATTATTCAGTTTGTATACTGTTGCCCTTTCAATATGGAAATTGAAGCTGTTCCCTTCTGTTAAAGATTTTTTTTTTTTTTTTTTTTTTTGTGAAGCTCATTGGGATTTCAAAACTTAAAATTCTGTTCAAAAACAGAACTTTATGCGGTATCAACCAAGATGATTTTTTTTATCTTGATTTATTTCTTGAAACTTTTATTGGGTTTCTGTAGTGTAGTTGCCAAAATTGATAATTTCTAGCTATCTGAATATCAAGTGTTACATTATTTTAAAATATTGGCTTTCAAATAAAAAAAATAACAAACATGAACTATTGACCACTATGTTCAAAAGCACGGGAGCAAAAATGAATAGTAGCTCACATCTTTGGGAAGATGAACAAGTAATACGTGACATGGGCAGGCTGTGATGATGAGAGGTATGCTAAAGTGTAGGGCATACGCTATGTGTTCAGTCTTCCTAACCCTTTGTTTTTCCCTCAGTCAATATCAGAGCAATAGTATTAGATAATCAAGGTATTGTATATGCATGAAATTGTTCATTTTGTAAAGAGTAATTTGAAGGACCATGTTTGCCATGATGTGAAGGTTAAATGGAAACACAAAACAATGAAAACTGACAAAGTCTTTTAAATCACACAGTTGGCAGAACTAAGACAGAGATTGGACCATGCCGAGGCTGATAGGCAAGAGCTCCAAGATGAACTCAGACAGGAACGGGAGGCAAGACAGAAGTTAGAGATGATGATAAAAGAGCTAGAGCTGCAAATTTTGAAATCAAAGACTGCTAAAGTATAGAAACCTTTAAAGAGATTCATCTGTGTGTTCCTGAAAGAGTTTATTTTTGTTTGTTTGCTTTGCTAATTGAATTCTGAACTGCTTATTTGCATGAAGATAACTAGGCATTCTATCCATTTGTAGATCAGAGAAAGTGGAGAGATTATATATTAGTACATAAATTTTTACATTTCCAAAATGAATGAAAATGTATGTTTCTTTTTACCCCTCCCAAACAGCTCAGTAACAATACTCTCTGGTTTCAACTATTAGATAATCTGCCTATATTTCTAAGCAAATTTAACAGTTGTATACTTTTTAAAAGCTGCATTGTGTGATGAAAAATCGTTGTGAATTTTGTGATTCATATTTAAGACTCAATTTTAGATACAATGGTGGTTGTCATATTTCAAATATATGGAGAGATTCAAGGGGTTGAATCTCCTTTTTTCATTAATATAATCTTTTGAAGTTGATAGGCTATACTCATTATTATATACAAAATTTGCTTGTATTTGTTCTTATTACGGAATGAATTTTCTTCTTAATGTCTCCTGAGAGACATTTATCAAAAGAAGAATTTCATTGCTGAGGTTATAGCTCACCCCATGGGCATAATGGGGAAGGATAATTTGCTTTGTTATAATCCTGCTGCTAAACGCAAGAAACAGTTATAATTTTTTTTTTTTTGGCTTTAAATATGGTTATATTTAGACTTTTTATGCAGCAACTTTAGGAAGAAAAAAATGTAAAAATTTCTGAACTTTGTTAATGTTTATGTTAAATAGTGGTGTTGAAATGTTACTGTTCTTGAAAAAAATTGATACCATTGATGTACATTGGTTTCTATACAATCCATAATCTTCCTGTACAGTTTTTATATGTAGTTATGGGGCTTACTGAAATTTATATAATGGATTTGTTTTCCTTACTGCCTTTGTTTTTCTTTAAGTTGTAAAATATTAAATGTCTTGAAGGTTACTTTGGACTTTTGTATGTTTAAATGTTAAGTCTTATACAAATTTGCACAAATGGACCATTTCAATTACTACTTAATAACAAAGTCAGGAATTTACAGTCAACTGATAGAGTGTGTGATAGATTAATTTAGGAAAGTTTATGCTACAGGATTTTTAGATAATTTTTAGGAGATGGGAATCCCATAGTTTAGGAGAGGGGCAACATCTGCACTTTTTTTTTTTTTTTTTTTTTTTTTTTCCTTTTTGCACAGAAAAGTGTCATTCTTTAATGGCAAAGTTCATATTAGTTAATTCTTGGCTTAAGAAATATTAGGTGAAATTTTTAGTATGCATTTTTTTAAAGGAAGTTTCCTGAAGCTACTATTAATTGACATTATTATCCCATGAATTTTATGTTTCTCATGTTCTTGCCTAAGGTACTGAATGAAATTACTTGAAGAGCTAAATCTATTTTAAAAATAAATTAGCTAAGGTTATATACTATTCCCAGCATAGATGATAGGTACTGTACTGGTATAGAACTTCAAAAATCAGTAGATTATCATTTAACCAGTTATTTTCATATTTTACTTAATGGTACCAATATATCCTAAAAGGATTTTATAATTCTCAAAGTATAGTTTTTTCACTAGTGTGAACTAAATGTGTATTTTCTATTTACCATTTAAATTTTGCTATATTAATCCTGCAATTTGTTGATTTTTGGAATCTCCTTAAGGAGGAACAGATGTTAAAAAATGACATACGAGAACAATGTTAAAAATGACATACCCTCCTAATACTTTTTATTTAAATTGGAGAAAGAAAAATCACAGAGACATTCTATGATACAGTTTCATTTTAGTTGTGAATCAATTGTGTCACAGCTAAGATTTTTGGGTGACTTAACTTAAGCTCTTATAATTTTCTTTTATTCTAATTCACTCAAAATCTTTCTGCTCATGTTACTTAGTAAGTGATAAGCTTGCTTAAGTTTCAACCCAAAACTTCTAAAGTGCTTAATTTTTGAAATATGTTACTATAAAATTCTAAATAGTGCTTAAATACTTGTAAATGATCATAAACCCTTAATTTAGAATTGAGTGAAATATATATATATATTTTTTGGTCTTTCACATAATAAAAACTTGTCACATGTATAGTCTTCATTTTCCCTAAGATACATTGATGTTGCCATAGGTTTCTGTCTAACTTCCTTGAATATTGTTTTTTAGTCAATTGTAAATATACCTATTCTGGTGAAAAGTATTTTTAAGTTAAACTGTACCCCATCACTTGAAAATACAGAGATTTTGTAATGCTTTAAAAGTGGCCTCTGCTAAATTATCTTACCCATATAAACTTATTCTTCTATTTGCATGCTCATTTTGCGTGTTGATTGCTATCTTAAAGTTTGTTTTGGTGTTTTTTGCG
The DNA here is from genome assembly GCF_964339955.1 of Pipistrellus hanaki. Taxonomy (NCBI): domain Eukaryota; kingdom Metazoa; phylum Chordata; class Mammalia; order Chiroptera; family Vespertilionidae; genus Pipistrellus; species Pipistrellus hanaki. Next base: position 28,413,953 of record NC_140504.1, read on the forward strand.
TGCTAATTCATTAGGCAAGCAGATTTTCCCTCAGATTTTTATCATAACACTTTTTAGGAAAAATATAAAAATGGTTATTTTAAAAAGCTGCATTAAAGGAACTGCCTATCAAAGTGCTAAAGCATCTTTAGAAGGAAGGAAAGAAACATAGAATATTAGCTTACTGGATGATAGGTGATGTTTAATTTGGGTGATAACAGTTTCTGTACTCTATGAGGAAAAGGTTCCAAATCTATAAAGGTAGTAAAATGTAAAATCTGCTGTCATTGAGGAAGCTCGAAACCACCCTAATTTCACAAATTAACTTGTAACACTATGAAAGGATTTGACTGACAACGTAAGTTTGGCTTGTGCTTTATGTTTGTAAAGCTTATTCTTTTGCTTGAATTTCTGTGTCCATGAGAATTAGGATGTTTCATGCTTCTTGAACTAATTTTATAGTATATTTAATATATTACCAGTTGGAATATAAATCATTTGTACATATTGAATTAAAAACCAATTACTAAAATAGATGAAATAGACTGAGTACAAATTTGCAGATTATTCATTTGAAGTCATGACAGAACCACCAATTTATTTGCACATCTGTGGCCTCTGTTTGAGGGAAAGTAAAATGATAAATGAATAACATGCTTAAGGTAGTTCTCTAAAATTAATTGTAAAGCTGGTGCTGAAGGCTTTGGATCAGCTCTAAAATTTTCTTTTCAACGAAAAGACTTAGGGAACAATCCTCATTTTTATTTGGTCTTATGAATTTAATCTGCAAGACAGGACATTAAAAATAATGAAAAGCTGTGCTCAGACTGTACATCTATTTCTGTGCTTGGAACTACATGTTAATAGTTTTTAATTGAAGCTGTCAGCAATAAGGGACACATTACTGATGTATTATATATTGTGGGGTTGAATAAACAGCTTAATTTTTTTCTAGAATAGGCTACTTGTGCATTTTCATTGGGAAAATTTATATAGGTATTCTATATTGCATCTTGTTTAAAAGGACAGTCTTTTTGTTTTGTTTGTAAAATCTTTCCATTTTAAATGGCTTTAAGCTACATAATGCAATTGGGGCCTGTTTTTTAAATAATATAATTAAATGTCTTATATAGTGCTACTGTTTTTGAATTAGAAAGTGATCAAATGTAAAAACTGAAATTTAAAAGTTAATCCCAGTAAACAAAACTGTATTAAATTAGTTGAATGTAAAATTTTTAAGATTTTCTTCAATATAGATACCTCAACTTGAAAATAAAGCACAGCATACTTAAAGTAGTTCTAGTAAAAACGTCCTACTAAATTACTAAATCTAGGACACCTTTTGGGGGATTATAGTTTGGGAGAAATAAAATATTCTTGTTTTTAACCATCCTGTTATAAGTATTTCTTTATCCTAATAATATTAAGCCAACACCGTAGTCTTAAATTACTTCTGAATTTTTAAATTTGTGAAGGCAGTAAATGAAATACTTGTTCTGCAACTGTTGAAACAAATTGTTGACTACAATAACCATAATTCAATATAAAATTTTGCCAATGATGTACAGTTTTATGGTTAAAATTGCTGTGGTTGGTTGTATTACATGACACAAAACTGTCCTCTACCTCACATGAAATAGATATTTTATATGGTTTTACTATAAAATAAGACTCATCTATCTGGTCACTTAGTTTACAAATTTTGAATTATATTTATTGAAACATGACATACTGTGCTCTTAGCTTATACCTCAATTGTATTTTGTGCTGTTTTCCATTTTCATGCCTTGTAAATAACTTGTATAGATTGTGGATTAAATTCCAAATAAAAATTTTTAATGCCAATAAAATTGTTTCAAGCCATTTTAGTATCCTGTGCAAGCTTATCTCTTAAAAATAGACATTTTCTCTTCTTTTTATTTTAAAGTCTATTATTCATTACACACTGACTGAGTTAAGAAACCTTTTTTAAAAAATATGAAGCACATACAAGCTTTTAGTGATTATCCTCTTTCATGATGTTTGGACTCTTGCTTAAATGTTTTCCCCATATCCTCTACCCCTACTTCTGGTATTAGTTATCTATTACTGTATAACAGAATTTAGCAGCTTGAAACAACAACTATCACATATTATCTGAGGGGCAGAAATCCAGGGGCAGGATAGTGTGATGTCTCAGGAGCTCTTGGAATAGTGCAGTTATGATGTTACCTGGGCTGAGACATTTGTGTGCTGGACAGCTGAAGACCTGCTTCTAAGCTCACACAGGGCTATAGACAGGTGCTTCGTTCCTCACTGTGTGGACCTGCCCTTGGAGCTCTATCATAACATGGTGATGGCTTCTTTCAAATGAGTGTTACAAAGGAGAGAAAGTGATGACACAACCTTTGATGACATAGACCCTTCAGCCACAGACTGCTACTTTTGCCTTATCCCATTTGTTGGAAGTGAGTCATTAAGTCCAGCCTATACTCAATTGGAGGGACTTGCACAAGGGCATGAATTCCAGGAGTTAGGGATCATTGAAGGCCATCTTAAAATCTGATTATTAGACCTTCTGAAAGATCCTCCTAACTGGTGGGCAGTGTTATGACTTTACTGGCATCTGCTGAACCATCAATCAGCCGGTGCCAAATGCCCTGGGGCTCAACCCAACCCATTCCTGTTCCCTCAAAAGGCCGTCTCCACCCCTCCATTGCCACTGTTCTTCTCTCCATCTCTTGGTCTGCGGAGACAGCCGGTTGGGTCCCTCTTTCTCCTCCCCCTCCTTTAATCCTAGTTTCTCTACCTCGCTCATTACTGCGGAATAAGCCTCCTCTTTAACATGTCTTGGTTTCTGACTCCAGTTTCCTGTGCCTTGAATCTTACATCTGGTGCCTTGAAACCTGGGTGGGTGCATATTCTAAGCTCGGTAGTGTCAGCGGTGAGTACCAGCCCATGCTAATTCCTAAAGGTTTTTCTGGCATCTCTGTCCATAAACAACGGCCCCTGTAAGATTGCCTTCTGGGCATAGCCCTCTGGGCCTCTCCATGAGACATTCCTGTTTCCCTTGATTCTCCGGCCTTTTGGCCTCATTCCGGACCCCAAGGGGTAGGGGAGACACCCCCTACTGTCCCTGGGGTTACCCGTTGCAGCATTGGATCAAGGACTGGGACGCTGGTCCTTGTCCTTTCGCTACCCGGCCCCAGAAATTGGAATGGACAGCCACCAAAGACACCTCTAGGGTGTCTCCTCACCAATCTGGCTACTCCTGTAACATGGCATGGCCTCCGTGGGTCCGAATGACCCAAACGCTGGACTTTTAACATCCTCACTGACCTCAGTAATTTCTGCTGGAAATTTGGGAGGTGGCCCGAGGTCCCATATGTCCAGGCTTTTTTTTTCTATCAGCGCTCCTGCCTCTCCCTCTGCTCCTTCTGTTCCACAGCCCAGGTTTGAGAGAAACCCCCTCAAACTGGTCCTCAGCCCCTTTGTCTCTGACTCTTTGGACCCAGCTGCTTTCTCATTTTCTTTTTTTAAATTTTTTAATTAAAAAAAAAATATTTTTGGCATCTAAAACAGTCTCTGGGAGAGGATCCAAGATGGCTGCTCTGGTAGACATCTAACCGCAGCAGCACACAACAATTTCAATGGAATACAACTAAAATGTAGAATGGACATTGCCCAGAGCTACAGGTAGTCGACTGACTGAAAATTCTACAACAAGAAGGAAAGAGAAAACCAGAAGGAAAATCAGAGGAGCTGAAAAAAAGGCTAAGGTACGGAGACATGCTGCGCGCCCGCACGCACACGTGTGCGGAGAGGTCGCAGCCGGAGAGGAGGAGAGGGCTGGGTGCTGCCTGGCATTTTCTAGCAGGAAGGAAATAAAACCCCCAGCCTGGGCTGAACCCCCGAACCGGCAGCGCTGAGCCCCAGTTATGGGCCAGACCCTGGGGACCCAGGCTCCGGCAGGGGGAGACAGGCTGTGAGGCAGAATCCCAGGCGAGCAGCGAAAAGCAGGGCCCCCGGAGTCGTGCGCACATTGTGCGCAGAGGACTGAATGTTGACTCTGATGCTGGATTACCCTAGCTGGAAGAAACAAAGCCTCCGGCGGCGCTGAGCATCAGTCCGGACTGCTCTGGACTAGGCCGCAGTTCTAGGCCAATCCCTGGGGACCCAAGCTCAAGCAGAGGGAGACGGGGCTGTGAGGTGGAGTCCTGGGAGCGCGGCGAAAGGCCGAGCCCCCGGAGTCACGCACATTGCTTGCAAGGGAAGGAATGTTGACTCTGATGTGGGATTGCCCTGGAGGGAAGGAAACAGGAGCCCCGGCCGTGTTGGGCCCCAGTTTCGACTGCTCTGAACCCCAGTCCTAGGCCAGACCCTGGGGACCCAGGCTCAGGCAGGGGGAGACGGGGCTGTGAGGCGGAATCCCAGGGGAGCGGCGAAAAGCGGAGCCCCCAGAGTTGCGCATACTGCGTGCAGACGCGCACAATGCATGCAGAGGACAGAATGTTGACTCTGATGCTGTATTGCCCTGGTGGGAAGAAACAAAATCTCCGGCGGTGCTGAGCCCCACTCCCGACTACCCTGAACTCCAGTTCTAGGCCAATCCCTGGGGACCCAGGCTCAAGCAGAGGGAGACGGGGCTGTGAAGTGGAGTCCTGGGGGAGCTGTGAAAAGCGGAGCCCCAGGAGTCGCGCACACTGTGTGCAGAGGACAGTCTGTTGACTCTGATCCTAGACTCCCCTAGCGGGAAGGAGAAAAAAAGCTCCAGACTGGAGGAATGCGACGAGGAGCAGGAGCCCCTGCTGGACACTGGCCAGCCGGGCACCAGCAAGGAGCCGGGCGACGGGGCCCCCCGGGGGTGGGGGTGCCCCTGAGCCTTCGACTGCTGAGTGCGGGCAATGGAGCCAAGGCCGGGGGGCTGCTTCCTGGGCGGCGCCGACCCTGGCAACAGGCTGAAGCAGAGCAGGAGCCCGCGGAGAACAAAGGGGTGCCACAGGCCAACCTGCTGAGCTCCCAGGACAAGGAGGAAGAAACCAAAGAAGTTCTCAATGTGAAGAAATCAAGTGAGAGCAAAAGATAGTAAAATTACTTAAGAAAGAATACAAAGAAGATCTTGAAAAATCAAAGACTAAGTCAGAACTCAACTCACCAGCCAACATTGCAACATAAATGCGTTTAAAAAAAAAAAAAGGACAGAATGTTGGAACAGCGGCGGCCAGGCCTAGAGTGGCCAGACACAAGGCAGTGGCAGCCGGGCCTGGAGCAACAACAGCCAGGCCCCAGAGCAGCAGCATCCAGAACCAGAGCATCAACAGCCAGCACTGGAGCAGCCAGACCTGGGGCAGTGGCAGCCAGGCCTGAGGTGGAGGCGGCCAAGCCCAGGGTGGCCAGTCCAGGAACACCCAGACCCGGAGTGGCCGGGCCCAGAGAAGCCGGGCCCAGAGCAGCCGGGTTGGGAGCAGCCAGGCCCAGAACAGCAGTAGCCAAGCCCAGAGCATCCAGGCCGGGAGCGGCCAGGGAGCAGCCGGGCCCTGGGCAGCGGCTGCGAGGCTGGGAGCGGCCAGGCCCAGAGCAGCCGGGTCGGGTGCGGCCAGGCCCAGAGCAGCAGCAGCCAAGCCCAGAGCATCCAGGCCGGGAGCGGCCAGGCTCGGAGCGGCCGGGCCCTGGGCAGCAGCTGCCAGGCTGGGAGCAGCCAGGCCCGGAGCGGCCGGGCCTGAGGTCGAGGCGGCCAAGCCCAGGGTGGCCAGTCCAGGAACACCCAGACCCAGAGCGGCCGGGCCCGGAGCAGCCCGGCCCAGAGCAGCCGGGTCGGGTGCGGCCAGGCCCGGAGCAGCAGCAGCCAAGTCCAGAGCAACGAGGTCAGGAGTGGCAGTGGCCAGAACTGGAGCAGCCAGGCCCGGAACAGCTCACTCCTCGCCTGCCCCTGCCCCACGGCTGCCTCTCAGACATGGCTGGAAACTTTTGCGGGAACTTGAGGGTCTGCTGAATCAAGTGATGAAGGCTTAGATCTGGATGTGTTGAGTTAGTATAGCGCTGGGGTGTTGATCTGTGCCTTGGGTGGGGCCTGGATGAGGCTGGTTGACCTATTTGGAAATGTCTTTTGTGTGAAGTGTATCATTGGGCATGTGGAGGTATTATTGATATGAGAAAATGCTAAGTAACTGATTTACTATCTGAAAAGGGATTTACTATCGGGGAAAAGGAGGGAGGAAGAGACTGAACATAAACTGTGCACCTATGGATGAGGACAATGGGGGATGGGGAGGGGGTGGAGGGTGGGGTGGGAACCTGGTGAAGGGGGGAAGAAATGAGGAACCTTTGTAATAATATGAACAATAAAGATTGATTTAAAAAAATATATATTTTTATTGATTTTTTACAGAGAGGAAGGGAGAGAGATAGAGAGCTAGAAAAGTCGATGAGAGAGAAACATCGACCAGCTGCCTCCTGCACACCCCCTACCAGGGATGTGCCTGCAACCAACGTACATGTCCCTAACCAGAATCGAACCTGGGACCTTTCAGTCCGCAGACCGATGCTCTACCACTGAGCCAAACCGGTTTCGGCCTGCTCTCTCATTTTCACCCCTTTCATTCCAGCCACCACCTGCTTTCTGCTCTCTCTTCCTCCTCTGCCACAGCTGCCCCTTTCCTGGCCGCCCCTTCCCTGTGGCCGCCACTGCTGCGGGAGCCACCATTGCCACCTCGGGCCACCGCACCGCGCAAGAGCCACCCGCCCACCAGCCACTCCAAACAGCTAAGTGAGATTTCTGTTTTGTGCTGTGAGCAGCCGCCATGTTGGCCACATGGCCTGCCGTCCCATGGGGGCCGCCATTTTGACCCAGTAAGTGAAGCCCCCACAGGCCCAGCCTGGTGTGACCACCCGCCACCGCACTTCTCCAGCCCGTGGCCCACTGCCTGGTCCTCCACTCCCTCCCCAAACGCCTTCTCAGACCCAGGTCTGAGATCCGAACATGGCATTTAAGGCTTTAATGCCTGAGAGGAGCAGCCAGAGTAAGCCTGCCTTCGACAGAAGGTGAGTCTGCAAGCTCAAGCCTTGGTAGCAGCTCTGAGGCCCACAGCAGCCATGCATGGTCCAAAGGGGACTGTGCGTGGTGGGGGTGCGACGAGAGGATGAACGCCACCTGGAGGATGCTTCAAATGTGGACAGGAAGGCCACTGGGCAAAGCAGTGCCCCAGCCCCTGGCCCCAACCAAGCCCTGCCCGGCGGGCAGTCAAATGGCCACTGGAAAAGAAGTGACGGGCCCTCTGCATCTCAGCACAGAGGGGCCGCCCTTCCAGGTCATGACCCGCGGCTGGCCATGCTGGCACTGGCTGAAGACTGAAGATGCCAGGATCGACGGCCCCCATCACCCTCGCTGAGCCAGGTAATACTCAGGGTAGCAGGCAAACAGGTCTCCTTTCCGTTCCATCCGGGGGCCACCTCCTCTGTCCTGCCCTCCTTTTTCCGGGCCATTTTCCCCTTCTACGACCTCGGTCATGGGAATTGACGGGGAAAAACAGCAACTGCCCTGGCCTTCTCACCCACCCTCTCCCCCACTCCACCCTTTCTAGAGAACAACTTTCTTGCTGGCACACGCTTATCAGAAACTTAGATCTTTATCTCTAGGAAAAAAAGTGTCAGTTTTGAATTCAAGCAGTGAAGAGGCCTGTTCCTCCCTCCCCCTGCCTTTTCTAAATATTTTAAATAGCATTTAATATCGAAAGATTAATTGCTAGACATGTTCAGGAATATTTAAAGGAAGGAAGGAAGGAAGGAAGGAAGGAAGGAAGGAAGGAAGGGAAGAAGGAAGGAAAGAGAGAAAGAAAGAAAGAAAGAAAGAAAGAAAGAAAGAAAGAAAGAAAGAAAGAAAGTAAGTTCTGAAGTTACCTGTTGACAATTGTAAGAGGGCCCGCTCACCTGGACGGTCCTGTCCCAGGGGTTCAGAGACAGTCCTCCTCTGTTTGGCAGGTCTTCCCCAGAGACCTCCGACAGTACTCCTTAGGACCCAGCACTCTTCTCCAGTAGGTAGATCTCCTTCTCTGCAGCCCCTCCCTGGACACGTCTCCCTACTCACCCTCCTCTCCTGGCTACTTATCTTTCATTCCTGCCCTTACTCAGGCAACGGCTCCGGGATCACGGCTCCACGAACATGCTGACAGGTTTCTGCCCAGGCCAGGACCAGCCGACCAAGACTCCCGAGGACCAGTCGAGGGACTTGGTTTTCCTCAAGAACCTTACCTCCAGGTTATATTTCAGCTCCAGGCCCAGAAAAGCAGCAAAATCAGACAAGTTACACTGTGGCGGCCTAAGGACCAGCTTTTCCTTCCCAAGTGACTCAACAGGATTGCTCTCAAGACTTCACCATCCAGTCCCGTGGGGAAACCATGCTGCTGCACCCTCATTCAGCATGGAAAGCACCCCCTGTTTTTTGCTCATCCCATGGCTCCTCCCATCATTAGGCCCACTGGCGTCTATTCCTTTAATTTTGCTCTTTACCCCCTTTCTCATGCTCTGTTTCAATAGTCTTTTGCAGAACAGAATGCAGGTGTTTATCAGCCAGAGGTGGGAGAGATCTATCTGGCCCTGAATTCAGAACCTAGCACCAGAATCCTCTAGAGTCTAGACCCTGGGTAGACGCCCCTAACGACGCCCCCTCTCAGCAGGAAGTAGCTATGGAAAATGAACCTTCAGCCCCCGACCTTGCCCCGACTCTCAATTTTTTAAATAATATTACCAAAAGCCTAGAATGATAGATCCTCCCTTCCCACAACTGATGAATGGAGTATGACGTAAACTGCGCTTGCTGCCTGGACATTCCTGAGCACCTAACCAGGCACCTCATATGGACTGTACATTGAACCACCATCAGCACCTGCCAAATACCCTAAGCCCTGATTCCTAAGTACCTAAGTGCCTAATCATGTGCCTTATATGAAACCACCAATCAGTGCGTGCCGAGGACCCTAAGCCCCACCCCTTCCCATTCCTCCCCTCAAAAGGCGTCTTCACTCCTGCACGTGTGCTCTCTTCCTTTGGGAGGCAACCCAGTAGGAGCCTTCTCTAATAAAGCCTGTAGTCCTGGTTTTCGGCCCACTGTCTCATCTTTCACCTTCCCATTTTCATTTTCCTGTGGCAAAATAAACATAAAGTGTATAATTCAGTGGCAGTAAGTACATTCACAATGCTGTGTAACTATCACCACAATTTCCAGAACTTTTTTTTGAAATAACTCCTTATTCACCTTTTATCTTGAAATAACTCCTTATTCACCTTTAAGCCCCAGCTTTTAATAGCCCTAATTCTATTCTCTGCCCCTGAATTTGCCCATTCTACATGACTTATACAAGTAGAATCATAAAATAGTTTCCATTTTGTGTCTGACTGCTTTCTTGGCTGTCTGCTGTCCTTCTGTCAGCACCACACTATTTTGACTATGGTAGCTTTGTAACAAGTTTTGAAATGAAATGTGAGTCTTCCAAATTTGTTCTTTTTAAGGATTGTTTTGGCTATGTGGGGGGTCCCTTGAGAGTCCATATAGATTTTACTATGGGTTTTTCTACTTTAACAAAAAACTCCATTGGGATTCTGATAGGGATTGCCTTGAATCTGCGGATCAATCTGTATAAAATTATCTTTTATTTTTTTTAATACTCACTCAAAGGTATGCTTTTATTGGTTTTAGACAGGAAAAAGAGGGCGGGGGAGAGAGAAAGATCGATTGGCTACCTCCCGCACTCACCCTGATTGGGGATCCAACACACAACCTGGATGTGTGCCCAGATGTGGGCTCGAACTCACGACCCCTTAAATTTGGAAGACTCACATTTCATTTAAAAACTTATTGGTGAACAGGATGATACTTTGACCAAAGAACCACACCAGCTAGGCCTAGAATTGTCATCTTAATATTTCGTTCCAATAAGCATGAGAGGTCTATTTATTTACATCTTTAATTTCTTTCAGCAGCAATTTGTAGTTTTTAGTCTACAAATCTTTCTCTACCTTGGTTGAATTTATTCTTAAGTATTTTTTGTTTGATGTATTGTGAATGGAATTTTTTAAAATATGTTTTTATTTATTTTAGTGAAAGGAAGGGAGAAGGAGTGAGATAGAAACAAAAATGATGAGAGAGAATCATTGTTCAGCTGCTTCTACATGCCCTCTTATGGGGATCGAGCCCAAAACCTGGGCATGTGCCCTGACCAGGAATTGAACTGTGACTTCCTGGTTCATAGCTCAATGCTCAAACACTGAGCCATACAGGCTGGGCTGGAATTGTTTTGTTAATTTCCATTTTAGATTGTTCATTGCTAGTAAGTAGCAAATGCAATTGATTTTTACGGTGTTGATTTTGTGTCCTGGAACTTCGTTGAATTCATGTATTAGCTCTGATAGTTTCTTTTTGGTGTGTGTGAAATCTTTAAGGTTTTCTACGTATAAGATCACATTATCTGCAAATAGATAATTTTCTTTTCTATTTGGATGCTTTTAACTTCTTTTTTGCCTAATTGCTCTATCTATCAATAGAACATCTAATACTATGTTTAATAGAAGTGGTGAAAGCAGACATTCTGTCTGTTTTTATTTTCTGCTCTTAGAGGGAAAGCTTTTGGCTTTTCACCACTGAGTCTGATATTAGCTATATATTTTAAATAAATTTGACCAAGGTGGAGAAAGACTTGTACACTAAAAACTGCAAAACACTGCTGAAAGAAATTAAAGGAGACATAAATAAATAGACCTCTCATATTCATAGCTTGGTTTTTCATATGTGGTCTATTTATCATGTTGAAGAAGTATTTTTTTATCATTATAGAGTATTGAATTTTGTCAAATGCTATTATTTATTTAATTGAAATATATTTGACATATAACATTTACATATCGTATAATATGCTGTTGAATTTGGGTTGCTAGGTTTTTGTTGAGTTTTTTTTTTTCATCAATAGTCATAAGGGATATTAGTCTGTAGTTTGTCAAGTTTTTCTGTTTGTAGTGTCTTTGGTCTTGATATTGGAATACTCCTGGCCTCATAGAATTAGTTAGAAAGTATTCTCTTTGCTTTGATTATTGGAAGAGTTTGAGAAAAAATGGTGTTAATTATTCTTTGTTTGGTAGAACTAATTAGTGAAGCCATCTGGTCCTCGGCTTTTCTTTGTTGGGAGGTTTTTGCTTATTGACATACTCTCCTTACAAATGATAGGGCTATCCAGATTGTCTTCCTAAGTTGCTTCTGATGGATTCCGTGTTTCTAAGAATTTGTTCATCAAAGTTATTTAATTTGATGGCACATACTTGTTTACAGTAATCTCTCAACGTTCTTTTTATTTCTGTACAATAGGTAGAAATTACTTATTTTTATTTTTTACTTGAGTCTTTTGTGTTAGTCAATCTAACTAAAGTTTTGTCAATTTTGTTCTTTCTGCTTACCGTTTTCTTTTATCATTTATTATGATTATCTTACTCTTTTTTTTTTTTTTTTTTTTTTAATTAAAAAGGTTCTTTCAACATTTGTGTCGAGGACTGACTTTCAGTAGTTGGCAGTGGCGGAGCTGCCCGCAGCTGCCCCACCCAGAAGCAGGCCGTCGAGGAATGGCTTTGCGCCAGGTTCCCTGTGGCAGGAACAAGTGCGGCCTGCCCGGCGAGGGAGGCTCCCTTTCCAGCTGCAGCCTGTTTCCAGGGACCAGTGGCTCTGCACCAGACCAATCCACCTGAAAGCTAGAACTTCAGTTTGGCAAGCTTTAAGGGAAGGTGTTTAGCTCCAATGACAATGATTACTATTTGCCCTGGCCTGACACTGACACTCAGCGAGAAACTGGACTTACCAGAATGTCAGGCACAGCTTCTGCCTTTGAAAAACTCCAGACACCTGAACAGAGTATTTCAAGCAGCATATGGCTAAGTTTTGTTTTCTTTATTTTTTATTTTTTATTTATTTTTTTTTTACAGAGAGCTAGGGGAATATGAAGGGTCCATTTAGCTCAACGTGGAGGGCGCAGTGTGCTCCTGTTCTAAATGACACCAGAACAGAACCCCGAGAGATGTGAGCTGTGGGGAGGGGAAATTATTGGAAAGCATTCTAGGCAGAAGGAACGGCACAAGGATAGGTTGGAGGCTAAGTAATGAGTGTAAAGTGTAATACTTTCCGAGGAAATTCACCCAGTTAAATGAGGAACTAAACAGCATAATTTGGGTAATTCATGTTTTGAGAAAACCATGCCTAAGGCACCGTGGGAACCCTTCAGAACTTCATAGGAAGACACAGGAAAATCCTGTCACAGGAAGTTCTTGGGCTAATTAATTTTGGGTGACTGGAAAGTAGCTGGGTGGAGACAGTCATTTCCTGCAGGATAAAGGGCGGGTGGAAAGCATAGGGAATGAGAGAAAGTGACTTTTTTTTATGAAGTTCATTATGACTGCTGTGGACATTGCTTAGGGTAGGGGCTGCACAATGGAGGGGAGGGGTTTCGGTGAGAGTTGTGTCATAAAAGGCCTGTATGATCTGGCTTCCTAAAGGGGTTGAACTATGTTGAAGGTGATGAGGACTGCCAATGAGATGGTGACATAACAATCAGAATGGCCCTACTGTGTATAGGGATTGAGTACTCTTAAAAAAAAAATCAATTATTCTGTTATCAGTTTTTTTTAAATGTATTTTTTTTAATTGATTTCAGAGAGGAAAGAAGGATAGAGAGATAAAAACATCAATGATGAGAGGGAATTATTGATCAGCCACTTCTTGCATGCCCCTTACTGGGGATTGTGCCCGCAATCTGGGCATGTACCCTTGATGAATATTGAACCTGGGACCCTTCAGTCTGTAGGCTGATGCTCTATCCACTGAGCTAAACTGGCTAGGCCATGAGTGCTCTTTATTTACCCTTATAATAATAAATATTTTAAAATATGAAAAACATTTTTAATTAACAAACATTAAAAATTTTAAATTATAAAATGAATTCATGTTCATTATGGAAAACTGGAAAATGCCTAAAGAACAAAAGAAAAAAAAAATCCTCAGGCTCATTACCCAAAGGATCTGCTTATTAACATTTCATGTATATTTTCTAATATATTTATATATATTTTAAAAACCAGTCTCCAATTGTATAGGTGTTTTGAAATAAAATTTAGCAATTTGTATTTTGAAATTCATATTTTATAACATAGCTACTTTTTAATTGAACACTTAATTGAAATGTAAATTGAAAAACTTGAACACTTCAATAATAAATTTCTTGGACTTTTAGAAACTGGATCAAAGAATATGCATATTTTAAGTTATTTTGCTATGTGTTGCTGATTACTTTTGAAAAGGAGTGTATCAGTTGTGCTATTGGTATTTTGTAAGGTTCATTCTTACAATCTTAGCAAATCATTTTTACATAGCGTTAGTGAGAGGCTGTGAGAGCCCTCCAGTGGCCAAGCTAATTTCTGCAAAAATATTGTCAGTGAAATTAAAAAGGAATTGTATCTAGTTGCTAAATCTTAATGGCAAAAAGAGGGGAGTGACTAGAAATACCTTATCCTGTGGTTAGAGAAGAGATACCAGTTGCTTTCCTTTCAAATTCTTGTTCATCTGCTACCAGATTATAAAATGTCTTGAATTCCACTGATGTGTAACAGGAAGAATAAGATTGTGTTGGTTTCAAACAGGTTTACAAACAATGGATTATTTTTTGGTATAAAAGCTAATATTTATTGAGACTTACTATGTGTTAGGCCCTTGTCCAAATATTTTGCATATAACAATGCATTCAATTCACATGGCTATTATGAAATTATTGTTATTTTTTAATAGCAATTTACTGGCAGGAAATAGAATATTAGTTACTAAACAGAGTTACTGGACTGAAAGGTTAAATAACTTGCCTACGGTAACTCAAGTATTAAGTAGTGGAGCCAGGATTCCAACCCAGTGCCCTCACACCCTGCTCTAATTCTCCCTTGGATCTTGGTGTCCAAGAATGTTCAGGATAACTTCATAAAGAAGAATTTTTATTTATGTAAGAAATAAGCAAATAAAAGAAAACAGTTGGTATGATGGAGACATAGGCTGCTAGCCACTTTTTAATGGAGCAGTATAGTGTTAATAACATAATTGATTTTATAGTTTGTATTGAATGAATAACAAGAGGACACGATAGTTCGGATCACTTTGTAATTCATACATTTTCAGTAAAAGACAAAGTTAGACAAAATTGCTCTGTATTTTGATGTTCTAGGTAGCTGAATGGAAGCAGCTGCTCTTAATTTATAATTTAATGGTGTGGCTTTCTAATTAATTTTCTTATTTTTCCTTTTAGTACTTACATACTTTATTACTTTTATATTTTTAGAAAATGTGATCTCCAGTTTAAGCTAAAAATAAGGACTTTTACTGTTCCCCAAAAAGTATAACCTCATAGGTTGAATTAGACATGATTTCTAGTGTGTTCTGAAAGTTCTGGTAGAGAAACAGATAAATAACTGGTTGTTTGAAGGCAGAAGAGAGAAAACATTCTGGAAAAGACTCAAACTTAACACTCCAGGTACAAGGTTTATATTATTTCTATTTTGCTTTATCTTCAAGCTGAAAGATGGGAAATTTGGAATAAAATGCTTTCTAAAGGAATGGTATAATTGCACCATGAAGGCCAATAAATGGGACCCCAAAAATGCATTTTCCCATTTAGTAGCTGAATTTGAAATTCCAGATGGAAGTAAGTTGCTCTTCTCTTGATGGAGATACTATGATGGAGGCCAGCATCTCCAGGAGATCAGACTTTTCGGCTTGAAACCGGAGCATCACACATCCTTCTGTTGAAGATGGTGCCACCATACCCCGGGCAACAGGTGGGTACGTGAGACCACCAAGGACCTGTAGTCTGTCTGTCTCGTCCACCCCTGGACCAGTTCTAATCCTCACTTCCTGATTCATTCTACCCCTTGTACTCATTTGCTGTGAATTGAATATTTGTGTCTCCCCCCAAATTCCTATTTGAAACCCAGTCTTCAATGTGGTGGGGTTAGGAGGTGTAGGACCTTTGGGAGGTGATTCGGCCATGAGGATGGAGCCCTCAAGAATGAGATTACTGCCTTTATAAAAGGAACTCCAGAGAACTCCCTGTCCCTTCCACCATGTAAGGACACAGAAAGAAGGGTGTTTTTTTTTTTTTGTTTGTTTTTTTGTTTTTTTTTTTTTTTTAGTTTTAATTTTTTATTTTAAAGAAGGTTTTTGTCAATGAATCAGGAGGAGGACTCTCACCAGACACTGAATCTGCCAGTTGGTGCCTTGATCTTTGGACTTCCAGCCTCCCAAACTCTGAGAAATAAGTTTCTGTTGTCTTTAAACCACCGTTTTATGGTATTCTGTTATTGCAGCCAAAGCCAACCGAGAGAGTAACCTGGAGAAACTTGGAGGCTCGCAAATCCAATCTCTCTTTTTGAACCCTTCCAGTCAGCTCCATTGAGCAGATGTGTATCGGGAGCTTTTATGTTTTCTAGATACTGTGCCACACTCATGTTTTAGTGATCAGGAAAACAGACAAACCCCCAAGACTCACGGGGCATTTCATTTTTTAGATCTGTGTTTGATACCTTTGCACATGCTATGAACTTGTACTACAGTATTTCTAAAAATGTGTACGTGTGTGTGTGTGTGTGTGTGTGTGAGAGAGAGATTTTCATATAATAAAATATTAAATTCACCAGAGGAATTTATCCTTCAAGTGGGGAATCTTTTTCAAAGCACTTTCCTTTTCAACGAATAAGCTGACCTAAATAATTTCATACATGTCCTCTGTTTTCATATGTTTGGTTTCCTAAAGAGATGCATCTTTTTTAATATATGAAGAAAGTTTTCACAAAGGAATGCACATTTTATTTGGGTCTAATAATTGCACATGTGGAATGTGGGAAGTTGCCATTGATATTGTTTCTTTAACACAGAAAATGATTTCCCAGCCACGCAATGATATAAGACAACCACTAGTAGTCACTGTGAGCCCACTCCTTTGCCCCAAGCTTTGCTTTCAACGGGGGCTTGCTATGCTTAGGCGAACACATTTGCCTTTGCGATAAGTCACACATTAGTTTTACTGACCGTTTTTAGATAATTTTTAGGCAAATGGGAGAATATTTAATCAGGTGTTTTCCTTTGTTTAGTTCACATCTGGGGTTTAGAGCATTGACTGGCTTTCTAAGCCTCCCCTTTAAATATCTTCAAATAAGAATAAGGTTAAGGAATTTATGCTCAAGCCATAGGAAAGATGCTTACATTTTTTTTCAGAATGGAAAGACTATGGAACCTAAAGTCGGAAGACCTAGTGTCATGTCGCAGGTATATCTGACTAGTCCTGTTACATGCTGTAGAAATGTGAAGACAAGAGAGAAAATGACAGGAAAGACCTTTTTCTGAAAATTCTGGCCACTGAGAGACTGACTCACAACTAGCAGAGTGTTTGGGATGGTGGTAGACCTGGATGTCAGTTGGTTAAACTCTGCTATGTGGGAGGCCAGATTCTAATCACAGGGAGGGCTTGGGAAGTAGAGGCACAGCCAAGGAATGTGGGTGACTCTAGGGAAAGTCTCTCAGCTAAAATAGCTTGAGGGACTTCCCCACTATACTCAGAACCTTGCCAAAGGGACCGCAGCTTGCCACCACATGGTCTCCTGGGTGCAACAGAGGATTCTCATGGCCTCTATCTGCTATTGGTTCCCAGTTCTGTATGCTTCCCTGACTGCACCACTTACTTTTCAATGGCCATTCTCTCTCTCTGCTTATGGCTAATTTATTGAAAAGGTTATGCTTTGCTGGTCTCCTTGGAGTGACCATTTACATATCTGTGCTGGGATCATTTAGACATTCATTTTATGGTTTCTCTCCCATTAATAGGTAATTATTTTTGCTTTAGCCTCTATCAAAGGCAACTCATATTTTCAATTGCTCTATATTGCTTATGAATAATACTAACTGTGGCTAGTAATTAATTAATATATTTTTATTGATTTTAGAGAGTAAGGGAGAGGAAGAGGGAAAGGGAGGGAGAAATAGAAACAGCAATGAGAGAGAATCATTGATTGGCTGCCTCTTGTATGTCCCTCTCTTGGGATCAAGCCTGCAACCCTATCATGTGCCCTTGACTGAAATCAAACCCAGGACCTTTTAGTCCACAGGCTCTATCCATTGGACAAAACGGGCTATTTATTAGTGTCCATCAATGCTGGGTACTGTGCTGTGCAGTTTGTGTAAATTATCTCCCTTAAATCTCACAATAACACTGTAGGGGCATCTGCTATCCCCACTGTATAGATGAAGAACTTGAGAGTTGCAAAGGTTAAGGGACAGCCCAAGTGATGAAGTCAGAATATGAACTCAGGAGGTTCCATTCCAAGATCTTAGCCACTTGATAGATAACTCTTTCTGCCATTCAGTACCTGAGTCCTGAAGTCTGGCTTTATTATTATTATTTTTATGTTTCAGAGAGAGGAAGGGAGAAGGACACAGAGAGAAACATTGATGAAAGAGAGGAATATTATCGATTGGCTGCCTCCTGCATGCCCCCTACTGGGGATCGGGCTGGCAACACGGGCACGTGACCTGATGGAGAATTGACACTGAGATCTCTTGGTTCCTGGGTTGATGCTCAACCACTGAGCCACACTGGCTGGGCTGAAGTCTGGCTTTACAAATACCTCTGTGTGTGTGTGACCTGTGGGTGATCTGAGCGTTGTTGAATTCTTACTGGTTGGATTGTTTGTTTGTTTTAATAGGCTTTATTTTTCAAAGTAATTTTACATTTACAGAAAAATTAAGATAGTATACAGAGCTGTCACATACTTGGCATCAGTTTTACCAATTACTAACATCCTACAGTGATATGGTGTATCTGCTACATTTAATAAACTAATATTAATACATTATCATGAACTAAAAATCTATATTTGCATTCCAACTGCAATTACATAAACAGTCAAAACAAAACTATTTATTTTGCTAGAAACTACAAACTCAAACATATGTTGAAAATACATCAGAGTAATTGCCTATGCAGCTATGAGATAGGAAGTAAGAAATGTGACTAAAAGGGAATAAACAAGTAAATGAAATGAGAGCTGATAGCTGGTTACAAACTGAAAAGTACAATGAACTAATTCAGTTTATAAAAAAAGGAAGAGGTTGAAGTGAGGATGATTTTAAGGCAAGGGGCTGTCATACTCATTTAGCTGTTATGTCCCGCAGGAAAAGGGAATGACATTTAGTTATGAATTATTAGCATCTTAGTGGGCATGTCCATTTCCTCCATCTTCTCCCTCCACCCCCATGCTGCTTTATCTTTAATTAATTAAGCACAAGACTCTCCTAATCATGTCACGTCAGCTCATTTCACCAACTGTTTGGCCGCCAGTATCTTGTCTCTCTCTGCAGCAATGGTGAGGTGAATACCCTTTCCACGGGGAAGGGAAATCCATGGTTTGTTGCCTTTGCTGATAACAAAAATGTTGGAGAGCCAGGTAGCAAAGCTATTGCCAATGGCATATTTGACATGAACTAGGTCAAAAGAACCAGGGTGTTTCTCTCTCTGTTGGTGATTACACCAATTGTTCCCAGATTGGCACCTCAGTGATCACACCCAGGTTACTGGTGTCAAACTTGATGAAATCGGTAATTTTGCCAGATTCCAAATCAATCTGAATGGTGGTGTTCACCTTGATGAGGGGATCAGGGTAGCGGATGGTGCGAGCACCCTGGGTCACCAGATGAGGGGTTCCCTTTGTGCCCACAAAAATCTTCCTCACTTTGCACAGCTTGTTCTTGGCCTCCTCAGGTGTGATATGATAAATAGCAAAATGACCCTTGGGCCGAATCCGGTTTGGCTCAGGGGTAGAGCGTCGGTCTGCGGACTGAAAGGTCCCAGGTTTGATTCCGGTCAAGGGCATGTACATTGGTTGCGGGCACATCCCCGGTAGGGGGTGTGCAAGAGGCAGCTGGTCGATGTTTCTTTCTCATCGACGTTCCTAGCTCTCTATCCCTCTCTCCTCCTCTCTGTAAAAAAATCAATAAAATATATTTTTAAAAAAATGACCCTTGGTATCATAGACCAGACAGAAATTCTCTCCTGTCTTATAAATGCTGATGACATCCATAAGACCAGCAGGTTACATCGGTTCAGGCCTTGCCACCAATCTTAATGAACCGCTGCATGCAGATATTCTTTTTTTTTTTTTTTTTTAAATCAATCTTTATTGTTCATATTATTACAAAGATTCCTCATTTCTTCCCCCCTCCACCAGGTTCCCTCCCCCCCTCCCCCCCTCCCCATCCCCCATTGTCCTCATCCATAGGTGCACAGTTTATGTTCAGTCTCTTCCTCCCTCCTTTTCCCCGATAGTAAATCCCTTTTCAGATAGTAAATCAGTTACTTAGCATTTTCTCATATCAATAATACCTCCACATGCCCAAGGATACACTTCACACAAAAGACATTTCCAAATAGGTCAACCAGCCTCATCCAGGCCCCACCCAAGGCACTCACAGATCAACACCCCAGCGCTATACTAACTCAACACATCCAGATCTAAGCCTTCATCTCTTGATTCAGCGGACCCTGAAGTTCCTGCAAAAGTTTCCAGCCATGCCGAGACCGGTTTGGCTCAATGGATAGAGCGTCGGCTTGGGGACTGAAGGGTCCCAGGTTCGATTCCGGTCAAGGGCATGTACCTTGGTTGCGGGCATATCCCCAGTGGGGGGTGTGCTAGAGGCAGCTGATCGATGACTCTCTCTCATCGATGTTTCTAACTCTCTATCTTTCTCCCTTCCTCTCTGTACAAAATCAATAAAATATATTAAAAAAAAAAAAAAAGTTTCCAGCCTTGTCTGAGAGGCAGCCGTGGGGCAGGGGCAGGAGAGGAGCGAGCTGTTCTGGGCCTGGCTGCTCCGGGCCTGGCCTCTGTTGCTCTGGTTCGTTCCACAACCAGCTGCTCCGGGTCTGGTCACTGCCGCTCCCGACCTAGTTGCTCTGGACTTGGCTGCTGCCGCTCCGGGCCTGGCCGCACCCAACCCGGCTGCTCTGGGCCTGGCTGCTTTGTGCCTGGCCGCTCCGGGCCTGGCCGCTCCCAGCCTGGCAGCCGCTGCTCCGGGCCTGGCCGCTCCCAGCCTGGCAGCCACTGCTCCGGGCCTGGCCGCTCCCAGCCTGGAAGCTGCTGCTCCGGGCCTGGCCGCACCAGACCCGGCTGCTCCCGGCCTGGCCACTCCCAGCCTGGCAGCTGTTGCTCCGGGCCTGGCCGCACCCGACCCGGCTGCTCCGGGCCTGGCCGCTCCCAGCCTGGCAGCTGCTGCTCCGGGCCTGGCCGCACAAGACCCGGCTGCTCCGGGCCTGGCTGCCCCCAGCCTGGCAGCTGCTGCTCCGGGCCTGGCTGCACCAGACCCGGCTGCTCTGGGCCTGGCTGCTCCGGGCCGGGACACTCCGGGTCTGGGTGTTCCTGGACTGGCCACCCTGGGCTTGGCCGCCTCTGCCTCAGGCCTGGCTGCCACTGCCCCAGGTCTGGCTGCTCCAGTGCTGGCTGTTGATGCTCTGGTTCTGACTGCTGCTGCTCTGGGCCCGGCTCATGCAGATATTCTTTACTTCATCTCCTGTTAGGGCATACTTATGTCTGTTTCTTAGGAAAATGATGAGAGGGAGACATTCTCTCAGCTCTGGGAGGGGGGAGGAGGGAAGGTAGATGGACTAAGAAGCAAATACACTGGTCAGTTTATCCAACAGCCAATGCTTTGGAGCTGCTACACACTTCAGATGCTTCTTGGGACCATGAGCCATGGCTGCATTAGGCATGGAAAGAGGAATCTCTTCTTGCTGGTAAAAGCGAAATGAAGTTTATGAAAAGAAAGTTGTCACCCACCGTGCCTTGGTCTCTGATGCAATGGTGTCTCACACAACGGTGTCTGCCGCCCTCACTGGTTGAGTTTTTATCATTAGAATGTTAAATGCTAATGGAGTGACAAGAGTGCAGATTTTATAACTGCCCTTTCAATGAATTGATGTTGCTTGGGTATTATATTTATGTTGTACTTAATACAATAGCTATTTTTAAAAGGAAATATCTGAAAACATTCAGGTAAATAGACCCTGGTGATGAAATGCTATTAAACACAATAAATGGGTTACTAATAAAATAGTTTCCAAATCAAACTTGTAGGAATACAGAAAGAACACAGCAAGAGTTTTGAATTATCCTAAAATATAAAAACCCTGGGTCCCTCACAACCAGAAGCTCAACCAACTGGAAATCAGTCCTGCAGTCTGACTGCTGGGGGGGCCACAAATCAGGCCCAGAGAGAGGTCTGAAGAGAGAAGCAGGGTCTGATCCATAGCCTGTGTGGCAACTGTTGGTCAGCGCTTGCCTCTCTCTTCCTCTCCAGGCTGGGCCAGCAGCCTCCATTTTTCTTCAGGCCTTTACCGGGGCTGCTCATCAGCCCTGCCTTTCTGATCAGGCCCTGATGATAGGCCCAGAGACACTGACTGACATAGAAACTGAACAATCAGAGCCAAATTGGTGGGCAAGGAGGGCAGTTGGGGGTGAGATCAAACTGGTAGGGGAGGGCAGTGAGCAGTGATCAGGCAGGCAGAGGCAGTTAGGGGCAATCAGGCGGCAGGGGAAGGCTGTTGGGGGCAAGATCAGGCTGGCAGGGGAGGGCAGTGAGGGGTGATCAGGCAGGCAGAGGAAGTAGGGGGAGAGATCAGGCTGGCAGGGGAGAACAGTTGGGGGCGAGATCAGGTCGGCAGGGGAGGGCAGTTAGGAGTGATTAGGCAGGCAGGTTAGCTGTTAGGAGCCAGTGGTCCCAGATTGTGAGAGGGATCTTATTAAAGCTCTCTATCACCAATCATGAGATTTGAAGATGTGAAAGATTTCATCAAGCACAAAAACTTCCTACTCAGCACTCTAAGATATGTGTCACAAATCATAGGTACTGAGCTTTCCGATAGCTATCCCCAGTGCCAGGGTCAGGGCAAATCACCCTGTCTTCTACTTCTAGGGAAGACTGACCTGAAGGAACCCCAAAGAAGTCAAGTGCATAAAAAGGAAAGGTCTGTAATAGATGACAGAGTGTCATCCCCAAGGCTTCCTCGATTGGAGAAGGTACAAGCTGGGCTTAGGGAACTCCTCTCCATGCACGAATTTCATGCACTGGGCCACTAGTCATACTAGAATAAGGCTAGCCAAGGTTTATTGAGCACTTAATATCAGAAATTGTATTAAGCCCTATATGTATACTAACTCACATAATCATAAGAAACCTATGAGGCAGGCACTATTTTTATCTTCATTTTACAAATGAGAAACTTGGGGCCCCAAAAGGTGAAATAACTTGGTCCCACAGCCAGTTAAGTGGAGCCAGGGTTTGAACCAAGACACCTCGGCTTTCCTTCTTGACCCCAGTGTTCTCTTTAATGATTATGGTGGCTCTTGTACTTGACGCTCTGTCATCTATTACAGACCTTTTCTTTTTGTGCACTTGACTTCTTTGGGGTCTCCTTCAGGCCAGTCTTCCCTAGAAGTAGAAGACATGGTGACTTGCTCTGACCCTGGCATTGGGGATAACTATCGGAAAGCTCAGTACCTATGATTTATGACACATATCTTAGCTTGCTGAGTAGGAAGTTTTTGTGCTTGATGAAATCTTTCACATCTTTAAATCTAATGATTGGTGATAGAGAGATAAAATAAGATAAGCACTTTGTTTCAAAGGGAGTTGAAGCTGTTTCATATAAATGTAGCCTAAAGAGGACTTATCTACATGATAAAAAAGATGCATGTAATGGATCCTACTTGAATTCCTGGAGAGGAGGTGGTTTAATGTTGATGATGATAGCTTACATTTGTAGAGCACCCTTGGCCAGGCAGTCTTCTCTGCAGAGTGCAGATATTAACTTATTTACAGTGAGCCCAGAGCAGTCAGCCCAGCCTTTAATGTGTCACCAATGGGATATGTGAGCCCTGTAGGAATTTTCAGGAAGCGGTAACCAGGAATGGTTAGGGGGAGGGTGGGTGGTGAGATGGGTCCTTGGAGTCTACTTCCTAGCAGTGTGAAGTGTGCAACGTATCCTTTCCCATGCCCGTTCTTCATGTATGTTATGTATCAACCGTTATGCCCACCATAAAGGGGTTTTAGGAGAACTATTTAATTAGCTATTTCATGAGATATTACATAAATATAAATGCATGCACCAAAGTACACCACACAGCCGGATAAATGGGAGTCGCTCGTGTTATCACTATTATTCTGGTCATAGCCGCTCTGATGATTTTGGGCTAGAGAAAGTGTCATTTTCGCCGAAACCGGTTTGGCTCGGTGGATAGAGTATCGGTCTGCCGACTGCAAGGTCCCAGGTTCGATTCCGGTTAAGGGCATGTACATTGGTTGCAGGCACATTCCCATTGGGGGGTGTGCAGGAGGCAGCTGGTCAATGTTTCTCTCTCCTCGATGTTTCTAGCTCTCTATCCTTCTCCCTTCCTCTCTGTGAAAAATCAATAATATATATATGAAAGAAAGTATCATTTTCTTTCTACTACTAACTGTGGTTTACTGAATGCTTTGGGTGTGCTCCTTAGGGCAATTCCCAGCTCATCCGTCAGAATGCAGCGGAGGGTCTGTACGGGGAGCCCGCGCGGGTACTGCCTCCTTCCCTGCTTTCCGGTGGGAAGGAGTTGAGGAGGGATGGAGCGCAGCGGGGACCCGGGGACAGAGATGAGAGAGGCAACAAGAGGAGAAACAATTCCCGGCAAAACAGAGCCTGCGCCGGATGCGCGAGCCCTCCGGGCGGGCGCTCTGCGAGTCTCAGACTTGGATAGAATCATCTTACTTTCCAACAGGGACTGCGAGGCGCCCCGGGGGGCCGGGCTGTGCGCTTGTCCAACTCCCCCATCCCGCTCCCCTCCACACCCCACCCCAGACCCCGGCCGGCGATTGGCCGGCCCGGCCCAGGGCCGTCACCGATTGGCGCTCCCGGCCCGGGCGGAGGGGTTTAAAGAGGGGGCCGGGGCGCGCTGCCAGCCGCTCTCCGGTCCGCGGTGCGCACGGGTCTCAGTCCTAGCCGTGCGCTCCCTCCCCGGTGCGCGCCGTCGCCATCCTTCGGAGCCGGGTTCGCAGCCTCTCGCGGCCTGACACCGCCTCCGGCGTCCCTGCCACTGGCCGTCGAGGGCCTGCGGCTGCCGATCGCGGGAAAAGGGAGGACCAGGGTGGGCGCCGTCCAGCCCGGGGGGCGCGGGCACAGCTGCTAGCGAGGGGCCAAGGCGCGGGGACGTCGGGGTGGCTACGATGGTGGCCACGTGCCTGCAGGTCGTGGGCTTCGTCACGAGCTTCGTGGGCTGGATCGGCATCATCGTGACCACGTCCACCAACGACTGGGTGGTGACCTGCGGCTACACCATCCCGACGTGCCGCAAGCTGGACGAGCTGGGCTCCAAGGGGCTGTGGGCGGACTGCGTCATGGCCACGGGGCTGTACCACTGCAAGCCCCTGGTGGACATCCTCATCCTGCCTGGTAAGGACCCCCCTACCCCCCACCAGGCCAGGGGCTGGCCCCAAACCCTCACCTTCTGGGCAGACTGGGGGAGGGGGGGCGCTTCTAGACAAAACATTTTGGGGGCTTCAAGCCTATGGGGCCTGTGTGGACACCTGGAGTCCCCCACCTTGCTGTAGTGCAGTGTTTCCCAAACTTCTCTCATGATGAGAATCACCTGGTGGAGTTGTTAAAATACAGATTCCTGTATCCCAATAAGAAGTGCTAAACTAGAATTTTTGGGAACATATAGGTAAAATTGTATACTTAACTAGTGCTCTAAGCTAACATATAGGTAAAATTGTATACTTTAACTAGTGCTCTACGCTTAGTTAGAGCTTTAGTTGCTCCCAGGTGTGGGCAAGTTTACAACTTAAGCTTAGGGCACTAGTTAAGTATACATTTTACCTATATGTTCCCAAAAATTCTAGTTTAGCACTTCTTAGCTGGGATTCAGGAATCTGTAGTTTAACAACTCCACCAGGTGATTCTCATCATGAGAGAAGTTTGGGAAACACTGCTGTAATGGAATTAGGCAGCCTCGGCTCTCTTATCTGGAATCTGGGAAGGTGGGGGTGGCCCCCTGGCCCAGTCCCCCTGGGAAGTCAATGGCCTGAGACGGAGGGAGACACATAGTGGAAACGCAGCCCATGTGAATTCTCGCCTCCTCGCCCACCCCACGCTCCCGCTGTCGCCTGAGCAGAAGAAGGACCTCATTCCCCGCCAGGCCTCCTCCCCAGGCGCCCAGCTTTCCCGTTAGATTCCATCCCCAGATGCTAGGCAGATGGAGAGAGAGAGACGCAACCACTCCAGCGAGTTTCCCGGATGCGCTCTGGCAAGTTAGGGCCCACTGGCTTCGCGAGGTCGGTTCCCGCAGGCCCGGAACCCGTCTTACCCCCGCCCCCCGCGTGCCCCCGCCGCCGTGGGGGCGTCCGCTGCTCCGCTCAGCCTCCCGCCTCAGGTAAGAGCCGGCGCCCCTGGAGGCCCCTGTGCTCCCTCCCGGAACAGCCCGCCGCTCAGGGTCGCCCCCTCCCGGCCAGCTGTGTCTCTGATGGGGGAGAGGAGGGAGTGATGCTCGCCAGGGGTCCCATCGCCACTTGCAGCCTGGTTGGCAAAATCTGGGCAACCTTTCCAATTCATACTTAAACCTGGAGCCAGCTGGGTGATTGGCGAGGTCGCGGGCGCCCCGTCTGGTTCTGCTCTGAGTCTCTGCCCTGCCCGGCGGGTGTGTGGGCCCTGGGCAATAGAACATGATCGTCTGATGTCCCCCAGGGCTCGTGTAAAGGCATAAGGCATATCCCGATTTCCTTAACAAGCGAAGAAACTCGGCCCAAGGCTGCCAGTCTAGGAGCTGGTGCGTGTGCGTGTGTGCGTGTGCGTGCGTGCGTGCGTGCGTGCGTGTGTGTGTGTGTGTGTGTGTGTTTCCTCGTGGATGAGCCTTTCTGATGACCCCGGAAGCCTCCCTTAATTAGTCCTTGTCCTGGGAATCAGTAGCCGCCCCCACTTCCTCCTTGCTGCTCTGGTTTTGGCGCTTACCACATTTTGACTTGGTTTTTGCTCATGTTCCTAAGTCCCTGTCTCCTGCTGCATTTGGAATTCCTGAAGGTATAAGCGACCTCCTACTTCCTTTGCACCCGCTCCTGGAACCAGCATTGCTCAGGCACACAGCAGGCCTGAACCATGCACTCCAGGCCTCCATTCACTATCCGTTGCTCCATTTTGGGCTTTTAGAATGACAGCTCCCAAGACCCGGGTGTGGTCCCAGCTTCACTTAATGCCGGTGTAGGCAGACCATGGCCATATTCTGATCCTGCGCTGGATCCCGTGCTCACAGTCTGGGTGATGTGAACAAGTGACTAGCCACTGAGAATCCCAGTTGACTTCTTTTAAAAGTTAAAATCAAACCAACCCCCTATCTTTCAGAGTTGTTTGGGGATTAAACGAGATGAGAAATGTAAAACTCTTCTGATATAGTAGACACTCTATAAAAGGTAGCTATAAATTTTTTGTTCGAAGCTAGGCAAGATATTGTAGGAACTTTGAAGCATAAAATTATTCCCTGCTTCCTTTTTCTGAAATTAAGTTTACTAAGCAGTCAGTGCCGAGTGGTTTATTTTCAAAGAAACACAGACCCTCTGACCGAGGGGAGTGCATTTTAGGGAGGGCTTCATCCTTCCTGCTTTCTCTGTCCCTTGTACTTTGGGTGGCGACAGGGGCAGAGCTCAGTCTCCCTCTTTGATTTCCAGACATGGCCTTGCCACCTAGCACGTGGACAGCCTGCGTCATGATTTTCAGAACCTCATGTTCTAGCCGAGCATGTGTCAGCCCCGCTCTCCTACAAGGGCTGGGCGGGGGGAGGGGACATCGGGCTGTGGTCAGAGGGCCTGCCTCAGACTTCCTGTGGGTCCTCTCTGCGGATGTTCCAGTCAATAGCTATTTGGTTGATTAGTTCCTTTAATTCATGAGAAGCTGGGATGGACAGTGGTCTGGAGCGTGCCCTTGTGGAGTCTGAATTCTGGCAGGGCATATCCTGCTGAGAGACAGTGCTGCCTGCAGTTGTGTTTTGGGGCACAGGGCAGGCTGGCCAGATTTGGTCTGAGGCTCCGGGCAAGTGAGGCAGAAGTTGGGGCTCGATTTTTGACTTTGTCAATAACTCTGCCTCTCTGAGGTCATGCCACTAGCTCCAGTTGGCTCTGAGCCAAAAAGAGAGATTAATAAATACAATCTTTTTTTTTTTTTTTTTTTTTTTTTTTTTAAGGAGGGAGAGTGTCTTAATGAGAAACAATGTATGTAAGTTTGCCAGCTTCTTCCAGTATCTTGTCAGACTTATTTTACATAAATATTGAACAGATTGTAATCTGTTTCTTAATAAAGCTGTTGCCTGGCATTTTATATGACAGCATAAAGCC
Source organism: Pipistrellus hanaki (assembly GCF_964339955.1). Lineage (NCBI taxonomy): Eukaryota > Metazoa > Chordata > Mammalia > Chiroptera > Vespertilionidae > Pipistrellus > Pipistrellus hanaki. The sequence continues at coordinate 28,441,371 of NC_140504.1, forward strand.
CCGGTAGTTTTGCTCCTCTCTTATTAGTTAGCTCAGGTATTCTTTCATTTATAACTGTATGTTTACATCGTTTATCGTGGGCACTGTGTTAACTCCAGGTGTCTGCCCTCTAGGAATCCTTAGGGCTGGAGGGATGTCTTTAAAGTAGTGATAATGGAGTAAGAACACCAGTTAATCATAGCTAACCTTTTTAGCGTTCTTAGCATGTGCTAGGCACTGTTCTAAGCACTGTGTGAATTAACTAACTTAATCTTAGTTGAATTCTTTTAGAGAAATGTAGGTACTATTATTATTTTCACTCTGTAATTGAGGATACAGCAGTTCAGTAACTTGCCCAAGGTCATACAGGTTGAGTGTATCAACAAGAGACTGGAACCAATAGCGCAGCCCTCGCAGAAGGCTTTTTGGAAGACCTGAGTTTTATTCTGAATCGTTCACAAGGTGATATAATAATTGGACTCTTGGCCCCTTCATCCCGGAAGCTTGGACAAGTGGCCTAAACCTGGGATCCCCATTCAGTCTGTCCAGCCCTCAACCTCCCTTTTTTGGTCATCGAATCACTTTAAACGTTGAACATGTGACGTGGTCATGGACAACATTTAACACCTTCTAAGACCTGGAATGGGCAAGAGGGAGGAAGGCAAGTGGGACCGACTTCCCTAGAGGCAGGATTCAGGATCCGAGGGTTCCCTTGGTCTAACCGCCCTGTCTGCTCTCTTGCTTGCAGGCTACGTGCAGGCCTGCCGAGCCCTGATGATTGCAGCCTCGGTCCTGGGCCTGCCGGCCATCCTCCTGCTGCTGACAGTTCTCCCCTGCATCCGCATGGGCCATGAGCCTGGGGTCGCCAAGTACCGGCGGGCCCAGCTGGCTGGGGTTCTGCTCATTCTGTTGGGTAAGACGGCACCCAACTCCCAGGAAACGTGATGAATGTCAGATCTTCCTGTTGCTTCATCCAGTTTGAGGTGCATGAAAGCAAGCCAAGGAATCCTCTGTGGATTAGAACCCCCTCAATGTGTACCTCTTTATGTTTCACGGAGAAAGTCCTATCTGTGGTGGTGGTGGGAGGGGGGAGAGGCAGAGGTTACTGAACATGAACATAAGTTAACAAACAAAAGGCACGAAAGAATTTTGAGGGTAGGAAATGCCTAAGGAAGAGACCAGAAGGGCGGAAAAGGGTTACACAGTGGCTCTTCAGTCAGATTTCACCAGGGGATTCCTTTTTGAAAATACCTGTGCCCAGGTCCCACAGCAGGTTTCGTTGAGTCAGAATTTCTGGGTATAAAGCCAGACAAAGATACTTTACGACATCCTAACTACCTGTGAGGTGACTCTTACCTGTAGTAAGGATTGAGAACTTCAGTTAATGTATCAAGAAAGAATAGAGAAAGAGGAGGGCGATGGAAAAGTAAGATGTTGCCCTAGCTGGTTTGGATCCGTGAATAGAGTGTTGACCTGTGGACTGAAGGGTCTGGGATTTGATTCCGGTCAAGGTCACATGCCCGGGTTGCAGGCTCCATCCCCAAGGGGGTTGTGCATGAGGTGGCCAATCAATGATTCTCTCTTATAATTGATGTGTCTATCTTTCTCTCCCTTTTCCTTCCTCTCTGAAATCAATAAAAATATGTTTGAAAGAAAAAGAAAAGTAAGATGTTGAGAGGGTTAGGCCACTAGGTGATAATTCAATCTTTCACTCATCGAGCACTCACTGTAGACACTGGGGCTTATGGAAAACAATGCCAGTCTCTGCTCTGAGAGTACCCAAGCATCTTGATAGAGTGTGTCATGTGCTCATCTTAAAGAGCTGCACACCCTGCGCACACACATTGGAAGACGCCTAAGCCAGACCAGAGGAAGCCGGCAGCGATGGGGTTTGACAGTTAGGGGGAAGGTGGTCATAGATAGGAGCGAGGGATAATCCTCACCCAGAAAATGGCATGCACTTGCTCAGTTTTGCTGATTGCTCCCACACACAGAGGGCTTGATTTAAGCACCTAGGGAAGGTCTTTCTAGCTCCATCCTCTTCAGTGATTTCATTTCTCTCTACTTTTTCCTTGAATGCAAATTTCATCAACACATTTTAAATCCTAATAGAAGACATAAGTTTTAAGAACTCTTGTTGTAAAATGGACTGATACATCATTGAGGAGAAACTCGTGTGCTTATGGGTTAGATATATGGTCAAGGTCTCCTTGGACAAGGACTGCCTGTCCCCAAACTGTATCAGACTCTGTGCTTGAGGGGAACGGGTGAGAGAACAGGGTTCTGTCTGGGCCATTGCCACTTAGTGATGTTCACCCACAGTGACGCCAGTGAGATGAGGGGACATGAGATGACACCACTACAAGATGGCAAAGGAATGGAGGTTTTCAGGGACTTGTGAAGCCACGGAGAATTCTGAGGAGGTGTGTGTGTGTGTGTGTGTGTGTGTGTGTGTGTGTATTAACAAGAGTAAAAAGACCAGAATACGACTGCGATTTCCAGAGAAGAATCTGGGCATGGACATTTGGTTGCACAAAGAATGTGTGTGGGAGTGACACATCAAGCATACAATCAGCACCAAGTGCTTCGTCTGACTCACAGGGGTACTTTTAAAAAAATATGTTTTTATTGATTTAGAGAGAGAGAAAGATAGAGGGAGGGAGAAAGAGAGAGAGAGAGAGAGAGAGAGAGAGAGATATCAGCTGCCTCCTGCACTCACCCTCCCACCCCTGCTCCCTGCTCCCAGGGGATGCAGCCTGAAACCCTAGGCATCTGGGCATGTACCCTGACCAGGAATTCAACCAGTGACCTCTCAGTGCATAGGACTGTGCTCAATGCCTGTCACACTGGCCATTTGACAGTCAGATCTTTGTATCTGGATTCCCTTTCCGACCTCTGAAAGCTGTACAAGTAAACTGGTTAGTAGAACCCAGAAGAAACCCCTCTCATCCTAGACATTTGCCTGTGTCTGTGACTTTCCTCCTTCTCATAGAGTCCAGAAGGCTCTCTCTTGGGCACTGAGGATGCAGAGCCAAAGCTGGGTCCGTTGTGTTCGGGGTTCATTTTAGAAATCCTGGCCTTCCATGTAAGTGTCACAGAATATCCACAAGTAAGGGCATAGGTTAAAACCCCCCACACAACCAAACTCAAACCCTGTGGAAAATAAAGACAGAAAAGCAAGGCACACACACACACACACACCTTGGCCAGGATGTGGCACCGTGGTATTTCATAAAATCCCTAAAAACAGCAGAATTGTCCAGTTGAATAAGAAGGGTTATTTGAAAAAAATAACAATCAGTTGTTTGAAACTTTCTTTACCTTTTACAAATGGGGTGGGGGATGTATTCAGAATCGAAGAAAGGAAAGCGAAGTAAGGCTGAGTAGTGGTGTGAGTTCCTCAGTCTGTTTGCTGCCCATGGAGGAGGTGTTGAGAGATCTGAACGCCAGGGGGGCTGCCCCTCTCTGGCCCCTCACTGTGAGGGCTGGAGGGAGGGTACCACCGCTCCTTGCCCTCTTGCAGCCTTGCATTTCCAGGGTTACCTGCTTCCTCTTTGACTGCCCCGTGCGGATTTATTTCTCAGGGGGTGTCCACCAGCCTTTGGGTTGGCCTGGAACGAGCTAGCTCTGGGAATGTAAAGCTCATTGTCTCAAGTGTGGCACCTGCTGGTCTCCTCTAGGTTTTCTCTCCACGGAGCCCGAGTGCCTTGTTTTCCCTGTCGGCAGAGGGTGGGAGGAGCGAGAGAGAGTGAAGGCTCCCTTTGTGCTGCTCTGGATTGGCTTCTGTGGCTCTCCCTGGCCGGGAGAAGCCGTGCTGGGCTCATGCGGTGTTCTGAGGGCCGCCCCTGGCACTCCCGCTGAGATGCGGTCGCTGACCAAAGGGGCCAGTGGAACTGGAAACAGTGGCAAAGTTAATCTTGGTATGGGAATTGTAAACACTGTTAATTAGGATCTTTTGTTTGTTTGTTTGTTTGTTTGTTTTTGTGACACTGAGGATCTTTCATTATTTTCCCAAAAGCTTAAAACATGTTGCCTGTTGTCCAACAGCTTTATCTTCTGAGCAGAGTAAGTTCAATGATGTGAGGATTTGGTTCCTGCTGTGCGGGAAGGAACGGGAGCCTGGTGCTGCTGGCTTCCTAAACCCTGAGTGCAGATCAAGGAGCTGCAGGCTCTCCAGAGCAGAGTGCAGCCCAGGCGAATCGCATGTGGGTTTTTCACAAGACCTATCTGCGCTCTATCTTATCATTTGGAGTCAGACCAACTATCCTGAATTTCGGGTTTACCACTCTCCAGCTATGCAAACTGGGGCAGTTACTTGGTGTTTTTAAACCTTTATATAAAATGAGTACGGCAATGCCTTCTTCTGAAGTTGGTAAGAAAAGTGAATTGACATATGTAAGTTCTTTTTTTTTTTTTTTTTTTTTTTAAGTGAATTTATTGGGGTGACATAGGGCCGTAAAACCGTATGGGTTTCAAGTGAAAACTACACTACAAAACATCATCTGCACACTGCATCCTGTACCCATCGCCCAAAGCAGTCTCTCTTCTTCTCCATTTATCTCCCCTTTTCGCACCTCCACCTACCCCCCACCCCCCTGCCCTGTTGTCTGTGCCTATGGTTTATAAGGTTGTTTTTTTTTTTCTTAATCTCTTCACCTTTTTTTTTTCATTCATTCCCCCCCCCCCAACCCCTCCCCTCTGACAGCTGTGAGTCTGTTTCATGTATCCAGGCTTCTGTTTCTATGTTGTTGGTCACTTTATTTTGTTCATTACATTCCACATGTAAGTGAGAGCATATGGCATTTGTCTTTCTCTGACTGGCTTATTTCACTGAGCATAATCATTTCCAGGTCCAGAGTGTAGAGATCAGAAGCTGGAGTTTTCGCTTCTCTCTAATAATAAAAGCACAATATGCTAATTAGACCGGATGTCCTTCTGGATGACTTTCTGGATGAAGCTGGGACTGCAAGGGAAGCCCGGGGCCCGGGTGCTAGAAGGAAGCCAGTGCCAGCTGCCAGAAGAAGGAAAGCCTACTCTTGGACGAATTTTGTACATCAGGCCTCTAGTCCCATTATAAAAAGCCACATTAAGCTACTCAGCTGAAAACACTCAGGCTCAGTTCTGATTCAGTCTAAAGATCATCTCACTATAAGTTAGAGAGTACTTGATTTGGGTCTTTCTTGGGGAGATGGGGTAGGAATGGAAAGAAAGGAAATGTATTTTCCTTTTTAATGGAATCCTTTAATCTTCTCTCCTTTTTAAAAATATGGATCCAGGAATCCTATTTGTATTGGAAAAAAGTTGTTTTAACTCAGAACTTACAGGTTAATAATGAAATTGTAGCAAAATAAAGGGTGTGTGCAAATGTGGGACAGATTGGGCTTGTCCTGCACGCAGAATCGGAAGTCTTATGGGAATGGGGATTCTTGGGTGTTGCCCTTAATTGTGGAGTCTTAAGAGAATTGTTAGAAAAATCTTCATCCAAACGCATTAGTTTTATACAGACAAGTCCCTCATTTAAATCAAATTTCATATGGATAATGGACAGGATGTGGCATCTTAGTATGGTTGTGGCTTAAAATGATCTTATCAGTAAAATTGGAGGAATTGACTGCTTTGTGAGGTCTCTGGTGTCTCTAAATTCTGTGATTAAAATGAACAAGTAACCATGAGACTGACTTTTAAAAAAGGTTATAGGAAAAAAAAAGATAATGATGTGTGGAATAGAAGTGCTGAAAGCAGGCCAGGAAAATAATGTACTCATATATTCCATTGACTTGATGATTGTTGTAAAAATTAGATAGTCATAAAAGTCTACATAAGAGGAATATGCCTTTTGGCAGCTATGTTTTCTTAAGTCAAAACTTAGAGAATGATAAATGAAAAAGGGAGAAAACTTTTTCTAAATTCAAGTTATAAGGAAACCAATAAATATGAATCTAACCAACAGCTCATTAGAATCTCTTGTTGCCTTGAGTTTTAACTGGCCTCTTTGTGAAAAGCTGATGCTGATTGCTACTTAGACTGTATGTAATCATACTATGGATTGTAGAAGATGATGTTCAGTATATTGTAAAATGTTAAATGGAAGGGGATTCAAATAAGTTTTTATTATGGAAAATTTCAAACATACACAGAGCAGAAAGAATAGTCTAATAAACCCCCATGCACCCAAACTTATTCTAAAAATTGATCAAGTCATGGCCAACTGGCTTCAGCCATGTATTTCTCCTTTTCTTCCAATTCCCAGCTTATTGTTTTTTTTTTGGAAGCAAATCTCAGCTATAATATCAAGGAAGATTTTTTCCAGTATTACTAATATAAGTCAGATTAATTTAAGTGATTTTAATGAAAATATTGCTTTCTGTTAGAAATGATGTTTTCAATCCTTCCAGTGCTTCATATTGAAAATGACAAAACCTGAGAACAGAGGTGCTCATGGCTGGAGGAAGAAATATCAGTCTGGTGTTCTTCTGTCTTTCTGCATCTGTTTGTCTGTTTGTCTGTCTGTTATGTGGCTTTTTCTTTGTTGTTACCTCCAAACATACCTGTACCAATTTTATTTTATTTCATCACACTTATTTGCCATCTATTTCCTAAAGGGACTAAACACTACACTTACATTTCATTGCTCTAAAATTATTTCATTATATTATTCGAAATATTTTCTGTGTTTGGCTACATCAAGATCATTGCTAACTTTTAATAAGGGTGTATTCTATTAATTAAAAAACACCTTTGTATCACATTATTTGAAACTTATCAAGAGAGGCCAACAATTTTATTCAATGAAGAGCAAGGAATTTTACTTGTAGAGGACCAAGTCCAGGTGAATCTATATGTACACAGGGAAGCTTTTTTTCTCCCTTCTCTCCTTTTGTTTTTGAAGCTAAGAATATCCCCAATTTTCACCTTGTACTCTCCCCGCTGGCCTCCCCCCGCCCCCCTCCCCCCCCCCGGCCCTGTTCAGTTAACTATTGCATTTGCTGAAGGTAGAAAAGAAAACAAATGGAAAAATCAGTATTAAAACTCCCTTGTCCTGTTTTTAGAGACTTAATTTAAAAACACATTCTGTTGACATAAGAGAAAAGCAATGAAAATTCCTTTTATGTTTCTTCAATTTTCTTTACCTTATAAGTAACTGTGACTTTTAAAGAAAAACATTTACAGTTTTTCTTGAGTAACAAGAGGACCTTTCTCTCTCTCTCTCTCTCTCTCTCTCTCTCTCTCTCTCTCTCTCTCTCTCTCTCTCTCATCTTATACGTCTTTAAGAAAGTTAAAAATTATTGCCAGTTCTATTGGTTCACATCTTTTAGTTGAGTAATGACTTGGATTTTTAACTTTATTGAATAAAATAGATCCCCCTTTCCCTCAAACCACTGCTGAAGTTGACTAAATTCTCCTTTCTTAGTTTGTAAACATTCTTCACTGTGAGTTCAATTGAAGGTCACTGTTTCCAGTGAACCTCTCATTTCCTTTCATGTTGTGTGGCAGTCTGTCATCTTTTAGTGGTTTTGATGTGGTTCATCTTTGAGAGCCACAGGAATTCCACACAGAGTTCATTTATCTGCTAGGAAGTAAAGAACCTGCGGGTGTGCATTTGCCTTGTTTTGCCAAAGGTTATAAAAGAAGGCAATCTTTAATGAGGTAAGTCATGGGTAAGGTATAATGATTTAGGAAGTCAGCTTTGATGTGAACAAAGTGGAAAGTAGATTTGAAATGAGACCATCTCTCATTCATCTGCCTGTCTGTCCATTTATTCACCCATTCACTCATCCAGTCCTGTAGGTTTTATTATTTAAATGTTTAGACATTTTCCTGATTTTTCCTTTTTCTAATTATATTGGAATAAAATTTAATAAAACCCTCAAAACACTCAAAATCAAGATTGATGATTACTTTTGGAATATTTATTGAGCCTGATTCTTTCCCTATATGAAGATAACCTTGTTTATTTAGTTTGCTTAGGAAAATGGGAAGAATTAAGTAAAAGGAGAGATAATTTCTAATCTTATTCTACAAAATCTAAACCAAATCTGAAAGTTAGGTTAGGTTTACATGAAATGTGGAGAATGCTTGTGTGTGTGTGTGTGTGTGTTATGTTTAAATATAAAGAATAAAAAAATATGAAACTTAATTTAACAATAAGCATACACTGCTGTTTGGAAGCCAGTTAACTGTTATAGGAAATATTGGCTTGAGTGAACCAAATCAGTTGTTTGGGAATCAAATCATCTTGTCCTATGGAATTCAGCTTCACACTCCCCTCCTTTCCCCCCTAATCCGCTTGGGTGTTTGGAAGCCACTATATGGATGTCTTTGCCCATGGCAGATGACTTCTCACTTGGGGGTCTAAGGGTTTGTAGCTGGATTGTGTATTGATACAAAGACGAGAGCAGTTCTCTCTGGCCAAAATACTCTAGAAGAGGATTCTGTCCCTTGCTCTGATAAAGAAAAAAGGCTTTTATCTATGCCTCCCTGAGAGTATGACCATGAACAATAGCCAAGCAGTTCTCAAGAGTGCCGGATTTGGAATCTGTGGCCAGAAAAAGAGAAAGAAAAAGACTTTCCCCTGTATCTCAGATGTTAAAAGCCCAGGGCTGGAAAGGGAAGATTTTATTAACATTGGTCTTCTTGAGAACTTTCTAGTCACAGAAAGAAAATATATCTCATGGTATCTTATACAAAAATATTAAAAAAGCAGGCATGATTGGTCTCACTCTTTAGGAAAAAGGCATCCATTAGAATATGGATAGATTTTAGCTTTTTAGGTAGTCTATCTAAACTTAAATATGTGACTAGTTCACAATTAATGGAGTGAATTTAGGCTGTTATCCAATTTGAGCCATTCAAACCCAAATTTACTCTTTCCTCTGACTTCTTGGGATCTATACTTTTTAAGGATAGGAATCACATCTATTTAGGTGTATCTAAACCCAGCTTATGTGGGTCTAGACTTAATCTGTTTCCAACAAAAACCTATCTTATAAAAAGGAAGTGTGATGATAGTTTAAAGGTCTTTGAGAATGGGTAAAGCTTTTCTTTAGTTTAGAACTAATATACGGTGCTGTTAGATTTGAGTGCTGTGTTAAAGAAAAATTATATTTCTTCTCTGTGGTATAGAGGGAAGTTAGAAAATCACTCAGTATGAGTAGAAATCAGAATAAGCTTGCTGAGTTGAAAGTGACAAGGGCACCACAGGTAGCAAACACTGAAATGCCTTTCTAGAATTTATTGAAGGCTTTCTGGCTAACTATTGGAAACCTCATTATTATTATTTTGATCTGTCAACCTTAATATGCCATTCTAACTTAAAGCTTTAACTAAAATTTCTGTCCTGCTTATAGTTGTGAAAAATTAGATGTTAACAAAGGAAATTATGGAGTTACTTTGTCAAGACCTGTGTTGTTCAATATAGTAGCCACTAGCCACATGTGGTCATTTAGATGTAAATTAATTAGAATTCAAAGTTTGCTTTTTCAGTCTCACAAGCTTCATGAGAAATGGTCAAGCCTAACCTATTTGACAGTGCTGGGCTAGAGGTTTAAAAGAGTTTCAAGTCTTTATAGCAGAGGTTCCCAAACTTGTTTGTGCCGTAGACCCCTTGCCATGTTTTTCGGTTTTGGGTAGACCCCCTACTTACCTGATATTGATTTTTTTTGTAAATTTCTAACTGTAGTGAAGTTTAGTGTTAAAATTTAATAAAAAATAATGTACCTACTTTTCTCCGGCATTCTCAAACAAAATAACACTGATTCACTATAATTTGTATGATAAACTACCAGTTTATATTTTTTTAAATATTTTCTCAGCACTTTCCTATTCAAGATTCAGGAAACGAATGAACATATTTTTCTCACATTCATATTTATAGAGTGACGAATTGAACAAGTCGGTGCAAGTTCGCGAAGCTTTGAGACAAAAATTGGCAAGAATGTTTACTGCGCGTATGCTTGTAACAAGATGATACTGGTATATCATTATGTGCAGGTTTTTATCCTACAACTTACACAATTTTATAAACATATATAATAAATTTTTTACTTCATAGGTACTTTTATAAATAATTTATATGTTTTTATATTATAAGATAATATGATGTAAGTAAATAGGTATTATCAGTGTATGTTGAGATCCACTATCGTGGACCCCATTTTCATTTCATGGACCCCCAAATTTTTTTTCGCTGACGTAGATCCCTTGCAGGTTGTCATAGACCCCTGGGGGTCGATATAGACCACTTTGGGAATCACTGCTTTATAGGCTCCTGCCTGCCCTTGTTTTGCTACTTCGTTTAGGAGGAGGAGAAAAACTAAATGAGATAGAGGTGATTTCTTAACTTATTCTTTAAAATCTAAACCAAATCTGAAAGTTAGATTGGTTGGTGCAAGAACGTACATTTCTACCATTGTGATCCATGAAAGCAAATATTATTACCATAAAACCCTTGGGTGGGTAATTCTTTTGCTCCAAGAACTGTTGATTTGTGTGCCGAGATTTCTGTGATTGTGAACAACATAATACAAATGCAAACTATTAGCTGAGACTCCACAGATGTCTAGTAATAATTCACCACAGTAAGAGAATTTTCTTAGCTTTTTTTAGGTCTTTGTAATGTGGGCTGACTAAATTGAAAAAAAAAATAGAGTGGGGAATTGAGTTGGGCATTATCTTGATTCTCATTTCTGGATAGCTCAGGTTGTCCAGTCATTCCACTGGTATACACTGAGCACATAATGTGCTTCGTATGGATTGAGCTAAATACCGACTTTACAAAGATGAGACATGTTCCCTGCTGTCAAGGAGCTCAGTACTTTGAATGGAAAATGGACATGTAAAGAGGTAGTTATAACCCAATTAGTTAAGTGCAATAATAGAATTATAACTATAGGTATATAAAGTCAAGACATGTCAACAAATACAAATACATATTTTTGGACTTAAATGATGTATTACTAGGTGTTTACATTGGAGTTCCTTGTCTCTCACCTGTTGAAAAAGTAAGGACCTAGCAGTTTGACACCAGCTTTTGGTCAACTTATTCTACAGATGCAAACCTTTAGGTTCAGATGGCAGGGGGTGGCAGAGCTGTGTGTGAGGAGTTTCCTGGAGTTGGTTGGAAGCCAGAGGCATGTGTGTGGAGGGAGGTGTATTCTGCCCACGGCGCTTGGTATGCGATGGGTATGCCCACTCACAGCCTTTTCCATGTCTCCCCAGCTCTCTGCGCCATTGTTGCCACCATCTGGTTCCCTGTGTGCGCCCACCAAGAGACCACCATCGTGAGCTTTGGCTACTCCCTGTACGCGGGCTGGATCGGTGCCATTCTCTGCCTCGTGGGTGGCAGTGTCATCCTCTGCTGCTCTGGAGATGCGCAGGCCTTTGGTGAAAACCGTTTCTACTACTCTTCGGGCTCCAGCTCCCCCACTCACGCCAAGAGTGCCCACGTATAAGAGAGCGGCTGGCCTGCCCGCGGAGGTGCTGTAGATGCTGGGCCCAGGGCCCTAGGTTTGCTCACCACAGATGGGAAAAGCCTGTTCCTCTGTCAGGCTCCAAAGCCAAAGGTCTAGAAAAGCATCCTGTCTGGCATTTTGTAGTCTTAACACCCCCTCCCCCCATTTTGTTGCCTTATAAAATAAATCTTTAGCTCAGATAATGCCCACATGATTTTCTCATGGTTTTGCCCACTGTTAGCTCTTGGGCATTCTTTTGTTGCCCATAAAAATTACACCACTATGTATTTTTTTTTTTCTCTCTCTCTCTCTCTCTCTTTAAATTTCAAATATCTTGCAAACATTGCTGAGTTGGGTGTGGGGGAGAGAAATAAAAGACATTTTTCAAACTGTTGTTACAAATGACATTGGGAGCCTCATAAAGATGCCTCTCTGTTCCCTGCCTCCTCTTCAGCTCCGAGGTCACTTAGTCATAAGCTAGAAAAAGATAGAATTGGGGACACGGGGTGGGGGAGGGAAGGGAATCGTGGAACTTTCCCTTCATGGGAAAATTTCCCTTTTGTAAATTGAGGGCAAAGGGTGGGGATTTTTTTTTTTTTTTTTTTTTTTAGTTTGTGATTTTACATTTATCTGTACATATTTTTTTCAAGATCATTTTTATAACCACGGTTTTCCTGAAATTCTCAATTCAGTATGAAGGAAATGAACCAAATAGACTTTCATTATATGATAAATAACAGCACACGTAAGTATAACTCTAACTGGCATTGCACAAAAATGTTTTTGATTTCCAGTTTGTCTGATGTACTCTTTAATTCTATACATGCATATACTTCAACGTAACACATTTTAAAAGCTATTGTCTCTGTTTTCATTCTGTTAGCCATCTTGAAGTGATTAGTGTTTAACATAAATTGTACTGTCGAAATTGGCTTTACGGGTGTAAACACTGACGGCGAATCGGTATCTGAGACCCCAGACTTCTCCAAACACTCATGGTGCATTTTGTTCTTCAAGTGAAATCTGTGCAATAAAATAACAGACTGTCTGCAAAACTGGCCTTTAGTATTCTGTTGTATCCAGAGGAGTCGAATATTGATTGTAAACAACTAGTAGGGGGAGGCCCATTCCTCTGTCAGGCTCCAAAGCCAAAGGTCTAGAAAAGCATCCTGTCTGGCAATTCTGTGGTCTTAACAGCCCCCTCCCATGTTGTTGTCTTAAAAATTTGACTTCTTAGACTCTAGTGTTGTAGAGGGAACCTGATTAGTGATGCAAGAACAAGTCATTCTGCACTGCCTTGAATAATTAACAAGTTATATTCTACTCACTATATACATATACATGGTGGTAATGTGTGGTCATAAAAGTTGTAACCTAGGCCGAAGCCGGTTTGGCTCAGTGGTAGAGCGCCGGTCTGCAGACTGAAAGGTCCCAGGTTCGATTCTGGTCAAGGGCATGTATAATACATTGGTTGCTGGCACATCCCCTGTAGGGGCTGTGCAGGAGGCAGCTGGTCGATGTTTCTCTCTCATTGATGTTTCTAGTTCTCTATCCCTCTCCCTTCCTCTCTGTAAAAAATCAATAAAATATATTTAAAAAAAAAAAAGAAACCTTGGTGCAATGCAAAATATTAAAAAAAAAGTTGTAACGTTGATGCGCTCGTTTCTTAGGTGAGTGGAGTGAAATTAGTGGCATCTTTAAGTCACATATGAATGGACAGCAATCAGAAACCAAGTGTCAAGCATTACACAGTTAAACTTTTTTACATCTAGTACTTGGGAAAGGAATTGGGTAGGTATAAACAAGTATAAAATTTTTATTGGACTTTTAGGTAATAATACTTAAGTACATTTTGTTCATAGATGTTTGGAAATTTTGGACAAAGACAGACACATTGAGTTGATTTTTGCTTGTTTCCTGTTCCAGAAACTCTGTCAAGCTATGATTCTGCTCCAAAAACACAGAATATAACCTATTTTGGCAGTATTTTTCCAACAATACTAATTTCATTAGCTGATAATCTGATATTTATCAAACATTTCCTTTTTGGAAATATCCACTTGGGCTCGTCATTATTGTAGATAGTTGTGTACATCAGGAGATTATAACCTGGTGGAAACTATTTCTCAATTACTTATGCAGAAAAGGTAATCTTCATGTTGATCAAAGTATTTGCTCGTTATGATATCATTTTTGTAAGGACACAAGTCATGTGATTATATGGAGGACCCTCCTTAACTCAAAAACTCATCAGGTGACAATGATTGTGACCATGAATGGAGCAAAGGTGTTGGGGAAGAGGGTGGGCATGTAAAGCTTTGGCCCCACATGCCCATCTTTATAACCACCGGCTGGAATCAGAGTGTCTAGTCTCTTTCCTCTCCTCTTACAGATGGTTGTGCCCACTCAACCGCCTCCTTCCCTGAGGCTGCTGCTTGCTTTCTCATGAGAGGGGGTGTGCTACATGAGCCCCACTTTTCCCTGTAGCAGAAGAGATGCCCCAGATCTCTCCTAGCTGACCAAACTTGGGAATTCCATTTTGTAGGTCATAACTCCAGCATGGGAAAGAGAAATATCTATCTGTTCAGTAGAAACATATGTAATATATATGCCATATATGTAATTTAAATTTTTCTGGGGCCAATCTTAAGAAAACTAAAAATAAACAAGTGATATTAATTTTAATGTATGTAATCCAAAACAGCCAAAATATTATATTAACATGTAAACGATTATTAGTGGTATATTTTGCACCCTTTTTGTATGAAGCCTTTAGATTCTTGTATATATCTGACCGTGACAGCACACCTCAGTTGGACTGGCCACTCCTTACATGCTGAGTGGCCACATGGGGATTGTGGCTATTGGATTGGTCTGCTTCACTGAAGAAGGATTCAGCCTTTATGATTTTATCTGTTCTTATTAGAGCTCCATTAGAATCTGGCAATAACTGTGTCAGTAATAGTCACTGGGTGGAAGACAATGACTGATCGCAGATAAAATGGCAGACCCAAAGTGCTCTATCTGAATAATAGGGAAAAGGGAATTCATGTTTTTAAGACCTGTTAGTGCCAGGAACTTCACACCTTTAAGGATTCCGCAGTCCCCATTGTAGAGGTGAGGAAAATGAGATTTAGAGAGTTTAGCTTGCCAAGGTCAGATAGCCATTCTACAGACTTAAAATTCAATGTAATTCTAACTCTAAAGCCCTAGTTTGCCAACTTGAGAATCACTACTACAATGACAGGCAAAAGGCAGATTCACCCTCTTCACCTCCAGAGATGGACTCCGGGTGGGTACCCCCAAATCTGCATTTTTATTGCATGCCCTCTGATTCTGATGAGCTGGTTCCCATGCCACACTTTGAGAAGCAGTGAGGGACAGGCTTCTTTTCATGCCTTTCCTCTCTCTGTCCCTCCTGGCTGGTCCTCAGCAGGGAGGTGACTTTGAGATTCACATCCAGCTTCCCTTCCCTCTGGCTTATTCGGGAGAGACCACCTGCAGGGGACCTTTGGTTTGAAATGGGCCAGATTAGCTCCTGCTTTCCAAGAATTTAATGTAAACCAAATTAGAGAAAAAACGTTTCAAGGGAATCTCTGAATCTAGGGGTGCTAGCTTCAAGACAGCAACAGAAAAAGGAGAAGATTGTGTCCTGAAGAATACAAGTTACATATCTGTGCTGGATGGGTGGTGTGGGATAACAATAGAACAAGGTTTGGTTGTATCTTGCCCTGTGTGTGTGTGTGTCTTTAAATTTCAGACTTGCATATCAGTGTTTCTCTATACACTGTACACAATGTGAACTGCACCATCTTAAATGTTTGGCAGGACATTCGTGCTCATGACATCACATGCTGGGAGGACAGGGAGGCCACTGTGGGCCGGCCCCGGGGAGAGGCAGCCTCAGTGCTGCCATTGAGACGTCCTCACAAAAGAGTGTGTGACGGCCAGATGTGCAGCCGAAGGGAGACTGAACCCGGATTGTGGGGGGAACATTGGCACATGCTGCTTGTGGCTTGAATAGCAGCTCTTGAGGAATCTATATTTCTCTACCTCAACGCAGACTCTGAGAGCTCAGGCTTTGTGGCCCTGTGGCTGGGGGAGGGGATGGAGACGGAGGGACCTGTCACTGCTCCATGCCCCATTGTTGAAATGAAAAATGTGGAGATGTGGAGCCACTTCGAGAGGGTTGTGCGAGGTAAGCATCACTTAGGCTCATCCAAAGTACCTCCCAAAGAGCAAAGGAACATCAGTTATCACAGTCTGGGGCTTTTTTTTTTTTTTTTTTTTTTTTTTTTTTTAAGTAAGACAGTTATTCTCTTATGCTGAGTGATATACAGCTTTGCTTTTCAAACTGGAAAGTGCATACAGATCACCTGGGAACCTTACTAATAAGCAGATTTTGACCCCAGCAGGTCTGGGATTCTGCATTTCTGACAGCTTTCAGGGGAAATAGGGGATTTTTGAACACAGTAGAAAAACACAAACATGAAAATAAAAACGTACCCATCATTTAATCATTAGCGTGATTTCCTTTTTTATATATTCTCGGTCATCATTTTCTTTTAAAACAAAACCACTAACACATTCTACATAGAGTTTTGTAACCTGCTTTAAAAGATCTTAATATGTAGAGAACATTTTCTATCTCTCGAAGTATTCTTCTAAAACAACATTTCTAATAACGGCACAATCTTCCATTGTTTGGATGTACCGTGGTTTAGTCAAAGAGTTCCCAAGAATATCTTGGTTATCCTGATACCCTTTTACATTTTTCCTAAGTAATTTTGCCATGAATATCCTTCTAGGTAAATCTTTGCGCACACACATGGTGATCTCTTTGAGGTAAGTTCCTAGAAAGGAATTGCCGGATTGCACATTACAGAACAGTTTATATTATTGTCTTGCTGGGAGGGGGTGCCTGGCTTCCCCCAGCTTCTATAATAGAATGCAATATACCAATTTAATATGTTGTTTTTTAAAAGTTATTTGAAATTTTTAAAACGTCAGTAATGTTGGTATGGGGTTATATAAGAAAATACTTATCCTAGCCCTGGCTGGGTGGCTCAGTTGGCTGGAGCATTGTTCAGTACACCAAAAAGGTTGCAGGTTTGATTCCTGGTCAGGGCACATACCTAGGTTTTGGGTTCAATACTGGGTCGGGGTACATACGGGAAGAAACCGATTGAAGTTTCTCTCTCATGTCCATGTTTCTCTCTGTCTCTTTCTTCCCTCCTCTCTCTCTAAAACCAATAAAAACATATCCTCAGGTGAGGATTAAAAAAAAGAATAGCTATAATAAGTGGTTTATGAAAAAATGTCAAAAGTAGTTCTGAGAGGAGAATTGGTATGGCGTGGGAAGACTGGGGGTTTGCAGTTCAGCCTGCTCCTCATTACAATTCTGCTTCAGTCCAAACAAGACCATTTATCTCCAGGAGACCTTGTGTTGGCGGTCGCTCTGATGCCATCAGCCCCTGGTTAGGAGTGTGAAACTCTGGGAACAATGATAGCTAAATCCTTGTTCTTTGTTTTATTTGTCCCTCTGCCCCCAATCTACTAAACATAATATATAGAGGCAAAGACAAAGCTGGGTAAAAAAGGAATCACTTGCTCATTTCCCCAAGCCTTCTAGACAATAATCCTGTGCTTAAGCCAGAAGGAGAAGTCACCTGGGTTCTCTTGTTGCCTGGTTTTGTTTACGTATGTTTCAACTAAAGGTTCGAAAAAAATGCACATAAATGAGACCTTTCAGAGGCGCGCGGACTGCTGGAGAGGGCATTTGGACAGGGAAGCCAGGTCCTGTTGGGCATCAGCTTTGGCTTCCAGGCTCAGAGCAGAACCCTCCCAGCGCCCAATCAGAAGACCTGTGAGTGCTTCTGTTCCCTTTATCGTGGGCTATACCAAAGCCTTCCTCCCTTGGCCTTTTCCAAACTAGAGCACAACTCAGATTTGCATCCGTTGCAGAGTGTCTAAGCAAGGACCTCAAGCCAATCCGTGGTTCCAGTCCCACGGAAAAAGGTGAGTCTGGGAAAGTAAGACCCTATGCTTAGGGGAGTAGAAGCAAAAAATAAGAAAAAAAGAGAAAGGGGGCCTGGTCCCATTGTTTCTGAGGCCAGTTTCACAAATGCGCTTTGATTATACATTCATTCCTTTACTTTCCCTAACCAAGTTCTGTCAGTTACAACCAAAGCAGGTCTGACTAGTCAGTGGCCTACACACAGGTCCCACGGTGCCCATGTCAGTTTTCTCCTCTGCCTTTGGGGTCATGGCCTTTCTCCTTTGCCACAACGAAAGGTCCAGAAAGTGGATGTGTGATCCAAGTCAGTTCCAATCAAGTGATTCGATAAAGTTCTCTCCTGGCATTTTTCAAACTGAAATGAAGGAAGGAGACCTTTCTCTCCAGCTAGGAGAGCTTCTAGTACCCGTGGTGTCATTCACCTTGTGAAGAAGCCTCTCTGTCGGAAGGGTGAGAAAGGGAAGAAAAGAGAGAAGGATAGCAGGGGTCCAACGACATTCAGGTCCCTAGTTCTATGCGATCCTGGAACCAGCACCATCGTTTTTGTTCAAAGCTGGTCTGAGCTGAGGTACTGTCACTTTTAATTAAAAAAATCCTCCTCATAGAGGGTCACTTGAACCATTTGGTTTAGACCTCAAGGCTGAGGCACTCTTATATTTGTGGTAAATTTATGCAGGGTAGAAGGCTAAGGCTTTTCATCACTAATGTTTTTTTTTTTTCATTTTAATTTCTTTATTGATTAAGGTATTACATATGTGTCCTCATCCTCCCATTACCTTCTCATCATTAATGTTCATCCTAACTGAAACCCATAGACACTCTCCTCACCACCACCACAGTTCTCCATTCCTTCCTACCCCAACAAACTCTTAAAACTTTGGGCATCTTAAAATGGGCTTTGTAAGCATCTGCTAAAATTATATCGTTTACATATTCATCCATTGATTCATTTGTTAATGAGTTAGGCGAACATATAATGAGCATTTGCTTTGTGCCAGCCATGCATCAGCCACCAGCTATAAAAAAAGAAGTGCAAAGACAGTCCTGGCTCTCAAATAATTCACACAGTCTAGTGGTGCAGTCGGGCATCCCATGAATAATGGTGCTGTTAGCTTCTTATCATTGCCATCCTTAATCTACTTTGGAAAGTTACACCCTGACGGGGAGAGGATAATAAAATACCAATAGAAGCCCATTACTGCACAGATTAAAGATAAGAGTTTACAGACTATTTAATGTATAAAGGGCAAATTGACTAGGCTTTCTCGCAAGCTTGCACCTTTTTAATAGGTGTTGAAAGTCAGCCAATCCCTAAGCTCTCTGAAGTCGATTGATTTAATCATGAACAAGACGGTGAGGAATTGGCAGAAAAGTGCCATCTCCAGGCTTCTGTACAAGTAAGTCCTACTAAGTCTTTCTTCAGAGGAATATGTTGTTTTTTTTTGAGGGCTGAAATTTACTCGAAGACATCCATCTTTTGCTTGTCTAAATGATTTAAAAACTCCCTCTCCAGTTGACAGAGGTATTTTTTTTTTTTATTGTGATAGGTACAATAGAAACAGCTGAATCAGCTAGCACTGACACGCACATAAAAAGCATGGCTGGGTGAGCAGAGTAAAGTGGAGACTTGAAGCAGTGACCCCCATGCAAGCAGTGACACGTGCAAGAGGAAGAGAAGGGCGTTTCAGGGAAACTTGTAGCCAACATCATAACTTCTAACCTTTCTATGAGGAGTGCAGCTGTCTCAGTCAGTGTGGACTGCTATAACAAAATACCATGGACTGGGTGGCTTAAACAAACATTTTTCTCTCACAGTTCTGGAGGCTGGGAAGTCCAAGATTAAGGTTCTGGCAGATCTAGTGACTGGTGAGAACTCTCTTCCTGGTTTGCAGATGGCTGCCTTCTTGCTGTGTCCTGACAACAGGGGTGGGGGAGGGGGGTAGAGAGGGGAGGAGAAAGATATCTAGTCCTTCTTATAGGACACAAATGTTATCATGGGGCTTCACCCTCATGACCTTATCTAAACTTTATTACCTTCTGAAGGCCCACCTCCAAATACCACCACCTTGGGGATTAGAGTTTCAACATTTGAATTTTGAGAAGCACACAAACATTCCGTTTATTCAGCCATCAGTATCATCCTTTCTTTCCCACATGAAGAAACTGGGGCCCAAGGAGATGAGGTAAGGCCACACAACCAGTGAGAATCAAGGTCAAGATTTGAAACCATGTCTTCCAATGACAAGGCCAGTTCTCATACTGCTACAGCACATTTGGAGTTTATGATGTGACACCAAATTATGATTAACAAAATACAGTAGAATAAAAATGTCAAAAACATGCATCTTTCTCAGAGGATATTAAAGAGAAGCATACAGTTTATTTAAAATAGAAATATAGAGAACAGCACACAAAAATTTGTTTATCTAATTAAATTAAAAAAATAGATTTTTATTGATTTCCAAGAGAAAGGGAGAAGGAGAGAGAGATAGAAACATCAATGATGAAAGGGAATCATTAATTGGCTGCTTCCTGCATGCTCTCCCTGGGGATTCTGCCTAAAACCTGGGCATGTACCCTGACCAGGAATCAAACTGTGACCTCCTGGCTTATAGGTCGATACTCAACCACTGAGCCACGCCAACCGGGCTGTTTATTTAATTTTTAAAACAATTCCATGAGTTAGGAGCTATTATATGCCCACTTTACAGATAAACAAACAAACAAACAAACAAAAAAAACCCAGAGGCACAGAGGTTGAGGAAATTACTTAAGGTTCCATAGCCAGAAGTATAATCCTTGTAACCTGACTATAAAGCCTGAAGTGTTCACCACTACTCTAGCCTTTGAGTGAAATTTATTCCCTAAGCAAGTGGAATGAATTACTATGGGAAGCCATTTAATGAAAGGACAGATCCAAAAATTAACATAATATTTTTTAATGTACTCTCCCAACTAAAAATGTTAGTTTAGTGATAGGGTTAAATTCTTAACTATAGTCAGATGGAAAATTGGAAAATAAAGGGAGCTCAAAGTCTCTATAGTATGAGGGCTATTGAATACTTCTGTCTCTGAAAAGAGGAAGTGTAGACTCATTTTCTCCATCACTACACACGCGGCTTTTCAGGAAATCAGGGGAATTAGCTACCAGAGGGAGTAAACACTGTGGTAGGCTTTGAAGTTCTAATGAATGACAGAGATCATAATCTGTATGTAAAAAGTAAGTACTGGGGAACACATTTTACTGGGTCTGGGCCACAGTAGTCACCCGCCTTCACAATAATTTCCAATGTTAAGCCGGGTATGGACAGAGTTCAGATCATGGGTTTGTTTTCCAAACAAATGCCAAAATTAGTAACTCTGTTTAAAAAAAATAATTGGGCTCAAAAACCTTCAAAATATCAATCATTCAATTAGGCCTCCTTAGAAAAACAATGTTAGGATTTTTGTACAGAGCCCGTTTGAAGTTAAGCAGCTTTGGCTTAAGATTTGAAAATAAAAGAGCGTTCTAGGTCAGGAGGCCTTTCTGAGCTTTCAATCCCACAAAACCCCTAGAAGAGAAGTAGGTAGGGCCTTGACTTCATTTTAAAAATGTATTTGATTTCCAGGAGGCCCCAGGAGGGTGGGCAGTGCCAAACCCTGGGAGGTTATCAGAGACTCTTCTGCTGAGGATTGGGAATTTATTTCATAGAAAACAAAACAAAGAACCTGGCTCGCTCTGTGTCCGACCTGGTAGCTGCAGTGACCCTGACGGAGGAAGGTGTGGAATTCGTGTCCTTGAGGTCCTTCTCCTAAGCCTGAAGTTTTCCCTGGACAAACCTAATTTTATTTAAGAACCCTTCCAAAAATGCATTTGAACCCTTCCTGAACCCATGTCTGCTTCAGCTAGCACTGTCACTTGGAGTTAACAAGATCCATATGTTTGCCACCCATGGTGAGAAGAGTTATTCCATTTCCTCGTCCTCCCATTGTCTTTTGTAAGCCAGTTACTTTGTCCCGTCAAAGTTCATTTGGTTGCCACATCACCTCCAGGATCAATTAATGGATCTCAGAATTTGAAAAGGAGCAACTTTTGAGATGCAATTTTGTGAAGAAGATTGAGTAAACATTCTGCAGTGATTGAAGATCTTGGCACAAGTAAATTAGCTTCAAATGCATCCATTTTCTAATCTGTTCAAGGGAAACAAAAGCTCCTCAGACTTTGAGAGAAGAAAATAAAACGTTTCAAATTGCAATATAACAATAAGTGATAAATATGCCTCTAATTTCCCTCTATGCCTTTCCTCCCTCTAGAACTGGCTGGTCACTTTCTGGCAACATAGTAGTATTTCATCATATTTATGGATTCAAATTAGGAAAGATACTGGAATGTGCCTTTGCCAGAAAATGCCACTAAACGTCTGTGTAGTTCCTCTAATACATTTCATATATATATATATATATATATATATATATATATATATATATATATAGTTGCACATTATTATCTTTCATTCACTGATATAGTTTAAATTCTAGGACACCAACATTTTTAGGAGGTCATTTCTTTCCCTTTAATTATTACAAAATAAACAGATAATGTTCTATATCAAGAGTTCTTTTCCCCCCTTTTTGTGTTTTCCTTCACAATTCTATGTATAGGATTTATGGGCACTTTTCATATTTCTGCTATTAAATCTTATTAGAAAATTTCATTCTGTAAACTTTTATAACTATCTCCTCTATCTCTAGATGTACATATGTATGTTTATTTGTTACACACACACATATACAGGTATATATACTAGTATATATATTGATTTTAGAGAGGAAAAGAGAGGGAGATAGAAACATCAATGATGAGAGAGAACCATTGATCTGCTGCCTCCTGCACGCCCCCTATTGGGGATTTAGTCTGCAACCTGTGCATGTGCCCTTGACCATAATCAAACCTGGGACCCTTCAGTCTGCAAGACTACACTCTATCCACTGAGCCAAACCAGCTAGGGCTAGATGTACATATGAATGTTTAGTTATCTCCAAAGATGAACAACTGTATTCATGTATTATGTACAATATAAAATGTAACCTAAATATTAAGAGAATGAAAAAATAAAATAACATTTAAATTTGTTTCATATTATTTATTAATCTTAAAAAACTATCTTTTCTCGTTATAGTACTAACTAGAGGCCTGGTGCATAAAATTCATGCATGGGGGTGTGTGTCCCTCAACCCAGCCTGCACCCTCTCACAATCCGGGTCTGCTGGCCTGCCTGCCTGCCTGCCTGATCGCCCCTAAACACTCTGCCTGCCTGTCTCATCACCCATAACACCTCTGCCTGTCTGATCACCCCCAACCACCCCTGCCTGACTGCCTAATGTCCCTTACTACCTCTGCCTGCCTGATGCCTGTAACTGCTGCCCTGCCTGCTTGATTGCCCCCAACTGCCTCTGCCTGCCTTCTTGATTGCCCCTAAACACTCTGCTTGCCTGCCTGATTGCCCCTAACTGCTCCCCTGTTGGCCTGATCATCCCTAACTGCCTCTGCCCTGGCCTCTGCCACAGCAGCTTAGTCCTGAAGAATGTTGGGAATGACATCCAGAAGGTCATTTATGGTCTAATTAACATATTATCCTTTTATTAGTATAGATAATATTTCTAAGGAGGCTAATGAGTTTGAACCTGCTTCATTATTTAACACTAGGACAAACATTCAAAAGTCTGATTATTTAATTATCTTTACTATTTGTTTTAATAGCTGCTTTGGCTAAAAAAGGCTATGCCATCTGAATATATAGAACCATATAGGAGAAGTCCATCATGACTTCATAATTTATGAAGAAGAGTGACAGAAGAGCATAATGACTGAGGAAACTGTCATTATGCTCTTCTGTCACTCTTCTACATGAATTTTGCAAAGATTTGTATTAAAACTTGGCAGATCTCCATCTTTCTTGATGCCACTCAGTTTTTTTCAAACTAATCAGATAGTTTGTAATTTTATACTTCTAAAAATTGTTTGCAGTCTCTTCATTTGTAAGATTTCTTAATCAGATTTTAAACATTTAAGTTTTCTGTATGTACAGTAGGACTGCTTTTATATGTACTGCTTTTATAGTTGATTTGTATTATTTTCAGCTTCTGTTATTTGTGTCATTGTTTGGGGAGAGGCACCAGGGTGTCTTCTTGGTTTGCCACTTAGGACATGGCTAATTTTTAAAAAGGCTCTTGTTATAGAACATAAAGATTAACAACATTTTATTTTTGAAAATAAAAGTAAAATATGTTTGAAGAACACTTGAAAAAACAGAAAAGTATAAAGAAAAAAATGCAAAACATCTTAAATAAGACTTTTCAGAGGTAAATAATGGTTAACATTTTATATCATCTTCTAAATCTTTTTCTGCACATTTATAAAATATATATTTTCAAAACTAAAGACGTACTATATAAAATATTTGCATCCTACTTTAAAAGTTTAACATAATGATGACCTCATGTCATAAAACATTTTTTAAAGACAGTTTTGAATGGGTGATACCCTATACTTTATTTAAACCTCTAGCTTGGAATATTAGGTTGATTTTAATTGTTAGGGTATTTTTTTTCTGCAATTTGGTATAAATCTTTTATCATAATCTTTTCTCATGACTTGTGAAAAATGTGTGTTCTGAAAAGAAACAGCTATCAGCCATTTGGATCTCAATGTGGATGAGTTATGACACTGTGTTCCTTCTTTAGGGGGAGTTAACTGAAAACATTTGAAGATCTCTTTCCTATTGTGGAATGCCAGACTTTGTTTCCAACGGAGGCATTTTGGGCATCAGGGAGCAGATAGGGAAGAGGTGGTCTCCCTCCACTGGCCCCCCACGCTCACAGCACATCTTCATGTGTCCTTCCCACCATGGTTGGTTAGGTCACTACCCACGTTCTTGTACAAGATTGACAAGGCTGATGAGAAAATTGAGGATATTGTATCCACATTTGGAACTTATTTCCAATACATTTAAGGGGCTGCTTTGGACACAGAACTTCATAGAACAGGGAAACCCCATTGCTAGGACCCCTCTCCACCCCTGCACTCTACCTTGTGAGGAGTGCCTCTGCTAGGAAGGAAATCCAATCAGCCTTCCAGCCACCAGAATTCAGTTTGGATGGGCTATTTCCTCTTTGGGTTCTGTTCCAAATTGTATTCCTGTTCCTATGTTTGAAGTTAATTAGAGTCATGAATCATTTGTACTTCCCTTTTCTGAAGGGAAGCCTGCCAGAGTACTTATGTCATCCAGTTAATTGACTTACAGAGGGTTCATCCTTTCCTGAAAACACTCTAAATGGCTCTGATGAGTAAGTATTAGGCTTACACATCCAATATATTAAAAGG
The DNA here is from genome assembly GCF_964339955.1 of Pipistrellus hanaki. NCBI lineage: Eukaryota > Metazoa > Chordata > Mammalia > Chiroptera > Vespertilionidae > Pipistrellus > Pipistrellus hanaki. Next base: position 28,466,179 of record NC_140504.1, read on the forward strand.
CTAATATGCAAATAGACCAAACAGCAGAATGACTGGCTGCTATGATGCACACTGACCACAGGGGGCAAACGCTCATTGTAGGAGCTTCCCCCTGGTTGTCAGTGTGCTCCCACAGGAGGAGCACTGCAGAGCCAGAAGCCCTGAGCTGGGCTCACGGCTGGTGAGCACAGTGGCAGTGGTGGAAGGCTCTCCCTCCTCCACAGTAGCACTAAGGATGTCCATCTGATGGGGAGTGGGCCTGAGCCATCAGTCAGATACCCCCTGAATTCTCCCAGACTGCAAGAGGGCCCAGGCCGGGCTGAGGGAGCCCCCCACCCCCACAAGTGCACAAATTTTGTGCACCAGGCCTTTAGTATAAGTATTAAAAGTTTGCAGAATTCAGATTTCTAGTTCAAAGAAATGGAGAGTGTGATTTTCTCTCTGAGCCTTGTAGCTTGGAATTTTTCTTGATTTGATCGAGGCCAGTGTGAAAATGGAAGAAACCTCTCCTCAGATAGGGGTACAGGAGAGGAAGGAACTTGACACAGAAAGGACTCCCATTGCCAGTCAGTGAAATGCTGATAGCCGAACTTAAATGTGACAGAGCTGTCAACCAAATGTTTGCGATATGAAGATCCCTTAAATTTCTAATGGGGTATTTAATTTTTAAAGGGGTTTCGAGTTACAGCCTGAGGAGAAGTGGGTTCCAAAGCAGCTGTGATACTCTGAACAACCTCTTACTTGTTTTTTCAATTTTAAGAACTTTGGTAAGGTATACATAACATAAAACCTGCTATCTTAGCTATTTTTCAGTTCAGTGATATTAAGCACACTCATCTTGTGCAATGATCACCACCATCGTCTTCTAAATTCTTTTCATCTTGCACCTCTGAAACTCTATACTCATTAAACAGTGACTCCCCACTCTCTCCTCTTCCAGTCCCTGGAAGCCATCCCTCCTTCTCTTCCTCCTCCTTCTTCTTCTTCTTCAAATATATTTTATTGATTTTTTACAGAGAGGAAGAGAGAGGGATAGAGAGTTAGAAACATCGATGAAAGAGAATCATCTATCAGCTGCCTCTTGCACATCCCCTACTAGGATGTGCCCCCAACCAAGATACATGCCCTTCACCGGAATCGAACCCGGGACCTTTCAGTCCAAAGGCCGACACTCTATCCATTGAGCCAAACTGGTTTCGGCATGCCACCATCTTCTAACTGTCTCTATGATTTTGACCACTCTAGGCATTCCAAAATTGGAGTTATATAGTTTTGTTTTTCTGTGACTGGCTTATTTCACTGAGCATAGTGCTCTCAAAATTCATCCATGATATAACATGTGTCAGAATTTCCTTCTTTTTTAAGGCTGAATAATATTCCATTGTATGTATATACCACATTTTCTTTATCTATTCATCCTTTGATGGAGTCCTGCATTGCATCCATATTTTAGCCATTGTGCATAATGCTGTTATGAACATATAGCTTAAGACCCTGCTTTCAATTCTTTTGGATATATACCCAAAGGAGGAATTGCTGGATCATAAGATAATTCTATTTTTTTTAAATTGCTATACTGTTTTCCATAGCAGCTGTATCATTTTATATTCCCACTAATAGTGCACAAGGATTAGACTCTACACCCTTGCCAACACTTGTTATTAAACAACCTTTTAATTTTAAGAACCATGTAATGAGGTTGTATTTTGAAATATTAATTCAATTTTTTTAATATTGGCAATCCCTACTTCCAGGTTGTCCTGTGATTCTTCTCGGATATTATATGTAATAGGTAAATGGACAACCCTTCCACCAGTAAGACTGAGTTATGAGGCTTATTGTTCCTGGGAAGAAAAATACTATGTAAGAGAATCCTTGTCAGAGTGAAAGAGGAGTGGAAAGCCAGTCCCTGCTGGCCCTTTGCAAAGGGAGAGTGGGAGAGAAATGGAGGTAAGATGGAGAGGGGAAAATACTTGTCCTGGTTCTCCCTGTCTATGGGTGGGGTGGGAAAGCTTGAAAACATTGGATGGGTTAGTGGTCTACTTAGCTGGAAAGGGGTAAAAGCAGTGTGCTGGTAAATGTATAACACAGCTCTCTGGAAAAACAAAACAACCCTCCCCTCCCACCCCCTGGTTTTGTAGCATTTGCCAATTTGCATGGTGTAAATTCTCCCAACATGGTTGGTTTCAAACTACCAAAGCAACTCATTGAACATGGAATTGGGAAAATATGTGCAACAGTATGTCATTATATAGGATTTCCCCCATACGGATATAATAGCTGTAAATAACCTTGAGAGCAGCCAAATGTAGTAAAATAGTTAATCACAACCTCTTGTTTTCAATATAATTAATTGAAAGTTTATTTAATGATGGTTATGTGTAGCAACAGGCTCACAAAACTTCTAAGAAGTTAACAGTTGTTCCCATTAGCACGCTGCAGCAACCCACTGGTTAGAAGCGTCAATAACCAGAGCCCGGAAACAATAGTGTATCCTTAGTGAAGGAAGTGACTGGGGTACCTGAGGCTGAGGTAGTGTTCGTGGTTCCCCAGGTCTCAGGAGGATGTGGTGGGTTCTAGAGCAGAAGAACTGTGGGCTCAGTGGACCAGCAAAGCCCTGGAGTCCATACAAACGGGCAGGAACATCACGTTTGGAATGAGAAAGCCTAAAAATATCGAAGGGGTTAGTGGGCCACTTAGCTGGAAAGGATAGAAGTACTGGTGTGCTGGACCACTGTGGACTGAATGTCAGACCTGTGGACTTTGGAAGTGCATGTCATTATGAAACCCATCTGGCTAGAAGGGCTAGTCTTTCTTCAGTGGTCACCTGTCCAGGAAACAGTCCAGGGATCCATTGTGTGGCAGCATCCATTAAGTGTGCAAAGCACCCTCCACTCATCTGCACCCCCAACTTAGGAGATCATACAGGCTCTGTTCCCAGATGTCATTTTGGAGGAAAAGCAAGGGGAAGGGGAGGAAATCCAAAGACTGAACCTTTATCCCAAAGAGACTCAATCATCTAAGAGACTAAACAGGAAGACACCTGAGAATCTGTAAATGAATACATTTAAAGTTTGTTTCCACTGCCACCCAGGCAGGTGAACTTCTGCAAGGGAGATCCTGAGTTGGCAGAAAACAAAGACACATGCTCGCATCTACATGTAGTGTCAAAATATGCGACCCTGATATACCACTCCCCTGTTCCCCAGGTGTCACTTCCTGTACTATCAAAGATAAAATATTATAGATGAACCCTCCACTAAGCTATTGCAATTGGGTTTGGGATTCTAGGCAGGTAATGTGTTTTCAGTTTGTCCTTAAATTGAATGGGGCAATGGAACTGAGTGCTCTGTGGGCTGAGGCTGGAGCGTGTGTGGCTGTGATAGGAGTTAGCACTGAGAATGGGGTAACGCAGGAGGCAGCACAGTGGGCCGGGTCCAGAGAGAGCCCTGCACCGTGTTTGAAGAAACTGGTAAGAGGGAGATGGAATTTAAAAATGTAGGATGGCACTAACTTTCTTCAAATTTAAATTTTAATAGTCGGTTAGCTGTAGTTTTTAAAATATTTTTATTCTGAGAACAAGTTTTCCACAATAATGCAATTAGTTTCAAACCAATAAAATAAAATAAAATAGCTCATTTATCTGGCTTTTCTACAATGGACAATTGATTGAAACATTTAAGGCAAGATTCACTTATTCATCTCCATTTTAGAATGGAAAGAATATACCAGACTTCTGGAACTGGTTAAGGTTAACAAAATATGGGAAAGCTTCTTTTTCTTTTTTCTCTTTTTTTTTCTTTTGGTAGTTTCCTAGGTAAAAGCTTTACATTACTGTGGATATTTTATAATAAGACACTTTTGTTTCTCACTTTTTTTTATAAACCCATTTTTAAACTTAAAGGCACACAATAAAGCTTTATGCATTTATTAAAATATACACATTTTGGTAAATTTAGAATTTTCCCTTAGCATTTTGATATATCAATATATTGTCAACACCACAGTCAATTTCAAAATAAAGTACACTCCATAACATATATGCATATTATTTCTTTCATCATGATACACTACAACACCCCATTGTACAGTGCATCAATGGGAATTAAAAACCACAAAACGAACAAACTTTAACAAATACAGCAGTTATATATATATACATACATATATACATGTATATATACATGTATGTACACATATATACATGTATATATATATCAAAGACATATCAAAGAACAACACCAGAAATTACCAGCTGCAAAAAGCAAGTCATACTTCTCAAGGACCAAACAAAAATGAAACAAGTTCGTAAAATTTACAGGCTGTACTTATAACTTTGGGTATGAATTAAACAGTAACCTTTCTTTCCACAGTGAGAAAAAGCTAGAAGGTTTTCCCCCCTCTTGTTAGATGGTGTAACTTTGTGGGATAAGAACAACACATGCTCTCTTCAAAACCTGCAGCCCCTTCTGTTAGCCCAGACAGGTGAGGTATTTATGTGCCACCATAGCATTAGCAGTGTCTTTGTTTTGGAAAGTGGGGGTGTATGATTTCCTGTAGAGACTCTTGCCTTGGGGAGGGTGAGTGAGACCAGTGCATCACAACCGCCAAGACCAACCAGGAGGAGACGGGTAAGGAGCAGCTCTCGTTTCAATACTGGAATGAACACAATCCTTCCTACTCTGCACTTCCTGAGAAATTTACACCACCCACAATTCCTTTTAGCCAATGTCACCAAGTCAACGTCAGGAACACATAATAGAAAAACAAACTGTAACAAACAAACACAGAGTCCCTCATGAAAGAAGTCCACACTGCCTCCATTTCCTAGTTTGAGTACAAAGCCATTTTCTTTTCCTTTTGTACCTAAATGCACTTATATGTTCTTAAAGAGTAAGAAATTAGATCTACCTGCTTTCAGAAGACGTCTAGCCCAAAGGTGTCTCTGTGAAAGCGCTAGATGAATGCTGCAATCCCATGCATGTAGAATACTGTGTAATGATTTCTAACACTATTTTAGTTGATACTGCAGGATATAGGTTCATTTTTGAAAGACTTCAAAACATCCACTAATCCCTTTTAGGTTTTAAATCCTACAGAAAAAAAAAAAAAAAAAAAGAATGTCCTTTTCTTGGAGAAGTAATTTTGGCAAAAGGCAGCAGCGTAGGTGTTTCAGAGTGATGCATGTACGACTTCAGCCCAACAAGAAGAGGAAAGCATTTTAGACAGGAAGTTGCTCTGGAGGAGGAAAAGCGATCACAACAGCCTCTCCCGTCAAGTCTTAGGGAAAATACAAGTATACAAGGAACGGCAATTATGTACATGAATATGCCCACCACCATTCCAACAGTAAATTCCAAACAGCATCCTGGCTCCTGCTTGGGGTGGGGCCGGTGTCTGGGGTGCTGTTTCTGCGCTTGCGCACTGTTTAATAACAACTATTGGCTGTCTCAGGGCCGGACACCACTGCTTACCAGGAGTCTCTTTCTCTCTTGGAAACTTCAGAAGGTCCCCGTAGACAAACAGGTCTTCAGTGTCAAGGAGGTACTTGCACACAAGAGTAACCTAGGCTTAGTAGAAATTTTGGAGAGAAACACCTTTCTTGTCTTGTTCCAAATGGCATGAAAACGGAGTGCTGTCCTGCTGCGCTAGTGGCCAGCTTTGGATTAAGTGTTTCATTTGCACAACCCTCTGCCCCAGCGTGAGAAATGAGGGCGATCTGCGGATTGCTCACTAACCTGAAGGCTTACATCCAAGAGTAGTCCATTAACTGCTGCCTGGGCTTGGTAAACTGACCCCAGCTCTAGCTTCAAACACATTTCCTGATGTCTGACATCCCCACCCACCAAGACATTCTAATCTGAGGAACACGCAGTTGACCCTCAATGGGCTCCCACTGACATCTCTGGACCTGGTAAAACCTGCTGGGAAAGGCAACAGCAATTTTGTCTACGCTTTTAGGCTGATTCTCAAACTCCTGTGCTCAAGTTAGGTAAAATCTTGAGCAGAGGTTTTACTGTGTAGCTCAAATAGAAATAAAAACTTATCAGGTTTGGTGGTTTAAGTTTTATGGTTGAGAATTTTAAAGTGGCTGCATATTACTTTGTCTCATCTGTCCATATGTTAAATGTGAGGTTCATGATCAAAGGAAGAATCATATATTGCCTTCAATATGGATATGTGTTCTGTTGAATATGGCAAATCCACTTGGAGTGTCTATGTGACTTGTTAGCTCCTTGCATAGGCAGAGGAAGTCACTGCCCCAGCTTCTTAAAGTCCAGCTTTCCCTGATTCATACTTTCATCATTTCCCCAGTGCCTCCCCACCCAAGGAGAGCCAGCCAGCTCAGTTCCACTTGCACGTCTATCTGTGGGTGAGCCCTAACCTGCCTTCTCAAATTTCTTACTGTTACATACATAAATCATGCATAATTCATAAGCTCCTGCCAAACTAGCTTCTTGCTTTCCCTTGAAGGAGGCACAGTACAAATTATTAGTCAGGAGACAGCCACCAGCCACATTCTACACCTTACTCATGCTGATCTTCCACTCGGCAAGCCTCTCCCCCATTTCTACCTGTAAAATTCCGTCCATTCCACAAGGCTCAACACAAGGGCTGCATTCTCTATTATTTTTTTCAGTGGAAGGAGGTCTTTTCAATATTCGAACCCTCACTGAACATTATAACTTCCCCATCTTACCTATCATTTTCATGATTGTTCTTTATTTATATATCTTCTTTCCCCTATTTCTTATGCCATAGCACATCATAAGAACTCCATAAAAAAAAAAACTTGTTGAATAAATTATTTTCCTTTCATTTATCACACATTCATCCATCCATCTATCCATTCATATATTTATGGTACATTCACTATGTGCCAGGCACAGGTACCTGGTAAAATCAGGCCTGCAACTTATCGGTGGGTTTCAATAACCTATGCTATTGTAATAATCTGCCCTTATAAAGGAAGATTTGTTCTTATTTGTACTTCTTCCAGTCATTAACAATCTCATTATTTTTCAAGCTGCCCCTCATTGGCAATTAGCATTGCATATTAAGTTTCTGCGTTTCAGTACTTATCACTTCTAGCTTTGTTTTATCCTTTTTGTTTGACCACAGCTCCCTACTTAATTATTTTGGGTATTATATGTAATTTAATAGCCACCTGGAATCTTTTTGAAATGAAGCAGAGTACCAATAAATCAACAACAACTGAAAAATCAAATAATTGGCTCCAAACCACAAATCCACACGCTGTAACCTCATTGGAAGAGCTCTTGCTGCAGAGAAGAATTTAATAAAATGTAAGTCTTCCTTGGACTCCTTTCAAGGAGGCTACATTTCTATGGTAATTATTTATAAGGTGATCTTATGTTTAATGTGGTTTCACAGATGTGGTCTTCAGGAAATTATCAGGAAACACTAGTAAAATCATCCTAGTGATTGATGGGATTCGAAAACTGCATTGTGAAATCTGGGGCTGTTTCATGAGAGCTGGGGAACATGAGGAAAACTATGTCTATTTGCCTTATAAAAACCTTTTTCTGTCATATTGACTAATTTTAAAAAAATCAAGTTTGCTAGGAAGATGACCAATCAATTTTAGAGAAATAAAGAGATCAAAACTTTAAAAAATTATAGAGATACTATTTGGGAGAAGTGACTTCTGAAATGAAGTAGCTCATAGGATCTTCACAAAGTCAATGCCAATGGTATTTCCAAAGCTTGTGTTCTCTCTCCTCATGCTCCAGAAATGGCATACAGCAGCCACCAGGCTATTATGACTTTAATACTAAAACCTCTCTAGTAAAAGGAAGCTCTTTCACCCACATTAAGATTTTGTGATTTTGCATTCATATTTCTCTTTGAACATTTATAATGTATACAGCCCCACCCTATCTACCTGGATATATCCTAAGCTTAACCAGATTTTATTTAAAGTAGGCAGATTTGTTGAATTCTAAAGCCAGTTCAAAGCTTTGTTTTCACAAAAATTGCTGATGATTAGATTACAGTTAACTCCCAAGGATCTATTTCACAGACCAGGTACTGTATCTTTATGGCTGAGGTCAGGGGAGAAAAACAAAACAAAACAAAACAACGGCATTGCTAAGCATTACATTAAAATGACAAATGGCCTCAGAAAATTAGAGTTATAAACAATAAATATAGAAGAATGAAAAAGAAGGTCTAGAAAATAGTAGTTATTTGAATTTAAATGACATGTTGGCTGTGGGTATGATATACAATCTATTTGAAATCATATTAGAACGATAGTTTCAATTGACCTTTTAAAAATACCATGGTAAAGCCCAGTGCATCAGCTGTGGGGACTTGTGATGTTCAGCTGTTTTATTTACAACTATCAGGCTGCAGTGCTGCACTTTCTTTCCCTGGGCTGAGAGCCTCCAAGGGCACATGCCACTCTTTTCTGCATTCCTATTACGTGGTACTTTCTCAATCAGGATTAGTTGGGTGAAAAAATGGACTTCTGCTTCCTATCCATAATCCTACAGTGTGCCAAGATGGCGCTCACCTCAGCCTGTAAGGAAGAATAGATTTAAACATGTGTTGATGTGTTCTGGAAAACTTTTGGCATAACACTAGATCCAGGAGAGAGAGAATAAGGAATTGGCTATTTTGCCCCATTTTCAGAAGTTCTCAAGGATATTTTAGCTTAACCCAAGCTGTGCCTTCACACACATATGTACACATCTCAATGCAGCGTTGGAATCTCTGCATCCCAAGCGCAGTTAACAGACCCCGAACCTTTCCGTTTGCAGATTGTCTCCTCCATCTAGTTTCAGAGAAATCCCTTCAAGAGCACCTCTTAAGGCCCAAATTTAAGCCTCACCAGGTAGCTATTTCTCTGGGCTTCAGTGAAATTGCTCTGGGAAATAACAGGGAGAAAAGTACATGTCTACAAGTGAGCTACCCCAGAAGAATAAGGTTCAGAAGTGAAATGTGATCTCATGGAATGTAATTACCTAAGAAGCTGTGCTTCAACATTTTTGTTTTCCGAGTAGCACTCACCAATCAAATGGTGGCCTATCAAAAAAAAAAAAAAAAAAAAAAAAAAAAGAAACACGACAGAATTTATAATTTTAGAAATCTGAAATAGAATTTGCAATGTGATCTCAGTGGCTGGGTCACCTCTCCTTGTAAAGATTTTCATCTGATTATAAAACAAACAGCCTCCTTCTTCAAGGCATATTAGTGCCGTGAAATCATGCTCCACCTTTGCCCACTTCCCTTCTGTCAGCAGGAGCTTAGAGCCCGCTATAAGAGAAGGCTTGGCGGGGAGTTCATTTCTGCCAACACCCCCTGGCCTTCGCTGCAAGAGATGTTATTTAATGTTTTGTGGGCATTTATGTGGAGCTTTGATGGTGCTCCTCACCCCATTACCGGGTCTGCACTGCTGCTGTATGATACATCTGAAGCCTCTGGGGAAATGGTTTCAGAGTCCCTGACCTTTGGGGGACCCTAAAGTTATATGTTGGAGACAGTGAGAATGTTGGTGAATAAAAGGAAGCACGTGTCTTCTCCTTGAATTTGTTTTTGTGAGATTTCAGGACAAAATGCTGCTGCTTGCTGAGGAAGTGCCAATGCCACCTGCCCACCCTGGCCTGGGGGAGCCGCCCTCAGCCCGCATGCTGAGCATAGAGTTTTGCCCTTGCGGTCTCAGGTGGTAGAATTGCTGCCTTGTGCCCACACCCACCTGCTTTGGCACATCTCCACGAGGAGCTGCAGCCTCAGGGTGGTCCAAGAAGTTTGCTCCTTGCTTCTTGGGGTCTCCATCAGAAGCAAAAACGATTCAACCAGCAAAGCAAAGGCCTGGGAAACATTTGCTGCCATCAGCTCTGATGGTTGCATCTAAGTTAGAATTTCTTGTAGCTTTTTGTTTAGTTAAAATTTTTTTTTTTTTTTTTTTTTTTTTTTTTATAAGGGGACCAGTCAGGGGACTCAGGTTAAACCCTTCAACAGAACTATCCTAAAGAGCAAAAGAAGCAAATGACAGGCTATGACTGGGGACTGGCTTTGGGGAAGGCTGGACTTTGGAAATGAGAGGCAAAACCGTTTTCACCTTCTAGCCCACAGGTTAAGTTACTGAAAACACATCACTGCCATTGCTATGTATTTCTTGTGTTGTTTACTGCTACTCTGGAGAGTAATCTAACTCATCGTTTGCAATCAGGGCCTCCGAGTTCTGTTTGTGTTTGCTTTTGCTCTTCGCTTTGCTACTTGTCCGGGGGTTGGCCGTGGCATCTGACATCTGTTGGTAATAGAAGCCTTTGTCTTCGGACGGCCCGCCCCAGTTCTCCTGGCTCTCGCCCTCGGTGGCATAGGAGAAACCCTCCTCCACAGAGAAAGGGTCGTCCACGTCGTAGCTCTGGTACGTGCTCTGGTGCAGGGCCTCCTCGCGGGCGCTGATTTCCAGGGTGCTGTTCCAGATGCCGTACCCAAAGTAAATGAGCATACCTGCAGGAGGGAGAGGCACAGGTGACTGAAAGACACGGGCAGCTGCTTTGGGATCCATGGGGTGAGGGGGAGATCACTCTCCAGTGCAAGCAGGGCTGGTGGTCCATGTGTTTTCTTTGGTCTACACTGAGTTTGGAAGAGACTGGAATGAAAGGCCATTATAATTGGGAGACTGGACATTAGGCAACCCATATTTATAGCTTCCCCTAGAAAAGTCTGACAACACTGCACCCATATTCCTGTATGGCTACTTAGGGCTGGAGGTAAGAACCAGCTGACTCCTTACACAAGATGAGGGCTCTCTAGGTCACCCCAGGCCCCACCTCCCCTGTTGACATCCAGCTCACTGCATTCATGTAGGTGCCAGCCAGGAATCTGCATTTTTTTTTTTTTTTAAAAAAACCTTGGGTTAAATATTTATGGATGAGAAACAGTGTATTCCCAACATTCTCACATTTTGTTAATCCATGCCTCCATCTTTTATTTTGCCACTTAGCAGAATTCATGTGTCACTCCATGCTTTCCCTTGGCATATTTCACTCACTGGCAGCCCAATACGCTGCTGCCACACAGAGCTGCCCACTTCCTTCGGTGGCCACTGTTATGGCCCTTAGAACAGCTATTGTGTGATTGATTATCTGCACAGAGAGGTCCTATGTTATAGACTCTGCAGAGAACTGGCACTTAGTATCTGTGGAATGAATGAAGGAGGTTTCCTAAGAAACATGAAATATCAGTGCAATTCCTTGTTTTGATATCAATCCAAGCAAAGGAAAGAAACTTGTCTCTCTAGCCAATCTGTAGCATTAATATGGGCCAGTGTTTCATTTCTACTAGAATTATCTGATACAAAATCTAAAGATAATTTGAGAGCACCATTTTCTATCTCTAAAACTGAGAACTATAGCCATGGGAGGCCATAGAGCATGATGACTAAGAGTGTGAGCTGTGGGTTCCAATCCTGCCTCCACCACTATTCACTGTGTAATTACGGTACTTAGCCTCTTGGTGTCTCAGATTTATCTTATGTTAACCATGAGAGCATTGTACCTATAATATGGGGTTGCTGTGGGAATGAGACCAATTAAGCCATCGTTTTTAACAGTGGCTGCACCTGAGGGCCACCTGGGAAGTTTTTGAACCACTCTGGTATTAAGCCCCACTGATACTTGAGCTGCAGTGTGACCCAAGCATAGGTGTAGTTTTTAAAACTTCACAGGTGATTCCAATGGTCAGCCACGTCTGAGAACCCCTGAGATCAGGAGCATAGAACTCCCGATGCACGTATTCCACCGCCAACTCTGGCCATATTATGGCCTGCCCATTGCACTGGGGGCCTCTTGGTTATGCAACCCCCTTCCAGGCCCCAACACCCTCTTCTGAGTGGTGCTAACCCTGCGGGCATCTGCTGGGCTCTTTGCTTAGAATAGCGAGGTCAAGCCTGCTTTCCCCTCTGGTGCTTGAGAAAATCCTGCTCCCTTTTGAATTTTTTTTTTTTTTTTTATTTTTTTTTTTATTTTTTATTTTTTTTTTAATATATTTTATTGATTTTTTTTTTACCCCCTCCCTCCCTCCCACACAACCCTTCCCTCCCCAGAGTTTTGTGTCCATTGGTTGCACTTATATGCATGTATACAAGTCCTTTGGTTGATCTATTATCTCCCCCAGATCTTCCTCCCGTCCCCGCTGTAACTTGACAGTCTACTTGTTGATATACTGTCTCTATATCTATCTTATGGTTCACCAGATTATAATGTTCTTTATTATCCACAAATGAGTGAGGTCATGTGGTGTTTCTCTTTCATTGATTGGCTTATTTCACTCAGCATGATGTTCTCCAATTCCATCCAGGATGCTGCTCCCTTTTGAATTTGAAGTGTGTCTATTTAAGCTTGGATTTCTTCTTCCTTGTCTCAAAGCACACCCCCCTTCCCAACCCCCCATGAAGTCAACTTTTCAGCAGCCAAAGTAAGCAGAGATTTATAGTCCTAATTGGTAATAAATCCTTGAGTTAATCATTTGCAGATGTAGCTCTTACTTTTTAAATAGTGACTTTATTTTTCTGAGTAGGGATTTTTACTTGTCTGGGGGTGGGAGTGGCCATGGGGGGTAGCATTATCCTTATGTAGTAGCATGAGGAGCTAAGTTAAGACCTCTTCTAAAAGGGCCAGTATGCCGCTTCTTGGAGAAGGCCTCTGGCGGAAGCATGCCTAAGACCTGAGAATGCATTTCAGGAGACTAAGTAGAATTAGCAGATACCCTCTTCCTCTCACTTAATTTTGCTTTTTTTGCTATATTTTTTCATGAATATCCAGGCAGGTGCCAAATCTTGCCTCCTACTCCCATTTTGTATCTATATTAGTTCTTTCCTCTCTGATCCCCTTCTCCAACTTTATTTATTTCCCTCCTGAACTCAATGCCATTTTTCTTTTCCCATGGCCCCTAACTTCTCTGCCACCCATCACCTCCTTCAAGCACTGGTTTTACATCTATTTTGACAGGTCATCCCCTACCTTCTGCAGGTAGGTATTGGGGTGCCAGGGAGGTTGATATTTATGGGTGTGAAGTGCTCATAGGATCATAGATATTCAGAGTCTATAGATCATTCACTTATTTGAATACCTTCATTTTATAGAAGACACAGAGGCTGGGAAAGGCTAAATCACTCCCTTCCGTTTCAGAGGAGCAGAACCAGCATTCCCTACGGATCTAGAAAAGGCTCTTTCATGTCCAGTCCTTCACACCTCCTTTACCTTGGGTGGTTTACAGTCTGTGCTTATTGCAGGGACTATTCAGTAAGAGGTTAGGTCTACATTATTCTTTGGGAGTGGCTGAACCCGGAAGGAACGTGTGTGTGTGTGTGTGTGTGTGTGTGTGTGTGTGTGTGAGAGAGAGAGAGAGAGAGAGAGAGAGAGAGAGAGACAGAGAGAGAGACAGAGAGAGAGAGAGAGAATATATGTTGACTATGAATACTTTGGGAATGCAAACCTGCCACATAAATATTTATGGGCCTTTTAATGTTTGCTCTGAGCCCCCTACAGTTTCAAAGGTGTATCATAACTCTGCCTTCAGACACACATTTCAAAGATGAGTGCTGTAAACCAAGAAGCAACTGTGCGTGCAGCGTGACGGAATAGCTCGTAGGTATTCTCCAAGTCCTGGCTCTCTGTTTGCCTTTCTCCCTCTTGCCAACCCTCCAGCCAATCCAGGAAGAGTGGTGGGAAGCAGAGAAGGATCAGAGTAAAGAAAAAGTGGCGGAGGACAAAGAAACAGAAGGAGACCGATGAAGTGAGGGAGGGCAGAGAGAGAAGAGGAGAGGAGAGGAACATGTACCACCATCTGTCGCACATAAACAAAGGCTTTGTGTCGGAGGAGTAAACAGAGCTGCTAAAAGCCTCCTGTGTGGAAGCAGGGGGTTTTGTTTCTGCTCCTTCTTTCACTTGGCTTAGAGAACTGAGCATGAGGTAGTTTCTGAAAAATCTCCGGGGATTCTGGGAATCCTGAATCATCTTAACTAAACTTCACACAACAAGTCTGGGTGCTGAGATCTTATAACGATGCATTTATGTGGCACCTTTATCTCAAGGAGCTCAAAAGATTATACAAATGTTATCTTGTTTAGACTCCTCCTAGCCTGTTTGAGAGAGAGAGAGAGAGAGAGAGAGAGAGAGAGAGAGGTTATGACAGGAAACTGGGCACAGGACAGAGAAAGAATTGTACACAGCAACACAGTTAGTGTCAGACTGTGAATCCTCTGGGTCTCTCCAGGCCCAAATCCAGGGTGCTTCCATCTACTAGGGATGGCTATGAAGTGCAGACTGGCTGAAAAAGTTTCTGCTTAACTTTTTATTTTGAAGGTTTTTTTTTAACATATGCAAAAGTGGAGGGAAAAGCAGACACATCACTAGATCCTCCCCCCCCTCACACCCACTCTCCTGATTTCTTCTCTTTAGATTATTTTGAAACAAATCCTTTTCATCCTATGTATATATTTCTAAAACAGACTCCTTTAAAAATTTAACTTTGTATCATTACATATTTAAAAACTAATTAAAAAAAAAGAGAGAACTCATGGACATGGACAATAGTGAGGGGGATGGGTGGGTGGAGGTGGAAGAGGGCATAGAGGAGATAAATGGTGATGGAAAAAATAAAATAAATAAAAACTAATAATTTTTAATATCATCTGATATCTACTAGTAATAATTTCCCTGAATTATTACATGTGTGGGGTAAACTCTTCACCTTATGAGACTATATACTTTGTTTTCAGTGATGCTGTCATTGCGTGAAATAGTTTTGGGCACTGCTGTTTAGGTTGTCACTGGGACTGGCATTATATTCTTTTGTAAACACTTAAAGATGGCAAGGTCTTATTTTTGAGAGGGGATTTGATTTTAACAAAAGCCTGAAGTCATTTGGAATCAAGCCTCCAGAATACGATGGCTAATTGAGAAATACTATTATTTATTCTATTTGCATATTTAATTCTGCCATTCCTTAAAAACTTTGATCCATTGCTTTGTAGTTATATATCTTATATCTGTAATAAATGAAAGGCAGGTGTGATATTGAAAATCAGAAGGGGCCGAAACTGGTTTGGCTCAATGGATGGAGCATCGGCTTGGGGACTAAAGGGACCCAAGTTCGATTCCGAACTAAGGCATGTACCTTGGTTGCGGGCATATCCCCAGTAGGGGGTGTGCAAGAGGCAGCTGATCGATGACTCTCTCTCATCGATGTTTCTAACTCTATCTCTCTCCCTTCCTCTCTGTACAAAATCAATAAAATACATATTAAAAAAAAAAAAAAAAGAAAATCAGAAGGGAATCAATATTTATGCTTCAGTACAACAAAACATAATAAAAAACCCAAAACAACAAAAAATGGGCCCTGGAGGCTCCCCTGTGGGACAGGAGTGATGGGTCCTGGTGGGAGGGGCACTCAAAGCGGAGACTAGTTAGCAGCAGAAGCGGTTCAGTATTTTAACAACAGACATGGCTGTGCTGGAGCATGTGGGCTGCGTGCCAGCTCTGGTCAAAGGTAATGGCTGTGAGTCCGTGAAAGGCTGTTTGCAGAGAAGGGCGCTATTCATAGGGAGGCTTTGGCTTCTTTTCAGACAGAGTTTCCTGGTGGAAAATGTGTCTGTGAGAAGTTAGTGCTAGATGGAGGAAGAACCTTGCCTTCAGCAATTGGATAGGCTATCTTTATGTCGTAGAACATTCTGTGATCATTAAGCCCTTTATATTATAAAAAAGCATTTTCTTGTCCATCACCCCCCAAGAAGCTAGGAACTCCATAATCCAGCAGTGATCAAAACTGCACCGGAACTCACATCTCTTGAATCCAGAGGGGGCACTGTTCCCATCCCACCTGAATGCCTTGGGAAGGTTTAGAAATGCCAAGCATGCCTTCAGATGCCGGGGCACCTCAGTATGAGCAGGCAATACACCTCCGTGCTCTGCTTGTGCAGATCTGCTCTGTGACAATTCAGCAAGTGACCCCAAATCTACAAGTGAGAGGGGTGGGAGGAAGGGTCCTCTGGATCATCTGGGAGAAAAACCTAGAACGACAGCTTAACTCCGAAAAGAGACTGGGGTTGCTGCAGATGGGTAACAGCAGGTTTCCGATTCTGCAGGCACAAACTCCGGCTGGGGAGCAGGTCCCTGCCCTCTGGAGTCCCCCAGGGGCTGCCTCCTCTGCTCAGAGCTCCATGTCAGGGCGGGGTGGGGGTGGGCCACCTGACCTCGACTGGGTGGAGTGCCTCTTCCTGGGGAGCACTTTCCATCAGGAAGCCCTGCCCACTGCAGATAACTGGGGCACTTTGTTTTGCCCGGAGGCTTTTTTATTTTTATTACTCTGGGATCAACTTTCCTAACACATTTGCCAACCCAACGCAGCCATGAAGACTGGATGGTACTGAGGTGTCCTCCCATCCAGCACAGTCTCCACCAGCTCCCACGCTGCTGTTTCACGCACGACACGCCCTGTGGACTGTAACAGCAGTAAGGTTTTCTATGGAGTGGCCAGGAAGAGCAGGCTTAGGACGGAAAGGTTCTCTCCCTGGCCCTGAAACGAATCTAAACTGGCACAAAGCCACATTACTTTAGGTCTCAGTTTCCCACCTGCAAAATGGAGCTGGGGACCCTTATTTTATGTGAAGGGTATAACGGCCATGAGACAGAATGCATTTTGTTAAAGAATGTCTTTTTAAAAAAATGTAATGACCCAAGCCAGCAGTTCTATGTCTAACTCAACAGAAACCCAAGGGAAATGTGTCCATGAGACCACCAAATGCATGTACAGAAGTGTTCATAGAGGTTCTATTCCTAATAGCCCCTAACCAGAAACATGCTAAATGTCCATGGACGCGATGGATAAATCCCTTGTGGTGTATTTCCACAGAGCGAGGCTAGATGGCAAGGAGAATGACCAAACTAAGACTATAGGCAACAATGTGAATGAATCTCACACATACACATAATGCTGAGGGGAGGAAGCCCAGCCTCCACTCTTTCATGGCTCTAATCTGTTCCAGGTGCACTGCACACGCCCACAACAGGGCCTTCCATCTCAGTGATGGCCCTCTCCCCTTCATTCTCAGGTGCCCCTGGGTTCATCACCCTGCCCCTTCCTCCCAACATGTCTCCCTGTCCTGCACAGCACCTCTGCCAGCAGGCATACTTGACTATAGCAGGATCCACCAACATACTCCCTCCTTCTTGGAATCCCACTGACCCTGTTCCCATCCTCAGCCTAGCCTTCATGATTTTTCTTAAGGTGCCAGTGGTTTTCTCCTCTGTCTACAAGGAGAATTTCAAATTTATGTATGGAACAGCCATCAGGAATTTGTTTATTTCAGTGCCCTCTCAATTCCCAATTCATGGCCCTCTTCTTTTCTCCCTATTCCCCTCATCACCATGGCTGCTTTCATCAATTTCCAGTAAGATTTCAGATGATAGCTCAAAGACCATAGGTGGCGTCTTATCTTTGAAATATTTATGTTTTAGTACAGGATATATGGGCCCCATTGTCCAAATCACAAGTTCTATCTGCTCTCTACATCTATAGGCAAGAATTTGTTTTCCTCAGAGGGACTGAAAACATTTCAGATGAAAACTTGGCAATTTTCAAGGTAAGGGAGCCCACAAGCTGGTCTAACAGATAATTGATTCATAATAATGGCCCGTGGGGAACAGTTGACCTGAAGGATGACCTTGAAAACCCCATTGCACAGTGCTCTCACTGGTCCCTCCTACTTTCATATCCCTGAGACTCTGCCCAACTCCTTGAGGTGGTCTTCACAAAACTGGATCAGCTAAGAGAAAAGGAGAATGAAGGCTGCTTTGTGCTCATTTTGTTGGAATTATTGACCATTTGCTGTTGGGTTACTTCTCTTTCCTGAAGAAAAGAAACAAGTGCTGGGTAATCTTGTTGGGACTTGTGCTTCATTTAACTCTATGAGTCGTGTCTTCTGAAGGTCAAAGCTTAGAAAAACATTGTGACAAAATGCTGTATTAAGATTCTTTTATAGAGGGTTGGGTAAAAAATGTATCAGGAAGATTTTCAAGTTATGACTCAGCCCAAACCTTTAAAAAATTACCTGATGTTTCATAAGAAGCTCTATTTAAAAATATCTCTACTGTTCTCCCCAGGAAAGCTATATTATGAATAGAGATTAAGAGAAAAAATCTGGCATTTTTTGAGACTTAGAGGTTTAGAGGTGGGGTATTTATCCTATAACATCATTAAAGACTTCATAAGCCAATTTGGTGTTGTGGGATGGATATATTTTACAAAGGCAAACATTTATTTTGAAAAACAGGGAGTTTTATAATTAAGTAATCTGCCTTGCTTGCTAATATCTTCTTATCCTTCTTTGTAGATGAGTGGCTCTCAAATTTGAGCATACATCAAAATCACATGGGGGGCTGGTTAAAACCTAAATTGCCCTTGGAGATTCTATTTTGGTGGTGATAGGGTTCAAAACTGCATTTCTAACTAGTTCCCAGGTGATGCTGACGCTGCTGGTCGGGGGCACACTTTAAGAACTACTGTAATAGATCATTTTAAACACAGATGCACATTAAAATGACCTGCACACACAAAAATACCCCCAGAATTGGCCATATCAGACCAACTGAATCAGAAAATCTCTGTGGCGAGATCCTGAGTGTAGAATGTTTTAGAAACAATTCAGGTGATTCTGATGTGTGTATCTTTGTTCTAGGAGAAGCTAACTGGTACACCAGCCTTCAAAGATCACCATGCCAAAGCAGTTAGAGCTCACAGCTGGGTGCTTGCTGACCTGTGGGCTCCTGTGCCCCGTCTGGCTGGCCCCAGGCTGCAGGGTGGCATCCTCCCGTCAGGGAGTATCGGTTTCTGGAGCGAGCTTGAAGTCTGTGCTATCAGCAAAACTTTATTACAAAAGGCTCTCTGGGAGTTTTCTTTTGATAACTGGGAGGGCAGCCTGAGTCAGAACAGGTTCACGCTGTACTTTGGCATGTGATAGCTAGTCTAGGGGACAATGAATCACTTCAGGTTTTGAAAAGAAAGGCAGGAAAGAAATAATTCTCATTGCTTTCCCCAATATTTTCTTATTTAAGCTCCAAACAGCCACCACAACAATGCTAGTAAATTATCTGCATTTTTACAGACGAGTAACCTATAAATTGAGGCCCAAAGGAGTTAAACAATCTTCCCAAGGTCACAAGACAAAGGTGGCAGAGTTGTGATTTGAATCTAGGGATGTTTGCTCTAAAGGCACGGGTTCCTTCCACCTCACCACCTTCGAAAAATGCCCTTGGGGTTTCAGAGACCATAGATACCATGTAGAATCAGCTACTTAATTTGTGGATCCCGGTGCAAAATGAAACCATGGCGCCCCTTGTTAAACAAAATTGTTAAGAATTCAAGAAGGCAACAGAGCATTCAACCAAGTGTGGGGTCCTGTGTGACTGCAGTGTTCGTACGCCCCAGAACCCAGCCCTGCCTGATGTTCTGTGTTGATCCACATAAATTACATATCAGACTTTCTGATCCAATAAAAAGGTCTACTCAGAGGCACCTGGTAGGGTGAGCTCCAGATCTGAGCATGGAGATGTTGGATTGTAGTGATAGCCCTTCAATTAACTTCCTGTTGACCTTGATCATGTAATTTAAACTCTTGGAGATTCAGTTTACTCATCTGTGAAATTGAGACAGGGACAAGTGGGGAGGCGGTGGACTATATCAGTGTTTTTCAAACTTTAGGTATTTATATATCATATTTTTAGTGTAGTGGCTATGATCATGGACTCTGGGCCCACACTATCTGAGTTCTAATTTTGACTTTGATAGTGTGTGTGACCTCATCCAGATACCTCCGTTTCCTCATCTCTAAAATGGATATTTCTGTGATGATTAAATAAGTTAATATAAGTAAAGCCCTCACAATAATGACTATGTGATAAGTGTTATATATGTTAATTATTGTTATGAATCATTTAGCACTGGTACTATTTATTACTAATGGTTTTCTTAATTTGATCCCCTTTTTAAATTAAAAAATAATTACCAGATTTATGTGAGTATGTCTATTTCTTCTAGAATGTGAAAATGTATAGTAACTATAAAAAGTTTACTCATACACTCTCTAAAATCAGCCCAAATATTACCAATGGAATAGTCACCCCACTGTGGGTAACATTGACCTAGAAAAGTGAAGGCCCCTTCCAGCTTTAATAGTCTAGTAATGATTTAGTAAGTCCATGTATCTTTGTGTCTATATCTTCATTCATTTCACAAATATATAATTAAAATATTTTCCCCCACTTCAGCCACTCTACCCATGGTAAGATCTTTCCATTGCTTAGCTACATGTCCCAGTGGAAAAATGTTTAAACAGAGAAGAGAGATTGTGAGTGAATCATATAAATGGTTAAAACTTTGACAAGTTAGTGCTCCTGTCCTCTGGAAAAATCCCCCTAATGTTCAACAAGGGATGAGACATAGAAGACTAGAAAATTGAAACAAAATGCTTATGGGAAGGTACAGAATGTCCTTCAGAGGAGAAGAATCTGCTGGAAGACATGTGCTTTCATTTGAGTACCATGCCCATCCCTCCCCCACAACCACCACTTCCCTCTATCTAAACCTTACCTTAAAGTTCCAATTCTACCTCCTCAAAGTTCTTTCCGGCTATTGTGATAGGAAGTTTCTTTGTTTCTCATATAATGAGTGCTTTATAATAATAGAGAAGTATTTATTAAGCATCTACTATGTTCCAGGCACAGAGGCTGTAATATTAAACACCTATATCCCTGGTCTCAAGGAGTGGATTGTTTACTAATCCATGAGTCTCTATACTGTCTTGACCAGACTGGTTGATTCATGCAGATTTGTCTATCCTCTCCTTAAGGCAGGAGTTACTTATTCTATTGCTTTTTTATTCCTCAAAGTACCTAAGGGTCCTTCTTAACTAAGTATTTGTTAACAGAGAATCTAGGGTTACCAAGTTGTATAGGGAACATAAAAACAGTGACTAAAGAACTTTAAAATTAGTCTTCACTTAAACATCCTTCTCAGGTTACTATTAGTACCACTCCCTAGCCATCTCATAAAATCAGTGATTGTTAGATATGATAAACATCTATTGTGAATATAATATAAATAGATCACAAAGGAAAATTAGAAATCTTGGGGAAGGTACGAAACTTCTTGAAGGCAATGAAAGTGAGCTTAGAGAGAGCAACTCTATTCATACCCAAAGCTGTGAACAATTGAGGACCTGACAGAGTCATCACAGTTATCAATAGAAGAAGGATGATGATGTGATGGGGACTTCCCAAGAGAATGATTGGAATATCAAAGGATAAGAAAGGATCTTGTGGGCGGGGCGGGGGGAGGGCGGGGAAAAAGAGGGATGAAGGGGGGAATGAAAAACTCTTGAATAGTTTAAGAAAATCAATATGAATTTAGGGGTGTTAAATGGTGCCATAATGCAATTTTATCAGGTAAAAATGATGCCAAAAATCCATACTTAATTTATACTTTGCTCATTAAAAAAATATGGCATGGTTCCTATTTTAATTTAATTTTGTCAAATACTTTTTTTTTCCTCATAATTTTTAGTTTCTAAGATAGGATACTAATCAACTTTTCCCACCCTCACTTTCATAATGCTATTTCCCCCTCTTTTTATGTGGATTCACTTAAAGTGGACTTTTTATGGTATTAATTATCCATAAGAAGACTGTCCAGTAATAGTATTCATGGAAGTGATGGATTCATCAGCATCATTCTTCAGAACCAACGACCAAGACCATAGGAGGCAGAAAGGATATAACTGACTCTCTTGACTCTAATGCAGAAAGCAAGGGTCCATAGAACCAGCAGATTTTTCTTGGAATGGTAATACCTAGTCCAGCAAGAAGGTAATTTTGGGTTAAGCTATTCAATGCCTTAAAATGGCACTCTCAAGGCTCCAAAGGAAGTTGCTTACCCACAAAGCACCAGACGGCAAACCGGATCCATGTGATGGTGGAGAGCTTTAGCATGAGATAGATGTTCACCAGCATGGCAAAGGCAGGCACAAAGGGGAGGCAGGGGGCCATATAGGGCAGCTTCTTGGGGTTCTCTGGCTGCTGCAGGATCACAAACACCAGGGCACTAATCAGCAGCACCATCAGAACAACCAGAAGGATGGCCCACCAGCTCTGCTCTGAGATGTAGTCAGAACCAAAGATGATGAAGGAGCAGAAGATGAACATGAGGATGAAGAGCAGGAGCACGCAGATGGTCACCGTGTGCCCTGTAGCTGCTGTGGGCCGGTCCATTTTGCCAGGAAGGCCCAACCGGATCCTCATGGTGTAGTAACGGGGCCCGATCAGCTTTTTTAACTTGATGAGATAAATGTTCTCAGATTCGTCGGCTTCTATGCCTGTGGTCATGTCCACAGTGCCATAGTTGGGGTGGTTGACATTGTAGGTTGACTTGTCTGATTTCCCTATGAGCATCTCATTGTCTCCCAAGGATGGTAAGTTCTTGGCCCCACATGGGTTGGTGGCAGGGCCAGAAAACTCTTCCCCTTCACTCACAGGAGAACACACTTCCTTCTCACCGTCAGCCAGGATGCCCTCCTTCTTCTTTGTGTGCTCCTCAGACAAGAACTTGACAAAACCATCAATGTCACTCTCTGGCTGGTATCGAAGGAGCAAGACACAGACAGAGACCAAGGTGTACGCAAGGAGTGTGCCGATGGACATCATCTCTATCAGATCTCTCAGGCTGACTAATAGCGAGAGGAGAGCCGCCAGGAACCCCGACACGATGCAGGCCACCACTGGTGTCTCGGTGTAGGAGCTCACATGAGCTAGAAACCTGGAAGGTTAATGAAGCACAGGGTTAACATGGCTTCAGATGATGATTGACTCTAACATGGCTTAATTCCTCTTGGTCCAGCCCCTCCAATTGGCTTACGGATTCACTGCTTTAAATACAGCTATGCTTCTGATCCTAGGATTTTGTTCCTGGAATACAATTTAAAAATAGTTTACTTTATTTCCTCGGTGTTGAGACAAACTTTTTATTAAAGTTCCTAGTCTATTATGTGATGTGAAGGGTTGACTGAATCTTAAATCTAGGAGGTATTTAGAAAACTAAATTGAAATCCTGCTAGGAAGAAGTGATAGTAGAAGTCATACACCAACTAGATGAGATAAATGTTTGGGGGTCCTCTGGACCTGTGCAACCCAAAGTATGGTCCATGTGTCAGTAGCACCAGCGTTCTCTTGTTGCATGTGAGAAATACATATTTTCAGGTTTCACCTGAGACCTACCACATCATAATCTCTGGGAGCGGGGCTCAACAAACTATACATTAAAAAAAGAACCTCCAGAATCTGACTTATGCCAAACTGATTTGAGACACACAGCTTTATAACAAAAGCACAAGAAGTGAGCTGGTAAAATAGTACAATAATTAGGAACCAGTACTCATTAATGCAGGCTAAATTCAGCCAGTTACCAGCTGAAGACCAACACGAGTGATTGAATGGCTGCTGCTTTCTTAGCAGTTCCTGTGGACCTTAATTAGGTTCCTGTTTTCTTCATGATCCTCCCCATTCCTGCTTCTCTTACTCCTCCCTTATTTTCAGGATTCACACAAGACAATAAACCGTTCTTGGAGCCCCATTGTCTTTCCTTTTAATTTTCTTTGACAGAAGAAAAAGCTTGTGGATGTGTGTAGTTGTCACACCCCCACCTTGGTCAGATTCTCCCTGATCTGTCCAGCTTCCCTAATATAGCAGCTCAAACCTGGTGATGACTTCAGGGGATAGGATGAGGAACTGGAGCAGAAGGTGATAGCCAAGGGCAGAGATAAAGTCCCTGAGCTTGTTCCCTCTGCACCCAAGGGATCCTGGTCTCCAGGGCTTACACCTTGCTTTGTGCACTGGAAGGAATGCCTTCCCTGCAAGCCCCTCCCATGGTGGACATTGGGAACCAAGAGATGGGGCCACATCACCTCTGTGCTGGGGGCAGACAGACCACTTCATGTTCATGATAGGGAGCTGGAAATGTCACTATATTGGTGTAGTTAAAAGTCTGGTCTTTGGAGTTAGGCCGTTTGGGTTCAAATCCTGCCTCCTCGCCCCCCCCCCCCCTCCCTGACTCAGAAGCTGGGGGACCTGAGGCAAGGATTTTTGCCTCTCTGAGAATACTCACCTAGTTCACTCATCTGCAAAATAGAGTTATTGTGATGACTAAATAGAATTATTGTGATGACTTAAAGGTATACTGTATATAAAGCATCTGGAATGCACAAATATTCAATGAATGGTAGCTATTTGTTTTTACTATTATTAGGTCCAGTTAATAGGGAATTATTCTCTTTTTGAGGAAAACTTTGAACTTTTTCAACTTCAGAGGGGCTGTACAGACAGAGTCAGGTACCAGGCCTCAATATGAGGGCAGGCTTAAGGTGTCCCAGGATGGTTTCTCCCTTCTGGAGGCCACCCAGTATCACAGTTTGGCACTCACCATCTTTACAAAGGGATATACAATGTCAAACAGGAGAGGGGGCAGATAGAGGAACAGATCAGTTTGTGCTGGATTGAGGGACCCAGAGTCAAATAGAGGAGCTGTTTCAGGGCGTAAGCTCTTTAAACTCAAATTCTCTGCCAGGATGTGACAAGTTCCACAGTCTATGTGACAGGCACTCACATCAAAGCTGCAGTCAGACTGACAGCAGTGACATTCTCCCTGTACAGGCATGACATACCAGAATTAATTCCACAGAGCATAAACCTTACCTGAAAAGGAGCCCATCACCAGCCATGGCATAAATGACCCTTGGCATTGGGAAGAGGGAGCCCAGCAAGCTGACCGTCAGTCCTGCAACTGACCCAATGGCCACAATGAATTTTGCAGCATAGAACCCATGAACCACAAACATCTCCATGAGCGGGGATTCCGTGTCGATGGCATAATAGGGCACCATCAGAGTTAAGATCATGCTCACCTGTTGAAACAAGAGAAAACATGGCTGGAGATAGAGGGGACTGACAGCATGGAGGAATGACCCACAGGAGAGAAAGGCAAAGGACCCAGGGTCAGAGGGCTGCACGGCAGTTTGGACCTGCCACTTCTTGGCACACAACTTCCCTTTAGAACAACCATTTGACCTCTGGTGTTCTCGGTCTCTATTTTCTCCCCACACATGAATTTAGTGGATTAGACCAGATCACCTCCAATATCTCTCACTGGGCCTTTCATATCTGAGGAATAAGTCTGCAAGGATTTCAGCCCCATGAAAGTACTGACATTTCAATGAAAGGCAATTCCCAGGTGGGAGGAGCTGCAGCTACAGGCATTGGAGCCAGGACCCGGCAATGACCATGAGCACCCTGCCCACATGGACATGACTCTCATTTCTTTTATTTTTTAAAAATATATTTTTATTGATCTTGTACAGAGAGGAAGGGAGAGAGATAGAGAGCTAGAAACATCGATGAGAGAGAGTCATTGATCAGCTGCCTCTTGCACACCCCCTACCGGGGATATGCCCACAACCAAGGTACATGCCCTTGACCGGAATTGAACCCGGGACCTCTCAGACCCCAAGCCGATGCTCTATCCATTGAGCCAAACTGGTTTCGGCGACTCTCATTTCTTTTAAACTTTCAGGGTCCTACAAGGTCTTAACAGTACTCCCTGTCACCCCAAAGACCAGAGAGCAGAACTCCAAAGACAGTTGTGTAGGATATCCATAGCCAAAAAACTGATGAGACTCAGATGAGAACTCCTATTTCCATTATGGCTTCAGGATGGAATCCAGTCCTATTCTGGGCCATAAGACCACGATGGCTTTGCTTCATCAGGAATCACTTAGCCAGGACCTATCTCCCTTCATACGTTATAGATCTGCCATAACAGCCCTCCCTTCAGAATTGGCCTCAGGCAATGGAGCCACCAGTCACACGGCCAGGCTTCCCTTTGGCTTGCAAAGGCCAATGCTGGCATCAGGAAAGGAGTTCAGAGCCTGAAAGGGAGATAGCAATGTGCTTCTAGATCACTTTGCCTATTCCTCGGTGGTTGAGAACCTCCAGTGAACCAAGCCATGGGCTGAGAGAGGATAGCAGGATGGGCTACCACAGCCCAGCAATCTCCCTCTTCTGGTGGATTGGCAACTGCTGACCAGCACAGGAACAAACAACTCTTGAGGCAGAGCTAAGGCCCATGCATTTTGAACAAATATTTCCCAGCAGTCACTCACCACTTGCAATGTGAGTGGGGTGGGGTGGGATGGAGGAGAGTGGGATTGATCTAACAGCAATTTCTGTTGTGTCTTCTATCCTCATTAGATCAGGATAGGCAAAGAATTGGTAGATGCCTGAAGTGCTCTGTAGTCTATGAAGTGCCATTCTAAGGAAGGAGCAGTTATTATTAACCTTATTGTGTGTGTGCTGCAAGGATCGACCCCTGGAAGAGGTGGAGGTATGAGGGAGGAATAGGAGAGGAAGTGCATAGCAGAGTGTCTCTGCTGCGCCCCCTGACACCACACCTCCCTGAACACACAGTCTGCAGGGAAAATCAGGATAGAGATAAGAGGAAGCCACTTGTACTATGTGTGCATGGTGGGAGGTGATAAATGACCTTTCCATAAATGTTTGATTGGGCAACTGAATTTAACCACATATAAACCACATCCAAAGCTGCTCTGTTTTCCTTTGGTTTCCAGGACAATCCCGTTTTGCATCTTGCCTTAATGATCAATTGGTCTGGCTTCTTTAGGTGGTTGCTAAAGATGGTTTTATTTTGTGCCTGGCCAGTGTGGTTCAGTGGTTTGAGAGTTGTCCCATGCACCAAGAGTTCATCGGTTTGAATCCCTGTGTGCCTGGGTTGCGGGCACACTGGGAATAGGAGGCAGTCTATCAATGTTTCTCTTTCATTGATGTTTCTCTCTCTCTCCCTTCCTCTCACTCTAAAAAAATAAATAAAAACATATTTTTTTTAAAAAATATTTTTTTCTGGCCAAAACCGGTTTGGCTCAGTGGATAGAGCATTGGCCTGGGGACTGAAAGGTCCCGGGTTCGATTCCGGTCAAGGGCATGTACCTTGGTTGCGGGCATATCTCCAGTAGGGGATGTGCAAGAGGCAGTTGATGGATGATTCTCTCTCGTTGATGTTTCTAACTCTCTATCCCTCTTTCTTTCTCTCTCTAGAAAATCAATAAAATATATTAAAAAATATATTTTTTTCTGGAGGAAGGAGAAGGAGGTGCTTTCCCCATGCTCTGGCAGTAGGAGCCACAGGGCTTATAGTGTACACCCCAGCTGCTGACTCTTTCCTAATTGTGGAGACAAGAGTGGGGCCTTCAGGGCCTGGAATATTTGTGTAAACACACACCTGTTGGCTTGTCAGCTGGTTCTCTCCATTGCCAGGGGGTGAGGGGAATCTTGGATGTGGCTGAACTACCTCTGTGGTAGGAATTCTAGGGTGGGAGCTGACACATCAAAAGTGTGAGGAGCATCCTTGATCTTGAGGAAAGTCTGAAGGCTTTATTATGAGGACAACCCTTGATGGGGAAACCCTAAGGGGTAAGCTCAAACTACTCTAAAAAGGAACAACAGCAGAAAGAAATTGCATATTCCCACCCCCCACATTTAAGGGAAGAGCATCTTCAGAGGATGATGCACTCTCCTCTCCTCGCCTCGCCTCTTCACTGCCGGGAAGCTCCCAGAAGACAGAAGAGCATTGAGGAGGGTGCACAGAGGCCCACAAAGCCTCTGCTCGCACACCCACCCGTTACTGCCAGCCTATGATCTGAGATCCTTGGACGGCGGCCCACTCCCAGCACACCATCCCCGGGCGGCAGTGGACACCAGGAGCCTGTGTGTAAGGCAGAGGATAGAGACTCAGAAGCAGTGCTTAAAGGAGGGCCTGGGATTCTCCCATCTCCAGTTTGGAGTCCTAATTTTCATCTTGTCATCTTTGGGCGAAGATATAGGGAGCATGGGCTTATGTACAAACACCAAGGGCACAAACAAAGGATCACTTTCTAACAGAAGGGGACCCAGCCCCAGAGCCACACTTTAGGGTCAAATATGAACAAAGGCCATGAGGAGAGTCCTACATGTCTTGGTACTTACAGATACATATGCTGTCAGGCAGATGACCAGGGAGGCGGTAATAGCATAAGGGATGGACGTGTTGGGATTTTTGGCTTCCTCTCCGGTGGTGGCGATGATGTCAAAACCAATAAAAGCATAGAAACATGTGGCTGCTCCTTGCAGCACCTGTAGGGATGATGATATCTGTCAGTACCAGAGCAGTTCCAGTGCCTTACATGTGGTATCCACAATTGCCCAATGCCCCGAAGACATTACTGAGTGGCAGAGGGGATAACAAGGTGGGACTTATGCTAAACACTTATGTTCTGATCTCCTCTACTTTCTAGCCGTGTGACAATGGTCCATTTCCTCATGTGTAAAATGGAAATAAGGAGAATTATGCCCAAATAAAAATAAGCCATTCAACACATTCAAATCATTTTTGGAACTAAGTGGGGTTATAAAAAAAATCACTAAGTTGGCTATCCCAATATCTTGGGAGAACTCATTAATCTCTCTGTGCTTTTATCCGGGGTGATTCCATCACAAACAGGGGCTGTATGACTATCCCTGAGGGGCAGTAGTAAATTTGGGGAGCTACTTGTAACTGTCACAGAGACATGGGGTAGGCACTTCAGGCATTTAGTGTAGTGGGCTCAGATGTCTGCACAAGAAATTGTCTTGCCCAAATCACCATTAGTGCTTCTCATAGATCATCTCTATGGTAACTTCTAGATCTGAAGTGCTGTAAAAGACCTTCAGATCTTCAGATATTCTATTGTCTTCCATGGGAAGACAGGTGGAGACAGTTTAATTTTTCTGCTTTTGGGGGGGCTTCAGTGACTTAACAGGGCTACAAGGCAGGATAAGGTCTGAGGTAGTTGGCTGGGTAAAGCTGGGGAGGTGGTATCCAGTGACATCTACTGGATGTCTGTCTGTCAGGAGCATGCGTGACTCCAGGGATGGCTGGTACTTGGTAAGTCAAGGGGTCTGTGAAAAATTTCCATTGAGGAGGGTGCTACTTTATTTCAAATAATCTACTGAAGTATAAATACACGTATCCTAGCACTGTTATTATCAGCTGAAGACAAAAAATGTGCCTCTTTGAATGCTCGGGGATGTCCCTTCAGGGGAAGGTGAGATATTTTTCTGGACTTGTGTGTATGGGTTGAGGAGACATGGCAGCATTTAAGCTTTAGCCAGTGGATCCAGGAGACTTGGCCTTTTTTCTTCTTCTTCTTCTTTTTTCTTTTCTGCACATTCAGTTTATAAATGATGACATTTTGAAGCACATGCCAAGCAGACACCTATCCTAAATTTTCACTCTTACCTTTCCCACTGACTTCTCAATAAGTATAAAACAAAATAATAAGTTCTAGAACTTGCAAGGTCCATCTCAATATTGAAGATCTCAACCCTTCAAAAGCAATCTTTGCTCATCTGCAAAACGAGTTGGTCTCTTCCATAGTTTCTCTCATTACGATTTCAATGGTTCATTTCCCTAACTGGGATTACCCTGGGTTGGTTCAATTCAGGGGGTCTGTGAATTTCGTTGAGAAAGTATGACATCTTTATTTTCACTAATCTCTGATGGAATCTAAGCAGGTGATAACTTTGTCACTGGTAGCAATCATTTTTCTATCATATTAGGGTCATGGCAGAGATCTTAGAATATCAGTTGTGCTCAGGGCTACTTTCAAATTACGATATATATATGTTGTAATATTTAATGCACTAACTAAGAAGCACATTGCTATTCTATCACAATTTAAAAATATTTTTATGACTGCATTTCAGTATAATTGGTTCCTTCTGATTTCTTATGTAATTAGGTTATTCATTTATAAACACAGTTCTCAGGTGAACTTTACTGGCTTCACCAGACAGCCAAGAAGTCCATTCCCCCACCCATCCCCCAAATCTAGGAATTCCTGGTCTAGTCCAATAACTCAAGTAGAAAGAACTTCTCAAACAAGAAGTTCTGTAGTCAGAGAGCTACTCTCTGGGAGAGGAAATAACTCCCAGTTTCACCCCAGCAAAGTCCTTCATTTCAGGGCATGAAAAGTGTCTTTAGTCTTCACACAAGGAGAGAAAACAGATGTACATGGAGGGTCACAGGCTTAGAAATGTGCTTGCTTTCACTTATCTAGAAAACATTTCCATTTGTTAAGGATGAACACATGCTGGGATTGCAGGCTCACTAAACTGCCCCAATCAAGAAAAGCTTTAAGACAGCTTCCTGAAGACAGGTCCTGCTTACTCTTCCCTTAGCACCTGCACACCCACACACACACCCACACACACACTCCCCTCTTATTAATCGTACAGTGACCTGATGTGACAGTCAATCTGAAGGTGTATTTGTCCCAATTAGGATGTTCCAGGGCTACAGTTCTGTGCCTCTTTAGTGTGATCAGTTCTAAGTCTAATTGAAAGGTTGTAGATACTAGAAGAGCTCACTGCTGAGGAAAGGAGTGTGGGAGAGTCCTAAACAAGAATTTTGGGGCAAATCTAGCCTAGAAAAGAGTGAGAGGTCTGTAAAATCACACCATGTGAGGGACACCTGGGCATCTGGGGATGTCTAACTTGAAGAAGAGAAGACTCAGTGTAAGTCAGAGAGCAATTCTGAAGTTTGGACCGTGCACTTGGAGGAGAGGTATATCATAGGCTCCAGGGGGAATCCCAGAGCCTGAACTTGGGTAGAATCAGCTTGAGTTATGAGTCCAGACTTTGTAGTCTGTCAAACCTGGTTTTGCCACATATTAGGTTGGTGACCTAGAACAAGTTCCCTACCTCTTGGAGCCCAGTTTATCCCTTAAGTGAAAAGAATGATAGTACTTAGCTCATATGATTGTTACAAGGATTGAATGAGATAATATAATAAATTGCAGTCCTAGATTTCTGTAGTTGCTCAATAAGTATTATCTCTTACCAGTATTATTTTTATAATGCGTAAAATTTCTAGGACAGATGAAACCCAGGGGCACAAACAAATTCCTTGCCCTCCTCCTCATTCTTCTTGACACATATTTATTAGCTATTCCCACGTGCCATGCACTGTGCTTGGTGTGGAGACAGTAATGAGCAAAAGGTTCTCTGAGTGTGACCTTGTGGTACTTGCAGTCTTGAGAACACCACACAACCCAAAATATAGCCTTGACTGAGGTAAACAAACTGAATAAGATGAATAAATATCTATATTATTTTTAAAAGCACAAATGCTATTTTCCAAGTGAATGAAAGAATAGGTGGCAATTGCTGATAATTAGATACCAGAAAGTTAACATAATCAAGTTAGGAAGAGAGAGAATAAGTTTGCAAAGGCAATGTCTGTTAGCCTGCATTTGCCTATGAATAACTAGAAAAAAAAATGTGGTTGAAGGCTGGAGAGATTGAAGGTAGGACATTGGGAAGTTCTACTGCATTAGGAAGAAAATAGAATTTAACTGAGATGGTTCAAATGAAATTATTTCAATGAAGAGCTTATAGGAGCTAAGGCTGGGTGGGAGCGAGGAGGACATACTCTGGTCTTGCTTTCCTCTCACCTTTTGTTCTCCTGATAATGTCTCGCATTGGCTGAACCCAACCTGAAATAGCAAAGGGGTCTTTTGGAGCACAGAACAGAGCAATATGGGTGGAAAATGAATCTGGGGAGTGGAGGCAAAGGGAGAAAAACCAGCCCACCTGACAAGATCAAACAGACCCTGGCTGCACAAACTGTAGATGAAATAAACAGATTATCAAAGAGAAGATAATGGGATTAACAAATGAGGTCTCATTTTTACTTCAGTTAGTTTGAATGAGGTTATCTCCTGGCCAGCAAATGATCCCTGATTGGTAAATACAAAGGAGCCACGAAGTGAAACTGGGTATGGGTGTATCTCTACTCAAGTAACCACTAAAACTGCTTTCCATTTTACTCTGGCCGCTGGTATTTATGATTGGAATACCTTTCCATGCATGACAATGTGAGTGGTACCTAAGGGTGAGCATCTGTGAATAAAATTAGTGGGTGAAATGTATGTGTGTGTTACTGGTTTCATTGGTACTTTATCCTACCTTTCCTTTACTGTTTTATATAAATAAAGAATAGTATTGACTTTTTAATTTGATGACATAGCAGAAAATGTTTTCCAAAGTAAACCTGGGCCGAAACCGGTTTGGCTCAGCGGTAGAGCGTCGGTCTGCGGACTAAAAGGTCCCGGGTTCGATTCCGGTCAAGGGCATGTACGTGGGTTGCGGGCACATCCCCGGTCAGGGGTGTACAAGAGGCAGCTGGTCGATGTTTCTCTCTCATCGACGTTTCTAGCTCTCTATCTCTCTCCCTTCCTCTCTGTAAAAAAATCAATTAAAAAAAAACAAAAAAAAAACAAACAAAAAACAAAAAACAAAACAAAGTCAACCTGGTATAGCAGCTCAGCCAGGAGATCCAGAAGATCTGCCTCTACAGACCTTTGTGGGGAATCAGCTGTGTCTCAGTTGCTGGAGGGCCGCTGCTTAATAAGTTGTCAAAAGCAAAGTCATTAGTGGCCTGCTACTCAGTGTGTGGGGCCCCTATGCTGACCCCCCTGTGCCTGGCTGATATTTGAGAGGCATTAGGGTGAGGCAGTCCTCTATATCACGCCTTGGCCATTCTGCCAGATGCCTTGGAGATAATTAGGCACTTTTATATAATTCACTCCCAAGTTAACAAGACGAAACTACAACTTTAATAACATTTTCTACCATGCTCATGCTCCAGCTATTAGCAGCCTGTTTGCAGTGACAGTGGAATGTACTACTAGTTCCCAGCAAATGGATTCAAATGTGGAGGACATGGAAAAGAATTTCTCCTTTGGAGGTTGTCAGCATTCCCCACAAATATTTGCTGCGAGCCATTTTCCTGGGAGCTATTTGTGCTTGTAGGGCGTCTTATTTGGTTAAAGAAAAACCATAAGATAGCATCAAGAACAAATAACATAGAGGGAATACACATCCAACAATGTTCAGGGGCTGAGGATTTGCAGATGGAAGCAGGGGTTCAGCCGAGGGCCAGCAGTTACTTGATATAGGGGGGAAATTTTTGTTATTCTTAAGCTCTTCAAGACCAAAGAAGCATTTGACCCAGAACCTGAAAGTGAGTAAACCATTTCTTATGTTATTTTCTTTGGAAGGAAGTAGTTGCAGCAGGGAAATAGTAGGCCTATGAGGGGTCCATGGCCAGAGGACAGATTGCTCATTAACCCTTTCAAAGTACTTGAGAATTGTGTTGCAAGTCATGTATTGGTATCCTTATAAACCATCCTCGACGCAGTGATTTCCTCCATCCCATCTTCCCTAAAGAGAGTAAGAATGGAGTAGATTGGAACTCTGAACTAATCCCCTTGTAGGTCATGTTTTCTCTTGGCAGCAGCCAAGTAGGTAAACTCACTTTTATTGACAATTGCTAGATAACAGAGTAGGGAGTGTGTTCATTCATGTGGTGGATGAAATGCTTATGAGAAGGCCGGGACCTTAATAAAATAGGATCTATATTCAAAGTAGCCTGGCTGGACTGGAAAAGTGACCTGAAACCAGACTTGAGAAAGAACAGGTCCAGGCCAGTTCGCCAGGGAGGAAATTCACTCTGCAGAAATCCAAGGCCAGGCAGATAGCAGGGAGGATGAGTCAGCAACATCTTCACACTGGGATGCTCTTTGTGCTCAGATGGTGCTTTTTAATCACAGCCATTAGGGCACATATTTGAATTTCCTGCAGGGAAAAGGGATTTGCAGTGGAAAATCCAAAATCCCAGCCGAACTTTTTTGCTGGCCAATGGCAAGCCTACTCAAGGTGGTAGGTTTGGGTTGGAGGTCACTGGCCAAAAATGCAAAAAAAAAAAAAAAGAAAAAGACAATTGGTTCCATGTGTTCACTACGAGGGGGTATTAGAGTTTCTAAGTAAGTGCTTTGGTTCCTCCAGAACTGGGACCACATTGCAACTCTTTTATGATTAAATTTGTGGTCTAAGCTTTAGTTATTTTGGTGTAAAAGTGGAGATCATTGTATTTATTTTGCAAGGCTGTTGTGAAGATTAAAGGGAAATTGTATATGGAAGAGTTTGTCATAAAGAAAATGTTATGTGTTGGGAACGGAATCTTCCATGATTTTTATGGCTGATTTCTGATCTTCATTTCTTGCTATAAAAGCTGGTGAGAACCCGGGAAATGCAAATGAGGAGCCTTTGAAGCTGGCTTAATGAGCTCCTTCCTTGATGAGGCGGGCTCCTGACTGAGGGAGGATGT
The DNA here is from genome assembly GCF_964339955.1 of Pipistrellus hanaki. Classification (NCBI taxonomy): domain Eukaryota; kingdom Metazoa; phylum Chordata; class Mammalia; order Chiroptera; family Vespertilionidae; genus Pipistrellus; species Pipistrellus hanaki. Next base: position 28,500,493 of record NC_140504.1, read on the forward strand.
GGAGCCCCAAAGAAGGGAAGAGGACACCGCCAAAGAGAATAAAGACCCCAGGATGAAGCACAAAAAGAAAGATTAAAAGAATCATCTTCTTCAGCATGGGCAAAGGGTATTTACTCTTTCCAGTTGTCACATGGGGCCTAGACTACAGTGTGTGCCATTCAAGAAAGCTACTAGGAAGATTTAAAAAATATATATATTTTTATTGATGTCAGAGAGGAAAAGAGAGGGAGAGATAGATGGAAACATCAATGATGAGAGAGAGCCTCCAACCGGGGCATGTGCCTTTGGCTGGAATTGAACCTAGGACCCTTCAGTCTCTCAGGCTGATTTTCTAACCACTTAGCAAAATCAGCTAGGGCACTACTAGGAATATTTTGAAAATTTAACATAATCCAAGTAATTAAAAAAAGCTTTTGAATTGCTCTGACATGATATCTTGGTAAACAATGCACTTTTGGCCTGGGCTGGAATTATACTTCCTTTTGAAGATAAGAATGAGACTAGGCCATCTCTGACGGCTCTTCCCAGGTCCAAGACTATGATTTTGGGAAGGCTTAAAGTAAATAAAAATATAACCAGTCAGATTAATTATCTTATTAATTAACCTGTCAGAAGGGAGGGTCATCATGCACAGGGCATTGATGTAGTAAGGGGTTTGGGAGCCACCCAGACCTGGGCAGAAATTTCAGGCCTGGTACTGACTGGCTCAATGACCTCAGGTAAGTGACCCAGCCTCTCTGAGCCTTGGATGCTCCATCTGTAACTTGGAGACAACAGCACTTGCATTAAAGTTTTGTTGTCAGAATGAGATAATATTCATAGAGAACAATGCACAATTCAAAGGGCATCTAGCAGGTAGTGGATACATTCTAGCTCCTTCCTCCTATCATTATCACTATTGCTTAACTACACACTGTGCAAATAAAAACATCCAAGATTTTATTCTCTTTTGCAAATATTTGGTACAATTAGACATCCCACTTGATAGCTGAGAAAATGTAAAAGCACAGAAGTTAGTTGTGGGCCAAAGTCTTACAAAGTCTTACAGTCCATGACCCAATAATTTCTTACATTGTTAAGAAAATGGTGAGAACATTTTTGTGTGCTATGATGAAAATGCTATTGAGTTTCTGGAAAACACTTTTTCTTTGTCACTCCTATAATTTTTTTTTATCTCTCCTACTTGATAGAAAAGAAACGATTTGTATCATAAATGAATACAGATTTAGGGATATAGAATGGGGTCAACCGTGTCTTTGTCTCTTCTGGTTTTAACCAGTTTCAGGACTTATTCATTTCAGAGAGGCAGAATAAACTTTGTGGTTCTGTGGAATTCTTATAGATAAGCAGAAGACTAGAAATCTTGGCTGAAATTGCTTTCTTGCTTATTTCTTTGCAATGAACAGCATGGCATGGTTCAAAATAACAGAAGTTATTTTGAGAGTTCTCCCAAAGAGATTTCTGGTCCCTGAACATCTTGGAAGAAAATAGTTTAAGAAAAAGCTACAGCCGAAACCGGTTTGGCTCAGTGGATAGAGCATTGGCCTTCGGACTGAAAGGTCCCAGGTTCAATTCCGGTCAAGGGCATGTACCTTGGTTGCGAGCACATCCCCAGTAGGGGGTGTGCAAGAGGCAACTGATCGATGATTCTCTCTCATTAATGTTTCTAACTCTCTATCCCTCTCTCTTCTTCTCTGTAAAAAATCAATAAAATATATTTAAAAAAAGAAAAGAAGAAAAAAGAAAAAGCTACAAAAGCAAAATTGGTGAAATCCTGGATTTGCTTCTGCCACCATCTTAGGCAGGTTTGTCTCTCTCGGCCTCAGTTTTTCTACCTGTTAAATGGGAGAATAGGACCTGATGGCTGTAAAGACCCCTTTTAGCTCAAAATTCTCTGATTTATGTTCAACTATTAAAAAAAAAAAGAATGGCTGGTGAATTTTACCAATTAACTCATAAAGTAAACATTTTTTAGTTATCCTAGAGAAAGAATCCAGGTGCGACTTAGAACTACTTGTCATAGGGGTGAGATCTGAACATGTCCTTTTGGTCCAGCCTACTGTCTTGCCAAACCCCAGACCTCATCAGGTGGATTTCTCTGTGTGAACCGTGCAATGGAATGGACATTATAAACTGTACCATAGGCCCACTCAGCTGCCCTCAGACCCCTGAAGAATATCCACTTTGGGTCAAATGTGGGGATTAGATTTAAGATTTAAAAACGGTTTTTTCTTATCCTGGCTAGTGCGGCTCTGCTGGTTGAAATGTTGTCTCCTGCACTGAGGGGTTGAGGGCTTGATTCCCAATCAGGGAGCATACCCAGGTTGTGGGTTCAATCCCTGGTTGGGACACGTGCAGGAGGCGACCAATTTGATATTTATTTTTCACAACTATGTTTCTCCCCCCCCCTCTCTCTCTCCCTCTTCCTTTCTCTCTTCTTCTTCCTCTCCTTCTCCTTCCCCCCTCTCTAAAATCAATAAAATAAATGTCCTTAGGTGAGGATTAAAAAAGGAAAAAGATAAAAAAATTAAAAACAAACAAACAAACAAAAAAACAAAAAAACTATTTGTTCCCTAGTTCTATACCCAAGAAACACTAAATCTCTTCCCCACCCATCCCTCTCCTGGCCTTTGTTACTGCATTGTTTATTGACAGACTGTCTGTCATCTAAATAAACTATAGGGAGATTCTATAGATTTTGGAGTCAGACAGTCCTGGCTTTGGGTCCTTTGTGCTTACCTACACTGTATGCTTAATGGCAAGTCATTTGACCTCTCTGGGTGTGAGTTTTTTCTCCTATAAGACCAGAATGTAAATATTTCCTTGCACAGTTATTAGGAAGATTAAATAAGATACTACATGCAAAGCACTTAGTATTAGGTATATTGCAAGGGACCAACACAACAAATCTTTTAGTTATCTATAAAACTGGATTTTAATAAACGTTTGTGAAACAAAATAAAATGAGCGCTACCTCTTCAGAACATTCCAGTGAAAGGTGATGAAGAGGGTGGCATGAAGGTTATGAGACACAGCAGCATTTTCCTGAAAACATGTCTTAGACTCATCATGGGGTGGAAGGCAGAGCATGGGAGAGGTACATAGGGATTTAGGAATGAACTCACCCCTGACCAGCCGTGGGGCAAGAACTGGCCCTCCGCCCAGTACTTCCCATTGACGAAGAAGAGGCCTGCAATCATGATGAACACCCACACTGCCAGGTTCAGCACATTGAGCACGTTGTTGAAGCCCACAGAGTTCTTCACCCCCAGCGAGACGATGATGGTGACGATGACTGCGATCACCAGAGCTAGAAAGTCTGGGTAGGATTCTTCACCTTTCCCTAGAGAGGAAAGACATGGGTTAATGTCCAGAGGGAAAAAAGGCCATGCAAACTCCCAGCCCCTTCCCAGGGCATCTGCACTCAGCTCTAAGAGGGGTGGTCAGATGGTCACAGAGGGAGAAATTACAGTGTGTGTATGTGTGTGTGTGTGTGTGTGTGTGTGTGTGTGTGTGTGTTTACACTGTGGTCTACAAGTGTCTATTTGCAAATGGGAAGGTTTTGGTATATAGATAAAATAACATGATATCCTCGACCCAAAATTGGGATACATGATATGACAATTACAAGAGTCCTATGGAATCATGGCACAGAACATTTGAAGTTAGGACTATCCTGGGATATTTGAGATGTATACATAGGTCTAACATGTTACTTGAAAATTGTTTTATCTTCACTCTTGTTCACTTTAGAGTCCATGAATTTTGCTTTCCACTCCAGCAGTTTTTTCATCATTAGAAAAATTTTAAATGTGTGTCTTTGAAAACCATTGGAAGAAAGGTGTTCTTTTTTCCATTTATGTGTATGTGGCTGCAGAGAAAATGGCCAGTGGACAGCCTTCAAGCTCTTGTCCGTTGGCCAGTGGATGCCTGCCCTCTATAGAGTGGAAAAGGCACTGCCTTGGCAGTCAGGCTCCTGGATTTCAGCTGCACTTTTGCCTGTAACCAGAGGTCAAGTTAAATTAAATTGCTATTAAGTACAGTGTAAGTAAGCACACAGGACCCAAAGCCAGACTGACTGACTCTCGCTCCTCTGGACCTCACCTGTGAAGTTTAGGGGTTGGATCCCTGATGCTGGAGAACACTTGCAGACTTAAAATTATATGAAATTAGTGTATTGAGGAGTTGTGGTCTTCATACATTTTAATCTTCTCATGGTATCTGGATACTCAGCATTTTTGTCACTTCTTCTCAGATAGAGACACCAAAGTTAAAGGACTTGTACAGCGCCTCATAATCAGTTTCTCAAAGTTCTGGGGCAGGACTCCAAAGTTTCCCCAACTAATGTTTAGCCTCCCATGAATGTGAAAGCATAAAGCCAGACATCAGGATGGAAAGTGGAAGGCAAGTGATGGACAGAGTCTGAAGTCTCAAGGTAATTGCTCCCTGAGCTTCTGATCATTTAGTATTCACTCTGTTCCATTGCCATCCTTGACCTCTGCTAGACTGAATTCATTTTAGAAATATATTAATTTTTTACAAATTTAAAAATTAATGAATGCTTATTTATGAAAAATTTAAAAATCTTCTGAAGAAGCCAATGAGAAGTTTCTTACAGTTCTTACATCATTTGTTTTATTTTTATGTATTTATTAACATGATACATGTATGATTTGCATCCTTTGTCATATGTTATTACATTAAAAACATTCCATGTTATTACAACAGTTTTCCTAGTCATTCTTTTAATTTCAAGCTATACAATATGTTTCCATGATTTACTTAGCCATTTGCTCCACTGTAGAATATTTAGGCGGTTTCTAATTATTTTTGTAATTATAAATAAGGCTGTGATGAACATTTTTCTGTAAAAAGATTTATGGAAATTAGACTGATTTCCTTAGGATAGATTTGCAGGAAAAGAATTATTTTGCAAAAACAACAACAACAACACACACACACACACACACACACACACACACACACCAAACAAAAAAACAACACGTATTTAAGGCTATTGATACATTTTGCCAAGTTGGGTCCTGAAAGGAAAACCCACTTATCTGACTCAGAAAGCTTGCATGTTGGGGTGAGAGGGTGTGGTGGTCTTACCCAGGCCATTGAGGGTCCCCACGCTGTTCACCATCCAGCGGCTGAAGGTGTGGTTTGCCAGCGAGTCAAACATGCTGCTCAGAGCACTGGCACCAGCCGCAGTGCCAATCAGGTATTCCAGGATCAGGTTCCAGCCGATGAAAAATGCCACAAACTCTCCCACAGTGACATAGCTGTAGGTGTAGGCCGACCCCGTGGTCTTTGGGACACGGACTCCAAACTCTGCATAGCAAACACCTGATGGGAAGAAACACACTGGTGGTGGGCTGTAGGAGATGAGCAAACCTCTTGGTGGCTAACGATGTTGGGTAGAAAACACTGGGAATTTCTGGGATTGAAGAACACATACACAGAGCTTTATGTACAAGAATCAGTTCAAAGCTAGCAGTGTTTTCCAACCTCACTTCTGAAAAACTTCTTAACCTGAATGCCTGGAAGACAACCAGAACTAATTCTAAGGAACTATTAGAAACTGATCTTCATTTAGAACGGTCCCCATTTGTTGTATGGGTCTCTGTCACTGTTCCTTTGGTATCCTGAGTGAACATGGACCTAACCCTATAGCTGTTGGCACCAGGGTTAGATTATGTGTAAAAATTTTTTTCTGTTTCATTTTTACATCTTGCAGAAGATGCATCTCATTGGAGAGTGATACTTTGAGCGATTTGTGAACATCTTTTACTATATCTAGGGGACTGATAAAAAAATTCAAATGTAAATAAATGACTAGTTATTAACAAGAAAATTGACCACATGGAAAAGATAATTTAATGAACAATTTTAGAGTGCCTACTATGTGCCTGTCAGGCTGCTGGGATTAAGCACACACACACACACACACACACACACACACACACAAGTAAGACAAGGCCTTACCCTCAAGGGGATGTGCCAGAAAATCATGGTAGGTTGGATAAGCTCAGTGATACAAAAACACACAGGAATGAGAGCAAAGATGAGAGATGTCTACGTTAGCTGGTATTGAGAAAGATGGAGGAGTTAACTGAACAAAGAAGGTGTTATATGAGGTAAAGACATGACAGAGAGAAAGAGTTTGAAGTATTTGGATGGAGGGGAACGAGCAGGCAGGCAGTTAGGAGGGTCAGGGCCCACTCTGCCAGAATCATCTATTGAATCATAATTTCAAGAAATGGGGACCAGGAACCTGTATTTTAACAAGCTCCCCACTTATTATTTAAAAATTTTTTTAAAATTGATTTCAGAGAGGAAGAGAAAGGGAGAAAGAGAGAGAGAAAGAAAGAGAAAGAGAGAGAGAAACATCAATGATGAGACAGAATCATTGATTGGCTGACTCCTGCATGCACTCCACAGGGGATAGAGCCTGCAACCAGGGCTTGTGCCATGACCGGGAATCAAAGTGTGACCTCCTGGACCATAGGTCGACACTCAGCCACTGAACCATGCCGGCTAGGCACTTCCCACTAATTTTTGAAAAACATTGGTACATTGCCCTATTTTTTTGTTTAATGGAATTAGAGATCAAATTAGAAAGAGGTTGGGGATACACCAGACTTTTGAGAGTTGGGAAAGTTTCCTACACTGGAGGAACTCTGGATGTGGGGCCAGTGGCTGAGGTGCCAAGTTGGAGGACAGATGTAGGACAGCTTGGAGGAAACATAAAAGGAATGGATGAGGAGGATGTCAGAGGGAACTCCAAGTAAACTTCACCTCCAGTCCCAATTTGTTAACCCTGAAGCTCTGTCATCACACATCAGGGAACAAGAGTTCACTCTTCTGTGAATAAAGAGAGCAGGTTTCTTGTCCTTTGGAAGTGTGGAGAAATCAATGCAGAGAAGCACAAACAAGTGTCAGAAGCAGTGACACACTGAATGATGACATGTCAGATGCAACGTCGCTTTTCCTTCCTCTCAGTGATGTCAGTTGTCAGGGTGTCCATAGGGAAGGACAGAAGGGCTGTGCTCTTGTCTACCTCGAACCTGTTCCACCTTTTACTTTCAGTTTTCTTCTTTGTAAAATAAAGGAACTGGACTGGAATGCTCTCTGAAGGGTCTCCCTTCTCCACCACTCTAGGAGTCAATCTGCTATATTGAATTTTTGCTTCAAAATATACTGGGCATAACCTAACTTTTCTTTTATGTCAGTTATTATGTCGTTCTGTACTATGGAGATGCTCTCGGCTAGCAGAGCCGTCTGTGCCTACATTAAACGGCTCAGCTATTTATTTTGAGTTCCTGTGTCAGCCCCCCTCCCTCACTTTGTAAAAACAGTTTTCCATCTCCTTCCTGGATGGCCAGTTATTTCTCTTCGTTGCTGTCACAGGGCTCACCCTGAGCAGTCAGAACTCCTCCTTTCTAAATTGCTGCTTCTAACACCGGGTGTTTGAATTGTTGGAGGGAGTCTAACATTAAGAGGATGTGGTCTTGGAAAGAAGACCCGAGGGGCTCTTCCGTGAGGAAATTGTAGGGTGTGTAAGCACTGAGTATGAGGACCTAATGAGACTTTCTCGTTGGAGGACTTCTGTGTTTTCTCCTGAAGAGAGCTGAGTTGGCACATTACCGAGTAGGTTATTCTTTAGTGCAGCTCGGAGGAGTAGGAAACAACTAACTCCTCTTTGGTGTAGGATCTGCATTTATATGCTACAAATGTCTTCTTTCCTCCTATCTTTACCTCCTCGTAATATATAAGGCTTATAAATGGTTCTTTTCCCCTCCAAGCAATAATTTTGAAACAGGCTCAGTTTGAAAACGTAATTTGGAAATCCAATATTGTGCAATCTATCAGTCTCTTCTTAATATCTGACCTGCCAAATCAAATTTTAAAACACTCAGTTTGTCATCAGAATGGAATAGCCAAGGCTTCACTGGGTTTTAGGAAGGGACCAGTCCTAAGTTCAGCTGTGCATAGAGCAGGAGCATATGGAATCTTAGCCATTCATTTCCCAAGGTCCTGCTTGGACTCTGGTGACTGGAGGTTGGGGAGGATGGTGAGAAAATCAATTAACCACTAACCATGTAAGACAATTTCTGCTCTCAGTAATCATACATTTGAACGCATTGTAAGGGAATTTATAATATTTTTAACCTTTCCCATTTATGTGTTTGCAGGAATCCAGGCTTGTTGTGGGCAGGAGAGGGTATCACAGCTGAAACTAAAACTCAGGGTCGAGAAGTGAGTGATTTCACCCCAAATGTCCTGTTAAAAACTGGAAAATGCTGTGTCATTTATCTATTTTCAAGTACCTGGTGTGTAAAGAGACAGATTCAAGGGTATCTTTCTATTCAATAAGAACTTTTAAAAAAGTGCTGACAGGGTAATCTTGGTTTTCTACCCTAATAACTGAGTCACTTACCTCACTTGGATAAAAATGAGGGGGGCAGTTAGAGAAGGTTTAAGGTAGCTTCTAATTCTATTATTCTTTGGTTTCTCAGCTGGAATCTGGGTCAATAGGGAAGTTCTATAGAAAATACTTCAAACCAATGGTCCTCAGCAAAGGTTACTGCCTCCTTGGGTTTTAATTCTGGAAATCTGTAGGAGGGTCTATGGTTCTCATAATTGTGGGCACAAGCTGTGTTAGATGTTTAGAGGACTGGGCTGTTAGACATCGTGCCACGTGTGGGACTGACCCACAGAACAAAGCAAGGTCCTGTGTCTCACATGACTTCTAAAGATGCCCATGGGCAATCATGCAAGTAAAAACCTGTTCGTTATTTCCGAATCTACCTCCAGGTTGCATATTAACACAAAGCATTTTTCCACGGCTTTATCAACAGTGAGTTTTCCAGGACTACAACAATGGGGTAAATTGAGGGACAGTTGTAATTTGTTTTGTTTGGAAATTACCAAGAGTTGGCCATCATTCTGGAAAAACTACATCATCCACAGCAACATGACTCATGGTCTTTGAACACCAAACAGCACACCTATATGAATGTACATTTGTAGCAGTTGCATTAGTAGTGGTTCTACAGACTATGGCAAACATTTGATCACTTCATTATGTCTCCTAACATTATGTCTCCCAGATTCACACATTAAAACAAACATTTTTTTTATTAGAAATTGCTTCTCTTACATTTATATTTCATACTCAGGCCACATTAATTTTTTAAAATTAAGTGTACAAGAAGGTAACATTAATATCTCAAGTTTGTATTTCACAAGCGTAAAGGAAGCATTGCAAAGTATTTATTGCCTAAAGTTGACTTGGTGTACTGGGTGGAAAATCACTATTTTAAAGGAGAGAAAGACTTATAAATAATCTTAACTCAATTTAGTAATGTGTTAAAAAATAATTCTTCTCCCAGAGTTACCTTTCTAATCATATTTGCTGGTGCTATTGTCAAAGTGCATTCCTTGGCTGCCCACCAAGTGATTGGAGAGGGAGAGGCATATTGATTCCAATAGTATAACCATGTAGCTGGAGAAAATCAATATAGAGTACTATGTTGAGGTCCAGATAGCCATCAGTGAGAGACTGCATGCTGCAGATCACATGATGGATGGTTCCCATTAGAGCTGTTCAGAGTTAGCAAGTCTAGGTCCTTAAGAAATATGAAGGATTCATTTCAGCAGGACTAGACGAAATAAGTGATTTCTCATAGCCTGCAACTGATATTCTTTTCTTTATGTGTATTGTAAGTGTATCCCTGTTTTCATCTTGTCATATCCCCTGTGTTTTGTTTTACTTCTATACCCGAACTATATTTTTTTAATTAAATTGACATATTGCCAGCCTAAATAGCACTTAAATTAGGATTTACACATTGAAAAAAAGATTGGGACAAGATACCAGGAGATTCCGTATTGGAAATATTTTCTACCAATCCTCTCTTGTGTATCCCAAATGATGTATGATTTGGGGTTCAGAAAAATTTAGTTCCTTTCAACATGAATTCTTTTCAACTCAGAGAGTCCATGGTTCTATCATATGCAGGCATACAAGGTCAGCCTAAGGTTAGATACCCCTAGAGAGCCTTCTTTCCAACTGTGCCTGAGATAATGCCACACTATTGTAAAATATTACTGCCTGCTCCCCCTCCTTTAATTTCATGTCTTCACTCACAGCTTACCCTGGCTCTCTAATATTCTCTTAGAACCAGAAGGACAATATTCTCCAACCTAAGAGGGCGAAAAGGAGAAAGACCCCGCTGAGAATAGGCAAACGGCAGAGAAGTGTTTCTTGACTCAAGAAATGTATTTCCTCCCACATTCCACTGAAGAAAGCCATTGGATAAATAAATACTTTTAAAAAGTATTCTTTCACTTGGAAATGTTAAATCTAGTGGTTATTCACACTGCAATGCTAATTTCTCTACTCCAATAAAGAGGTTTTCCCATTAACTTATAGTTTAATTTATGGACTAATTCCCTAACCTATTTCTCAATTAACTTACTAATTTCCTAAGAAACTTCTGACTTCCTAATTTCCTTCCTTTATGTGACACACATTGTTAAGTGCCTACTAAATTAACCACTGTAGGGAATACCAGAGAGAGACACAACAATAAGTAAGCAGATCTCCTGACTGTGAAGTATCTACCTTTCAATCAGGAAAGAGTTTAATAAATAAATGATTGCACATGGCCAGTTTTAATACTATAGAGTGTTTATGGGGCACTCTTTGAGCTCTATGGGTCAGCTCGGTTCTTGGGGGGCATGCGTCTTTGGTTTATGGGGGAGTGGGGGAGAAGGAGGAAGGCTATTGAGCTGCATCTTAAGGGTGAGCTGGGCTTTGACAGGCAAAAAAACATGGGAGAGGGTGTTTACAAGCACATGAAAAGGCATAGCTGGGATGGCACACGAAGGCTATTTTAGGGATTGAGGAAGATGAGTCTCCAGAAGTAGACTGGAAGCAAGTGATTGAGAGGGTGGAACCCTTTTAAAGATTGGGGGAATCTAGCTGAAAAAAGACTGGACAGTGCATCTACATTTATAGTTTTAAAGATTTGTCTTGATTGTTAAACCCTCTTTGCACACCAAGTCTTATTTGAAAGCCTTATACATAAATAAAGGAGGCTGGTATGTTTGAAGAGGGACAGGAGACCTAAGGCTGGCCTGCCCAGGATTTCCCTCATCCCACACCTCCCTCAAGCCCCGACCATCCTCTGTGGATGCACAGGCCTGTACTGAGCATGGCATGGGTACAAGTGTCAACTGCTCATTGGATTTGTTCTCTTACTTCATAGATAATGCCCCAGACTGAAGTTGCATATTCAATTAAATACAGAGCTGGGGCTGGAACAGAAGCCTCCTGATATCCAGGCCTAGGAGCTTTAAATTCATTCATTCAAAATTATAAGAAATTTATAAGGCACCATCTTCATGATTCTGTGTTAGATTTAAGGGGTTCAAAGTTGAACAGAAAGACTATTATCCCTTTTGTGTGTGTGTGTGTGTCTTATAGTCTAGTGGAGAAGACAGACCAGAAAACCAACAATTATAATAAAACAAGAAAGGAGATGTTGGTTGCAGGGAGTGGGAGGGAAATGCATGAACTACTTTAAGAAACTGTAAAATTGAGGTTTTTGTTTTGTTTTTAAAAATATATATATTTTATTAATTTTTTACAGAGAGGAAGGGAGAGGAATAGAGAAAAACATTGGTGAGAGAGAAACATCAACCAGCTGCCTCCTGAACACCTCCCACCGGGGATGTGCCCGCAACTAATGTACATGCCCTTGACTGGAATCAGACCTGGGACCATTCAGTCCACAGACCGACGCTCTATCCACTGAGCCAAATCGGTCTTGGCTAAAATTGAGTTTTGAAGTAAGGTCTTCAGACCACCAGAAGGGCTGTTCAAAGGGAAAGAGGGTATCAGGCGATACAAGGGGGAGTGGAGGGAGCTGTCCAAGAAAACAATTTGCCATATTTGCAGTTTCATTAAGACCTCTAGGATCAGCAACGTCTTGAGCGCTGCTCAGAGTTCAATCTCAGAGGGTCTTGCTTTGTGTGATGGGCATAAGCTGTAGGCATCAGGCCTGATAAGTTGTTTTGAACATACTATAACTATTATACAATGCTTCATACAGGGTAAATAGGTAGGAAGGTTGGGGTGGGTTGATCTGACGAATGGATGAGGTCATTGATTCCTCATTCCGGAAGGCAATTTCTCCTAAATGTCAATCATGCATCATCTCCCAGACACAGGATGGAATCAGCTGATGGACTATACCAGTGGTCGGCAAACTGCGTCTTGAGAGCCACATGCGGCTCTTTGGCCCTTGACTGTGGCTCTTCCATAAAATACCTTGTGCTGGTGGGCATGTACAGTGTGATTGATACTTCGTGGCCCATGCGCAGAAGTCGGTTTTTGGCTCTCAAAAGAAATTTCAGTCGTTGTACTGTTGATATTTGGCTCTGTTAACTAATGAGTTTGCTGACCACTGGACTACACCCATGCAACTCACCACTTAGGCCCAAACATGTCTTTAAGCAAGTCCTCACCAAATATAGCATTTTGCTGAGATGGTGATTACCCATTTCCTTCTCATTTTCTTAAAGCATCTTTGTTCCATTTATAAATTCACAACAGGGCTAAGACAGGTCATATACATTGCTATGGTTGCTAGTACTGCTTAAATGTAGTAGATTGGGAGTAGGGTAGAAGGAGAAATCCCAGGACCTCAGAGAGAAATGGAGAGTGAATTCTCCTGGAAACATTCGTTTTCTCTGTGACACTGAATTCCAGATGGTGTATGATGAAGTGTCCCCATCATTGCTGACCTCCTTGAGAAGCAGGTTGCTATATGCTGAGAATCATCTATTCAGCCCCTGTCATATGCTGAGGGACCCTGTGATTTGCACTGATGCCCTTTTCCCAGTGTTCTTGATAAGCCAAGAAAACTGTGGGTTTCTTTTACAGGGAGTAATCCATCAGGCGTGTTCTCCCTGCTACTGTCTCTTCTCTCCTAGCAACCTGGGCCACTCACCTGTCAGCGAAGCCTGGGTGATTTTTACAGATGCATCTGGGACTGCCTATGTTTCTTTGTGTCTGAGAAGAGACAATTTTTTTTTTCTGCCAAAGCAGGCCCCAGGTGGACAGTGAGAGCCTGGGTTTAGGGGATGGACAGTATCATTAATCAGGTATCATATGACACAATTAGTTACTGAACCTGACAGGGCTCCAATTAAAGATGCGCAGTGAACAGAGAACTTGAAAGTTCCAAACCACAGCGCCAATATATCCGTATAGAAACAGGAAGGACAGAAGCTGTCCAGGTAACAAAGAAGTAATCCCTCACACGGGTCAAGGAAGTTTAATTATTTGCTGATTAAATATGACTAGACTGTGTACTTTCTTCTCTAAATCTCCCTCTTCTATAAAAATTGTTTGGAGGTTATTGGAGGCCTGATGTCTGTTTCCATAATTGTTTCTATAACATGATGAATTCAAGTATTATATTATCTGGTGATGTTATTGCTAATTGTCATCATTAGTGTACATTACTTTACTTTTTAAAGAACTGTATCATTTGTGAAAATGGTAATAATAATAATAATGCTCATGTGGTTGCTTGCCCGTAAAGAATCCACAGGGTTAGCTGTTCCCTGAGGCCACATTCTCATCTTGATCCCTCTTCATTGCTGAGGTGGCAGAGGAGCTGGGACTGACCTTTATTCTGTTCTTAACATTTTTATGTAGGTGACCTTAGGCTAGCACCAAAGGCAGTCTTGGAGGGGAAAAGACATTACAAAAGAGAAAGGAAAAATCATGTTTTTGGGCGTCTACCTGTGCTCGGCCCTCATCTGATGCTCAGGTAAGCAGTGAGGGAATGCCGAGGCCTCTATCTGAAGCCCCTCTTTGCTGTAGGAGAGGCAATGAGGCATCATGGGAGCAACACAGCCTCCGAAGAGAGATCCAGAGAGAGGGTATGACAAGTATAGAGAATACACGCAGATCACGTTGCCCAGTGCCTGGTACACAGTATGTACTTAATAAATGGCAACAAAAATTACTACTGTGGCCTTGAGCAAGCCATGCAAGTCACTGAGCCCTAATTTCATGTGGAAATGGTGATGGAGACTCCTACTGACATGCCATACCATGGCACATCTGCAATTTTGGGAAGCTCTAGGTCAAATGAATTTCCCAAGTCAAACAAGTAGTAAATGGCAGAGCAGGGCTTGAAGATCAGGTACAGGTACTAATTACGATATCGGGTTGATTGTGTGTGTGTGTGTGTGTGTGTGTGTGTGTGTTGGTTTGGGAGTGAGTTGAGACATTGGGTCTTTCTTTACAATTCTCCTCCCCAAATTCTTCATTTTGCAGAAGGAGAAATTAAGGTAAAGAGATGTAAATGACTTGCCCTGAGCTGCTGTAGGACAGAGCTGGGACTAGATCTCAGGTGTCCTGACTTGTGACCTAGGCCCTGTTATCTCTTGCTGAGATCACAATCATGGCAGGTGTGCCTGTCTTATTTCTTTGCCTTGATGCCACGCTCTTTGTCTCAGAGTTCTTTCCTGTATTCTTCAGCACCTTTGCCACACTGAGCCCAGAGCAGGTGGCCAGTAATTCCCACAGCCATGCTAGGTGCTCATGGTATTCACTGTCCACCCTGCTAAGAGCTGCAGAAGTTGTAAAAGGAGCCCCGGTTCTCCTGGGTTGGCTGGAGGAAACTCATTTCCACAATAAGCGATTTTAGAAACTGGCAAGTTTCTATTACAATGTGCTCACCTTCTCTGAACTGGTAATTGACATCCTTCCTACAGGGCTGTCAATCAGCCCTGGAGAGAAGAGCTATATGCACTTCACAACACCCTTCTCATTGCTGATAGGTACCAGAAAGGTACTGAACTTAGAAGTAATTTCCATGACCTCGGTTATAGAAGTTTTGAGCTAAAAAAGTGTTCTCCTAAGCAATAGAATAGAGTGAGCAACAGGATCTTTTGAAATTCTAATAAGAGGGAAGGTTTTCTTGACTCATTTGATTCCCTTTGGTGAGTTTTTGAATTTTGAAGCAGCATGGGCTTATAATCTTTGGAGCTAGGCAGAATTCAATTTAGACTTGGCCTTTGACACTGACACCTGATGGCCTTGAAGGAGCCACCTAATCTCTCTGAGCCTTAGTTTTCACATCTGCAAGGTGAGTATAATAATGGCACATATTTTGTAGGATTTATATGCACCTGGTGTTCAGCTAGTGCCAGGCACACTATAAGTCCTCAATGATTTAGCCATTATGATTTGCCATAGAATGAAAACACTTATTTCCAGCTAGCAGGGAGGGTGGGAGGATTAAATAAAGTGATTTATGCACAGTAGTATTTACCTAATAATAGTAAAAACAATAGTAATAATAACAATGCCAACATTTATTAAGTGTTAATAAATTGTGACCTAAAGACTTTACAAACATCAGGAATAGCTGGTATGATTAGTAAGAGTTCAACAAGAAGCTGTTTTATTTGGACACGATTTTGGAGTTCCTGTCTTCCAGAGGCTTGAAGACTGGCATGCATGCGTTTTCCTTTAAACTTCCTCCCCACCCTCTCAATGTTTCTGTCTCTTCCACCTCCCAGTATGATTAAGAACAATTCTTAGATATGTTTTGGGGAACCAATCAATGTAAATTTGTAGAATTGATAATAAAAGGCTGCTAAAAGACTAACATTCCTGATGTTCACCTCTCACATCTGATTTCAATTTCATGAGGGGAAAATTGCTGGAAAACAAATCAGTTTCACTAAAAAAGAGATGTTGACAGGAAGCCAGGAAGGCTGGTCAACAACCTTAATTGCTTTAACCTTTAGTTGAGATATTGTTAGCTGAAGCAGCCTCCACCTTGATTGTCCAGTGTAAGTTTCTATTATTTCCTGCCTAAGGGCTACATGTAAATTTCTGTTTATGTTGCCTAAGATGTTTTCCCGAAAGCCTCAATAAAAGGGGATGGCAGGGCCAGAGCAGTAGTAGTTCTCCCACTAGAGTTGGACTACCGCCTGGCCCCCCATATCGCCAAGTTGAATTTCTTCAGGTCTCAAGTCTCTTCATTTGTGTGCGGTCCATCTCCAGAACCTTAACCCTGAATTGGAACTCTTTCTATACAGGCCGTGAGAGAGATTCCTATAGAAAATGGGTGATTCTTCAAAACAAAACAAGGAAACTCACAAGACCCACTTAAATAGAATCTTTAGAAATCTTCTTCAGTGGTGAAAAATCCAACCTGAGATGAATACTGAAATGGGAAAACTCTGCGTAAGGTTTGTGAAGATCCCCAGAGCCAGCCCAAGTAGTAGGTTGGGAAAGGCAACTGCTTGAGAGGGCTTTGCTCCCCTTATCACCTCCCTAGGGGATTCAGTTACCATGGGCTCACCTGATGAAAAATCAGAGAGCAAATGAAGATGGCAGGAAATATGAATTATAAACCCTCGTGCTAAACCATAAACTAAGAGTGCCAAAAAAATACTACTTGGTGTGATTATCATTATCTTTTAGACCCTCTCATTGATTGCAATTTATTAATCCACATCTAATGAGAAATATTGGCTTAAAGATCTCAGAGGCAGCTTGCTGAAACAGAAGGCCGTGGGTTTTGGAGTCCTACAGACAGAGATTTCAGTTCTGGCTCTGCAATGAAATATCTGCCGGCCTCTCAGGAAATTACTTTAACCTCTGACCCTTTGGCTCCTCATCTGAGAGAAGAATTAAAATTACCCTCCATTCACTGGGTTGAGGACATCAAAATAGGTGCTACATGAAAGCACCACACATAGGTTAGTTTACTCTCTTTCAAAGTGTTCTGTGAGGATCCTCTATTCTAGAGTTTTCTGTTTCTGTGTTCATTTTCTACCACCAGAATGGTGTTGTAAATCTGTTACTCTAATGTCGTCGTTTCAAAAGCATTCTTATTTAATTTGTGTCTTTTTTTCAGCTAGAAATAGCATTCTATTCATTTTCCCTCAGGCTCATCCACTCAGGCTCAAATCCTCTCTGTCCTAAGCTTCTTTTCCTCCACTGTTAGGGCCTAGTGCTTCATAATCTCTTGCCTGTTCCATACAATATGCATATGACCAGTTTCTTCTCCACCTCTCTTCTCTCCACACTGCTACTAAAGTACAGATCTGGTCATGCCACTGAGCTTCTCAGTGCCTACAGAATGATATCTAATCTTGGCTTGGCCCCCAAATTCCTCCTCTAAGAACCTGTTTTGTTTAGTAAATTATCTGGGTGGACTGTTCTGTTTGGGAGACAATAGTCTTTGAAAAATGGCCAGGATGAACTTGGAGGGAGATAGAGATAAGCAAACTTCTCTGGATAAGATATGGACAAGAGTCTTAGGGCTTGACAGGAAGCAGGCTAAGGAGTTTGAGGGAGAAAGGCTGCCCATCCATGGGGCTGGAGGCAGGAGCCAAGCAGAGAGGGTTGGTGGACATTCTCTAAAGGCAGGAAGAATTGGCATGTCCTATATTCAATTATAAGCTTGCTGTCTGCTGGAATGGATTACATTATATCTCCCATTCTCTGGCCCAAACTTTCAATAAAGTCCACTGCACATACAACTTTGCTTCATGGTACATGGGGGAGGAAGAGTTGGGGTGTCATGTAGTTGGATAAAGAAGTAGAAAGGGTTATCAGGAAGTGAAATGCAGAGTGGAGACAGACACTCCATGAAAACAAAGATTTGGGGCTTGTAAAACTGGGAGAAAAGTAAGACTCACAACTCCATAGTTTTATTGAAAGGGCTCTAGGTTTTCTTGTGCATTACTGGGCATCAGAACCAATTTTACTTAAATATTTTAGGACAAATTGACCTCAGCAAACTGGAAGGCTTAGGGTTATGCATCCATTATAAATCTGGCATGACACTACTTTTCCTTTCTTTCCCCATCAAAGGATCGTCTGAAATACTGGGGTTGGCAATATACCTAATGAGAAGATTACATTTCTCAGCCTTACTTTCTATGGCGAAGTGTCCAGGTTTTAGCCAAGGTAAGTAGTAGTTACAGGACAAAACTTACCAGAAAGGTTCTTACAAAGGGGACAGAAATGTGAGAAGTGACCTGGCCCAACTTTCTGTTCTCCTTCCTGGAACTCAGACATACTGACTGGAGCTCTAGTCTGTGTTGGATTTTGAGGTCACTCGGAGAATGGAAGCTGAGCATCTGGATGGTAGAGCAGAAGGATCAAACAGTCTGAGTCCCTGGGACTGTGGGGCCACACCAGCAGCTTCCCTTCAGATTTCTTTTACATAAAAGATAAGGGAAATTATCTCTAATTTTTAGTTTTCCACTGTATGCAATTAAACCTAATCTGAATCTGCTAATACAGTAGCGGAAAAGCAAAGTGATTAAGGGGTGGGCTCAGGCTACTTTCACTGTTCCTTGCTCTGCCATCTCCTAAGCAGTAGTCTTAAACAAGTTACCAAACTTTTCAGAAGACTCCATTTTTCATCTATAATGGAGGATAATAACACCACTTATCACATGGGGATTTTGTGAGAATTAAATAAAATAATGTGCTAAGTAGTACTTAGAACTCTTTTGGTATGCAGTAAGTGCTCAATAAATGGTAGTTGTTGCTGCTACTGTTACAGTTATTAGTACCGTTATGACATGGTTACTTGTCAGGTTTGGTGTTCATTCCATCAATAAGCTATGGGTCCTCTAGGGTAAACATAATTTCTTATTAATTTTTGGTAGTGCCCCAGGACTGGTATATGATGGATATCCAAAACATCTTTATTGAATTCTTCTATTTTTGCCAACTGTTTCTTATGAGTAGATGATAAAAATTAGTGGTATTGTGCACTGGGATGGGGACCAATGCTGTGTATGCATACTGTTCACTTAATCTCTGCCAAAAACATTTGAGATAGCTTGAAGGGTTATTGTAGCAAGTGCATGAACTTAGGAGGCAATTATATCTACATTCTGCTCGAGGTTTAATTTCAATGATACGAAAAAAGAACTGGAAATAAAGCTGACCACCTGTTTCCTCAGTCCATGTTTCAGAAAAAAAAATTACTCAAATGATTCAAATTCATAGTCATGGTTGAAAGACACTGTTGGCACAACAAATTTGAATCTAGCTTCTGTTATTAAATTTCAGTTTCTTCATATGTAAAACTGGACATGATAAAACCTACCTTGAAGAGATATTTTAAGTTTTAAATGTGATAATATAGTTTTTCAGGTGAATGGAAATGAAAAAAAGCTGGGGTAGCAATATTTATATCTGACAAATGAGATCTCAAAGTGAAGGAAATAACAAGAGATAAGGAAGGCCACTTCATAATACTAAAGGGAGCAATCCAATAAGAAGAAATAACTCTGGTAAATTTATACACACCCAATACAGGAGCACCCAAATACATAAAAACAAAAACAAAAACAAAAAACAAACAAACAACAACAACAAAAAAAAACTCCTGGGGGATATCAAGGGAGAAAGTGACAGCAATACAATCATAGTAATAGACTTCAATACCCCACTATCACCATTGGACAAATCCTCTAAACAAAAAAGTCAGCAAAGAAACATCAATCCTAAATGATTCACTAGTCGAGATAAAATTGACATCTTCAGAACATTTCACCCAAAGCTACAGAATATATATTCTTCTCAAGTGAACATGGGCCATTTTCAAAGATAGACCATATATTGGATCATAGGCAAAGTCTCTTCAAATTCAAGAAGATAGAAATCCTATGAAGCATCTTCTCAGATCACAATGGCATAAAACTGGAAATCTACTACAATAAAACAATCCAAAAAAATCAAACATATGGAGACTAAATAGCATGCTATGAAACAATGACTGGGTTACCAGAGAGATCAGAGAAGAAATTAAAAAAAAATCATGCCAACAAATGACAATAGAAAACACAACAATCCAAAATCTATGGGATACAGCGAAAGCAGTCTTGAGAGGGAAGTTCATAGCTCTACAAGCCTACTACAAAAAACAAGAAACAATGGCAATAAATTACCTAACCTTACAACTCAAAAAGTTAGAAAGAGAGTGTAAGCAGAAGAAATGAAATACTAAAGATCAGAGGGGAGATAAATGACATAGAGACCAAAAACATAATACAAAAGATCAATAAAACCAAGAGCTGGTTCTTTGAAAGGATAAACAATATTGATGAACCTCTAGTCAGGCTCACCAAGAAGCAAAGAGAGAGGACCCAAAAAAACAAAATTAGAAATGAAAGAGGAGAAATGACAACAGACCCCACCAAAATACAAAGGATTGTTAAAAAATACTATTAACAACTCTATTCCAACAAACTGGACAACCTGGAGGAAATGAACATATTCCTAGAAAAATACAACTTTCCAAAATTCAATAAGGAAGAATCTAAAAATCTCAATAGGCCAATAACTATGGAAGAAATTGAAGCAGTCATCAAAAAGCTTTCAGCAAACAAAAGCCTGGGGCCAGATGGCTTCACAAGGGAATTTTACCAAACATTCAAGGAAGAACTAAAACCTATCCTCCTCAGACTATTAAAAAAAAAGTTCAAAAGGAAGGAACACTTCCAAGTTCATTCTATGAAGCCAGCATCACCCTAATACCAAAACCAGATAAAGACAACACAATGACAGAGAATTACAGGCCAGTATTCCTCATGAACATAGATGCCAAAATCCTCAACAAAATTCTAGCAAATTGGATCCAGCAGTACATCAGAAAGATCATACATTATGACCAAGTAGGATTTATCCCAGGAATGCAAGGATGGTACAATATCTGCAAATCAATAAACATGATACATAACATAAACAAATTGAGATATAAAAGTCACATAGTCATATCAAATGATGCAGAAAAAGCATTTGACAAAATCTAACACTCTTTCTT
Source organism: Pipistrellus hanaki (assembly GCF_964339955.1). Lineage (NCBI taxonomy): Eukaryota > Metazoa > Chordata > Mammalia > Chiroptera > Vespertilionidae > Pipistrellus > Pipistrellus hanaki. Next base: position 28,521,390 of record NC_140504.1, read on the forward strand.
GATAAAAATTCTCTACTGGTAGGAATAAAAGGATCATACCTCAACATAATAAAAGCCATATATGTTAAACTCACAGCCAACATCATACTCAATGGGCAAAAACTAAAACCATTTCCCCTAAGAATAGGAACAAGACAGGGATGACCACTCTCACCACTCCTGTTCAACATAGTACTGGAAGTATTAGCCATTGCAATTAGACAAGAAGAAGAAATAAAAGGCATCCAAATTGGAAAAAAAAAAGTAAAGCTGTCCTTATTTGCAGATGACATGATATTGTGCATAAAAAACCTGAAAGACTCCATCAAAAAATTATTAGATTTAATAAACGAATTTGTGAGTCTCCCAATGGCTTTGTATTTCTAGCCTGGTTTTCTCCTGCTTGGGAGTCATAGTACCAAGTGTGAGGTTTATCAAATCCTAATCATATCAGATTTACTGACTTATTTTGCCACTCTTCCTATCCTTTATTTATAACGTATATCCTAGCTGAATTCACTTCCCTCTCCCTTAAAAGGTCCAACATCTCTTCCAAATGGACATGACAGGGAATAAAAAGTTGGGAGATGGTTTGGCACCAGAACAACTATTTGTATCAAAAAGCAGTGGAGCCGAAACCAGTTTGGCTCAGTGGATAGAGCGTCAGCCTGCGGACTGAAAGGTCCCAGGTTCGACTCGGTCAAGGGCATGTAGGGGCCGACTATCCACTGAGCCAAACCGGTTTCGGCTTTTTTTTTTTTAATATATATTTTATTGATTTTTTACAAAGAGGAAGGGAGAGAAATACAAAGTTAGAAATATCGATGAGAGAGAAACACAGATCAGCTGCCTCCTACTGGGGATGTGCCCTCAACCAAGGCACATGCCCTTGACCTAGTCGAACCTGGGACCTTTCAGTCCACAGGCTGACGCTCTATCCACTGAGCCAAACTGGTTTCGGCCCCACTGCTTTTTGATACAAATAGTTGTTCTGGTGCCAGGTTCGGGCACAGTAGGGGGTGTGCAAGAGGCAGCTGGTCGATGTTTCTTTCTCATTGATGTTTCTAGCTCTCTATCACTCTCCCTTCCTCTCTGTAAAAAATCAATTAAAAAAAAAAAAGCAGTGGAAAGGGTAGTTATTACATTTGAGCCAAAACTTTTCTCTGAACTCCTGGCAGTCCAGGCACAAAGGAAGCATGAAGACCACTCCTCTGTCACTTCCTACATCTCACCACTAAATACTCTAGAATCGTGGGTTGAACAGTCATAGGTCTGCAAGCATGCTTTCCACAGGCCTTTTGTTTCATGAAGACCCTTACCTGATAATATGGATGCAACAGCTGCAATGATGAAGGACACAATGACACCAGGTCCTGCCATTTCCTTGGCCACCAGGCCAGAAACCACATACATCCCTGTGCCCACACAGCTGCCAACGCCAAGTGAGATGAGGTCCACGGTGGTGAGCACCTGGGCTAGCTTGGTACCATGTGCTGTGGTGCCCCCTGTTCCCTCCAGCATGGACTCCACCGGTTTGGTGCGCAGGATCCTGGAGTGCATGGCATACCAGGAAGCTCCCCACTGTACCCGCCGGGGGTCCAGGGCGGCGAGGAAGCCACTCATCCTGAGTAGTAGGGGTTCTGGTGAAAGTCAACCGATGGAAGAGGGCTTTGGAAGCCTTAGTGGCTGCTTTTGGATCTCATTTAGTGCACAGGGATCTTCTTTTTAGGAAAGGTCCAGAGGGACCCAAAGCAGCCTTTTCCTGGGCATGAATGTCTGCAGGAAGAACACAAGAAAAGAGAAGATGAGACTCAGTGGGAAACAAGCCATTGCTTGGAGGCATGATTGGAGGTCCATATACTATGTACGCTGTGAGAGCTGGCCTATCCTGTGTACTCATATGTAGGAAGACTTCATTCCCCCTTGTATCCCCTTCAGTCCTGAATGACAGTCTGCAGTCTGCACTGTGTTGCACAGTTGTTTGGAAGATCATGATTTGAGTCAGGCACTGCCACTTACTCCTCTGGGACCTTGTGTAAGTTGCTTCACTTTTCTGTACTCGGGTTTCAACGTACAAGGTGGATAATAAAGTCTGCCTAGCGATTATGTGAAGATTAAGGTAGGGTATGTCTAAACCAAGCTTAAGACAATGCTTGGCACATGAAATGTGCTCCTTTGTTCAAACGTTAAGTATTTTTTCCCTGGCTTAGCCAAGACTTGGTCTGTGATTTTGGGGCATATCCTTTGGGGGCACAATATCCTCATTTTTTTTTTTTTTTTTTTTTTTTTTTTTTTTTTTTTTTACATAAGGATGTAAAATTAGACCTATGACTCTCGAGAGGGCCAGTGCCATTCCATGGGGTTGTTTTGGAACCTTGCTCTCAAATAAAATAAAATAAAATAAAATAAAATAAAATAAAAATGTTTCTTGTGTTGTACACACCCAAATATATTTCTTAATGAGCACATATTAGTCTAATAACCAGGAAAATACTTATAAAGACAAATCAAGATTAGTAAAACATTTCACAATTATTCTAATGTTTTAACATTATGAATGATGAGTATGGTTCTAATTTATCCATCCTTATTCATACAGACAATGTGTGAATTAAAGTAACCAATAGTTCCACTATTACAGATGAACACCATAATCCAAGTTTTCACTTGACCAAGTGAAAAATGTTTTGAACACTGTTTTGCTCTCAAAGACTAAGGATGGGGAAGCGGTCCTGGAATTTGATGGTGGGCCCCACAGATGCTGAATGTGTCGGAATATCTCATCAGGCATGCTTGTAGATGAAAATTCCGGTTATGGTGATCCGCATCTAAAACATAACTTTGTTTTACATATAAACACATGGGGTTTTGGGGGAAGGCCACTTTTAATATACAAGTTCATTGAATTTTTCAGGAAGGCAACTATAGAATAAATTGAAGGAAGATCATAATTTCTTTAGTTTGGAATTTAAGAGTTCTTCACCATTTCAGAACACCAGTGCCCCCTGGCAGTGCCATCATGGTATTGCCTCTCCCATGCTGCACATGTGGAATAGCCTGCCATTTGGAACTGGCCCATGTGTAGTATTTTTTCATGTGGTGCAATCAACTGACAACTTCATTTGGACATGCCTGAGTGTTTACATAGTGAAATATGTTATATACAGGCAGGTTATCTATGAATTTTGCTTTGGATATTAAAGAGGGGTGTGGCCAAACATTTATCACAAAAGTGAGGTGTTGGGTCTGATAAAACTATTGCATTAGATGATTTCAAAAGTGTTGTCAAGTTAGGTAATGCAAAGATTATATGAAGCTATTTTCTTTGGAAGCCAGAAGTGGTATAAAATCCTATAAAGAAAAATTTAAAGTATAGCTGAATATTGTACTGTGTTGATAGGCCTAGGACATTTACATTTATAAGTACCAGCCCATGTAATATACTAATATTAGTGAATACTCCTCAGTACTTAATGTAACACTTGTCTGTCTCTAAAGCCTTCAAACAGTACCTAATAAGAAGAATTGTGTGAAACATGGTTTACAGAAATTGGTTGATTAGCACACTGGTTAAATTTCCTCCTAGACTTGACAGTATTGCTCAATGATGTGTTTTAATTAACTTTTCAAAAATGTATTTTTATTGTTGAAAGTATTAAAGATGTTCTCCTCCCCCTCTCCCCCCCTCCCCCATGACCTCTTCTAGCCCATCCCTGGCCTTTACCACACTATTGTCTGTGTCCATGGGTTATGCATATATTCATATAAATTCTTTGGTTAATCTCTCCCCCGCCACCCCCCTCCAATCCCTCCCTCCTCCCCCACCTTTCCGCTGTGATTCATTAGACTGTTCCATGTTTCTGTGTCTCTGGATCTATTTTGTTCATCAGTTTATTTTGTTCTTTAGATTTGTTGTGCTTCAATTCTTAACAATACCTTAGGTATCAGTACAGTTTGATAGTGCCACTTTATATGCCAGAGTCATTTAAAAGCCTAGAGTGTCAGCATTCTTTTATTTATTTATTTTTTCAGATTTCTAGAAAATGTGTCACATTTATACCAGAGAAGCTGCAAGAACAACTGCTTTGCTTGCACTCTTGTGGGGAAATTCAGTATTATCTGCTTAATTTCAACTCAGCCAGCATATAATGAACATCTATTATGTGTCAAGCATGGTGTTAGGTTTAGGGGTGTGAAGATGTGGTACCGGTTGTCATGGAGCTTCCCATCTAGAATGGGAAGTGATGGAGAGCCAGATCACAATGCAAAGGTGGTCATATGCTTGTTTGTTTTTCTGAAAAGTCTTTTTGTTCCTATTATAAAGCATAGCATGGCTTTTTTTTTTCCTGCAGAAAAATCACACAATATAAACAATGAAATTGAGTGAGGAGAGACAAGGTAATACAATACACAGGTAGACAAATAGAACCAGATGGTTCAAGAGAAGAATAGGGGCTACGTTATGGGTTGAATTGTGATATCCTTAAATTAGGGGTGTCGAACTCAATCAGAGAAGGGGCCAAAATCTAAAATCCAGCCTAAATCGCGGGCTGAATGGTTTACTCAACAGTCATAAACTGACAATGTCATAAACTGACAGCGGAGTGCAGTGATGACAGCGCGGTGCGGGCCACATTGCAAGGCCTGGCGGGCTGGATTTGGCCCGCGGGCCTTGTGTTTGACACATGTGCCTTAAATGAATATGTTGAGACTCTAATCCCCCATACCTCAGAATTCGACCTTACTTGGGAATAGAGTCATTGCAGATGTAATTGGTTAAGATGAGGTCATCCTGGCATAAGATGGGCACCTAATCAGATTTGACTGGTGTCCTTATAAAAAGAGATTTGGACACAAAGCCACACACAGAGAGAGAACAAGATGTGAAGATGAAGATAAGGGTCAGGGTGACACATCTATAAGCCAAGGATTTCTGGAAAACCACCAGAAGTTAGAAGAGAGCCATGGAACAGATCCTTCCTCACAGCCCTGGGAAGAAACCAACCCTGCTGTCACCTGGATCTCTGACTTCCAGCCTCTAGAATGTGAGACAATACATTCTGTTGTTCAAGCTTATGATACTTTTTTACAGCGGCCTTAGCAAATGAATACAGGCTACAAAGGAAATCAAACAAGGTGATAAAGAGGTGCAGAGTCCCTGCAGTCATGGCATTGGCTCTTGAGTGATGAAAAGGAGCCAGTCATGCCAGGTGTCACTCTTCTTGCAAGGGGAGGGGGGGGAGGAGGAGGGTCCACAGGGAAGAGCCAGAGTGGCTGTTCTGAGAGTGGCTGTTCTGGGAACTGAGTGAGACTTGGACAGGGGGAAGGGGCGGATCTAAATGCTATGTACAGCTTTATGTGTGTTGACTAACATAACTGCCTTATAGATGAGGCAGTGAAGGTAGGGAGAGGTCCAATAACTTCTTGGAAGTCACCCAGCCCATAAAGGCAGAGCAAGCACTTGGCTCTGGGGTGTCCACTTGCAGAGCTTCTGTCCTCACTCTTGGCTCTCCTGACTGAGGGTCAGACTGTTGAGGGTCTCACAAACCAAGATGAGAGCCTTGAATCTAGATTCAGTGAAAAGCCATTGGAGGGGTTTATTCAGGCAAGTGACATGATGTGATGTATATTCTTTATTTTGTGTTTGTTTGTCAATCCTCATCCAAGGATATTTTTTCCATTGATTTGGAAGGAAAGGATTAGGGAAGGGAGGAGAGAGAATGAGAGAGAAACATTGATGTGAGAGAGACACATCAGTTGGTTGCCTCCCACAGAAGCCTGGAATCAAACCCAAAACCCTTTGGTTCACAGGTTGACACTCTAACTACTAAGCAAAACTGTCCAGGACAATATGATTTTTATTCTTAAAAGGCCATTGTAGCTGCTGTGTGAAGTTAACTGAGGAATCATGTGTGATGGTAAGTTAGTCCCAGGATGGATGTACAAAGGTGAGGGAGGTGTGCTCCTCCTGCTGAGGGTGGCCGTGGTTCTCCATCCTGGCTGCAAGGTGGAATTACCCAGAAATCTTTCACAAACACTGGTGCCTGCCCCAACCTCAGAAACCCCAACTTAACTGATCTAGATATACGGACTTGTTAAAGCCCCCCAGATGATTCTAGCAAGGCAGAGTTGGGGTCTACTGCTCTCCACCACCAGTTGTGACTAAAGTGCTGGGTGTGGAAAACCAGATATTGCTTGTGATGATTGATTTTTCTGTTTCAACCTGCCTGGGATTAGGAATACCAGTGGGTAAAATATTATTTTGGGGGTGTGTGAGGTTATCTCTGGAAGAGATTAGTGTTTGAGTTGGTAGACTAAGAAGACTGTCCTCATCAGTATGGGTGGTTATCATTCAATCCACTGAGAACAAAAAGGCAGAGGAAGGTGAGTTCATGGGTTCTGCTTGAGTGTAGACATCAATCTTCTCCTCTCCTTGGACATTGGTGCTCCTGGTTCCTTTCGGAGTCAGACTGGAACTTATAGCACCAGTCCCTCCTGATTCTCAGGCCTTCAGACTCAGACTGAATCACAGCACTGACTTTCCTGGTTCTCCAGCTTGCAGAGAGCTAGTGGTGGGGCTTCTTGGCCTCCACAACATGGGAGCCAATGCCTCTAAGAAATCACCTCATCTGTATCTGTACCTATTGATTCTGTTCCTCTGGAGAACCCTCATACACTGCCATTTCCCCCATGGGGCCACAAGTCGGACAGGTCCTTCCCGTTTCTCTCCCTGGACAGGTAGCTGGGTGACTAGGCAGCTGATTTCTCCTGACAGTGATTACAGAGGCTGTGCTGACTAGAGACACCCTCTGGAATACTTGTCCAGACCAGCCCTCATCACACACTTTCTAAAGGACACTGAGAAATGAACCAGACTTGGTGGAGAGGTGATGGTTTCTATTGACTAGACAATTTAGAACCGAGGTGAAGAGAACTCAAGTAGAACTAAAGTAGAGAGGCTGAGGATTCCTCCCTGACTCTGTCTTTCCTTCTGAGCACTTGCTTTACTGATACAAGCACGGGCTCAGGGCATCTTCTCTTTAGGTTGGAAATCTTACCGGAGAGAACAAAAAGTACAAGGGAAAACATGCTTCTCAGTGACTATTGGCAATATCCATATTCATTACCCCCAGATTATGTTCATCAGAGTCAGTTTTGGAAGCTTATTTCTGTAGTCTTTCCAGGATGAGTAATGAATGTGCATTGTGCTTTCTCCAGCACTTTAATTCCAGTTTCTCAAAATACTTCACAGCTTTACCTAAGGAAGGTTTACAAGGCCTCCGGGAGAAGAGAGGCATCATTGTGGTGTGTGCTGGGATGCTTGAGGGTTCAGTGGGCTCCAAGGATAATGACGATAAGAGCAGGTTTGGGTCAAGATGAAAATAATTGCAGCTTAGAAGTTCACTGAGGTAGGATTATCGAATTAGGTTGGAGTTGGATAGAGAGGAGAGGAGAGGAGAAGAGGCGGGGGGGAGGGGGAAGGAGAGGAGCAGAGAAAAGAGAAGCAAAGAGGAATGGAGAGGAGAGAAGTGGAGAGGGAAGGGGAAGGGTGGGGAGGGGAGGGAGACAGAGGATATCAAAACAATAAACAGTCCCAAATAATTCCTGCCTGATTTTGCAAATACACTGAGGGATTACAGAAATCCCTTTATGACATTCCCTTGAGTAATTGTCCAGCCTTTGCTGAAACATCTGGAGCAGCCAGGACCCTTGGCTGGACAGTTAAGATGGCTACAGAATTCTTCTCATCAGTGTCCCCTGGCGAGGCCAGGGTACAGTTAGAGTGCAAGGTGCCTGGTTTGATGAGGCCCACCAGGTGACTGCAGGGTCAGAAGGAGCCTTCTGAGGCCCATCCTCAGTCCTGTAACCTGGAGTCCTGTACTAACCCTCTCCCCTCCGGCCTCACTACTTTTCCTCCTCTGGGCTGAGCTCCTGGCTCCTTCAGGACGAAATTCAGCACCCAGGTTCTCTGGGTTCAAACTCTAGCTCTGCCCTTACTAGCTAAGTGACCCTGGGCAAAGCTTCGATATGTTCCAGTTTTGCCATCTATGAGATGGGATAATAAGGGTACTTAGCTCACAGGTGATGGCAAGGAGCGAAGGAGATAATCCGTGTGAAGCTGTCAGCTCAGTGCCCGGCACAGCCTGTGTGAGTGCTACGGGAGAGTTAGCTCAAACTACTCTGCTCTGGCACCTGACCAGGCCTCTTGGTCCCCTGCTGCTGACACCCTCTCCCGCCACCTCCACCTCCACAGGCAGCTCTCAGAGGACCCCTGGACTGCTGGCCAGTCTTCATCCAGGGTTTTTCTTTGCCAAAACTCCCCTGAGTATCTTCTGGCTGCAGACTGAACGCCCTGGTACTTTCACTGCCTGGGACTCGTGCTCACCCTTCTCACATTTACAGAGTGGCTTTCTCCTTCCCTGTGTTTTATCTAAAGGGGCATCTCAGCAGATTGGTTTGGGCCTTTGGGGGTTATATCTCCTCTCCTTCTTTTATACTCTTGACTTTTCTGCCCAAGATGCACACACACCATTGGGTGGCTGGGTTCACCTATAGTCACCACTGTATCCTTGAAAGCATGACCCCCTTCTGACCTTCCTGCCTGTGGCTCACTCAGCTGGAGTCTTTGACGGCAGAGGCTCTGCTGAGGTCCTTGCTTCTCTTGCTCTTCTAGTTCTTTCGAGCTTGCCTGATAAAGCTCTGTATTTGCCTGTGTGGCCCTCACTGTGGATGTGCTGGCCTGTCAGTCACTTTGACCTTACACTGGTGGTCAGATACAGGTCAGGTGTGAGTGAATCTCAGGGTGTGCCCATCCCTAACGAAACACCCTAGCAAATTGAATTGAGATCTGTGTCCTGGCAACTCTCTTCTGTTGTCCCCTGTTTTGCTCTTAGTGTCCGTGAAATTGAGGGCTAATCTGCTTACGGGAAATGTCTTTAAGTTTTTGCAGACAGCTGACGTATCTCTTGGAGTCTTATCTTTCCCAGACTAAACATCTTCAGTTCTTCAGCGACCAGCAGTGTTTTACATGTTACAGATTCTCGTCCAATCACATTCTGATTTGTTCTTGCAGCTTGCAGTGTATTATGCTTGGCATTTCTGGACCATGACAGAGTGGTTGGGAAGATGTCTTGCTCTGTGAGTGTGTGTGTGTACCTGACAAACATACAATGTTGGTGCCTGACAAATTCACTCAGATATACAATCGGCTTAAAAGCCAGGGTTTTTGATTTTCTAAATTACTGATCTCCCCAGTTATATCTTTACTAAGTGTTTGATAGATCAAACCCATTTCAATTATTATTATTCTTTTAAAAAATATGGAATGCTTCACTGATTTGTGTATCATCCTTGTGCAGGGGCCATGCTAATTTTCTCTGTATTATTCCAACTTTAATATATGTGCTGCCGAAGCAAACACTCAAGTGTTTTTTGATCACCCACCATATTACTTAACAATGTAATAACTGCTAGTCCAGTTATATTGTGTGTGGAATCTCAGATACAGCTGGCTTTGATTTGCTTGGAATGTCTCTAAAGGTGAGTTTGAATCTATGACAACTGAGCAGCTATGCAAAAGAGATCATACCAATTCCTCTTCCTCTTCCAAGCTTGTTGTTTCTTTGATTCTAGTAAGTTATTGAGTGCTTTAATCAGCTTTTGGAGTAACAAACAACCTCAAATTTCAGTAAGTCACAACAATGACACTTATCTCTTGTTGTGACTCTGCTCCAGGCTGTGGAGTGGCTTCAGGTCTTTCTGTCATTCTGGACTGCAAGTTGCCAAATGTCTGCTCATTCTGGATTCAGGCTGGAGAGTAGGCCCTACCTGACACTTGTGGTTCTCTCCTGGCTCAGGCCAAGAACAAGGACTGGTGGGAATGAGCAATGCCTCTTCTGCTTCTGGTGGAAGTGACATTTCCTCAGACTTCCCTTGGCTGAAATAAGTCAAATGACCAAGCCTGTAGTTAATAGGCTGGGTTGCATACCCGCTCCCATGGAAGACATTTTAGTCACATGGCAAAGGGCCAGGTTGTAATATATATATATATATATATATATATATATATATATATATATATATAGTTTATTTATTTTTTTTTACAGAGAGGAAGGAAGAGGGATAGAGAGCTAGAAACATCGATGAGAGAGAGACATCCATCAGCTGCCTCCTCCCCGGGGATATGCCCGCAACCAAGGTACATGCCCTTGACCGAAATCAAACCTGGGACCTTTCAGTTCGCAGGCCAATGCTCTATCCACTGAGCCAAACCGGTTTCGGCTGTATTCTTTTCTTATAAAGGAGGATGTGAATAGCTGTTACCACAATATAACTCATCTCATTGAGCCCATGCTATATACTAGGCAAAGCAATTGCATTTTGTTTTGAGGCTTGTTTCTTTCTTTCTGGAATGAGTAGATGTCTATGCATCTGAGGTATAAACTTAGGGACTCTGTTGTGTTTGTTCCTGTATTTCCACACCTAATTCTGTAAAGATATAAATATTGATTTTCTTTAACAACCAGTATAAATCCAAAATTCACCTGCTTCAAGCAGAACAAAACAGAAGTCATTTTATATTTATTTGCTTGAAATAAATAATTTAAAAACAACCTTAGGAGGATTGATTTTTACCTAGTCTGGGACAATATTTCTGCTTAAAAAATATTTCCCATTCTTCTTCCTTGTTTGTCAACACTCCAGGGATTGCGAATATCATCTGTTTATTTATTTGGCAGAAATTGTTGTGAAAACACTTTCAAGAGAATGTGTACCAGCGAGAATGTCTATTCAGCGAGAGAAGTGAGAGAAGCTTGTCCAGAGATCTGGTTATTTAGCACAAAGGTGCCACGTTTCTCCTCTAGCACTGGGTCAGGGAGGCACTCACAGCCTGACCTCACCTTCCACTCTTTTCTCCCACTGACCCCAGGTCCCAGATCGCAGGGCTCTGCATGATATCATGTGTGTTAACTACTTGGGCCTCCTCTCCTCTGATTTTCTATGAAACCCCCAACTCAGTATTGAATTGCCTTGCTCAGACTGTTTCACTCGCACAGGCTAGGATCTCATTAAAACCCTCCAAATGCTTTTATACCACAAAGAAAATGAAATCCTGATTCCTTACTCTAACCTATAGGGCACTATACATTATGGTGTCTACTTCATCTCCAAGTTCACCTCCCACCACCATTCCTCTTGGTTAAGCCACGCTGACCTCCTTTTGGTTCTTGAAACATAGAGAGCTCTTCCTTATTTCAAGGATTTTGCACTTGTTTCCTCTACCTGGAATCTCTTGCCCCAGGTCTTGGCTCTCTCCTTCTCATGATTGATTCTGATCTCAGCAGAAATGTCACCTCTGTGGAGGGAGACCTTCCTGTACAAGCTGAGCTAGAAGTAGCTCTTGTTTTTCATTCTCCTTCCCTCATGTCCTATCATCTATCTATCTATCTATCTATCTACCCATCTATCTATCTATCATCTATTATCTATCATCTATTTACCTACCTATCTATCTATATCTGACTATTTATCATCTACCTATCATCTATCATCTTTTATATTTTGAATAATTGAACAGCATTTGATATTAATTTGTATTTTCATTGTCTGTATCCTCCCTCTAGACTGTAAACTCCTTGAAGGTGTGGATTTTGTCTGTGTCATTTTTTGCTGACTCCCCAGTGATCACAGCAAGGGCTGGTACACTGTAGGTAATCAACAAACATTTGTAGAAAAAACAATTTCTCCATAGTACTAAAACAGAGTAATAGGCATAAAATATTTCTTTATAAAAGATACCTTTTACAATCAGAGTTTGTAATAATCCCTGCTATCTTGAGACATATATTGCAATATAAAATGACTTTCTTTGTTAATTACTCTTTGTGTATAAAATCAAAGAAGACAGAACCTTAGAAATAATTTGATTCAAATCTCAGATTTTACAAGTGAGAAAACTATTTTCATTGAATGCTTTTATATATCCTTTTGGAAAATTAAACAGTTTCTCTGACTATAAATAAATCATCTCTATATATTTTTATCCTTTTATATTCATTAAGTCAAGGAAAACAATTAAAAATTATAATACCATAATATTATAGTATTGAAATCTTTAATATGAAATTATTAAAATTTAGTTAAGGTTAGAGTTGTAATTTTTAATGTAGACATCCCACATAGTACTTTTTGATGTAGACATTCCATGTAGCTCCTTGGAGACCTCAAATAGTCTTTTACCCAATTAGAGTAATAAAAATCTCCTATATCACAGACTCTGACAGCCTAAGAATGTAATACGTTTTTGAAAAATGGAGCTCTGCTTTGCCCTCTTCATTTCTAGCATCAGAGTCTACTTTGAGGATGGCAACTACACAGGGTCTGGGAGCTGCAGGCCCCAGGGGTACACTCTGAATTCACAGCCCAGAGAATTCCTCTCTAGAGGCAGGTTTCTTCGACTATCATCAGGAAATCTGAAAGCGAGGAGAGCATATTTCAATGCCAACAACCCTAAGTCACAGAGGAATGCCAGATTTTACCTGGGGACTTGTAAAGGACTTTTCAACCTATAAGCTATTCAACTGAGAAGTGCTTGCTTCCAAGTGGCTGAGTTAAAAATTTCCCAGATTGCAATTTCTTAAGTTCAAAAGTATTCCTCACAGAGCACAGTAAAGTGCAACTGTTAATGCAAATACAAATAGTTAACAGAATGGAACAATACGTCCATTATCACAAGTATTCAAAGAAATACCAAATGAAAGGAGACATTTTCTCTTATTAATATGGCCAAAGGTCAAAATAAATAAAAATACTCGTTGCTGAGGAGGGGGCCAAAGAAGTAATAACGCATACACTGATGGTGGTGGGAGTGTGAACTGACATACATGTTTTTGAAAAGTAAATCTATCATGTGGAAATAATGAGGTGCAAAAAGTTTTTTCTCAAGGGCATCCTCTGCAGTTTTATGCATAGTGGTAAAAATTGGAAACAGCCTATGTGTTCAAAAATAGGAACAGAGTTAAATAAATTATAAGGCATTCAAGGAATAAAATAGTATGCAAACATTAAAATATTGTTCTAAAATAGTATTCATGTACATAAAAACTACTCAGTATATAATCAATTAAAGCTACTACAACAATAAAGAATATAGAAGTGTGCATGAAGTATGATCCAATTTCATTCATGTGCTAAAATATTAAAAGTATGGATCTAGGTATGGTGGCATTAGGAATGATTTCTATTTTCATCTTTTTTTTGTGGTCGCATGTATTCCTTTAAAATCAGGGGGAAAAAATTTTCAAAACAAAACAAAACAAAAGATCCCAGAATAATGAGCATGTGCCTTCTTTTGCTGAGATCATCAATGGTTTCCTTGTTGCTAAATTCAATGAATGCAATGAAGTGCTAACGCCCTTTTCTCTCTCTCTTGACCTGTCAGAGGCATTTAACACAGTCGCCCAAGTCCTCCTCACTCTCATTTCCTTTGATAGCAGTGAGGGCCATGGTTTGTGTGCATGGCCATATGCAAGTTACATGGAACTCTCCTATCATTCTTTTAGGAATAAGCCATTGTGATTTTCTTTTTCTTTTTCAGCATTACGGAATTTTAAAAGGAATAACACATCCTCCATAAGATTCTTACTGCTGGTACAGTTTTAGTTCTTAATATGCTGTCTACTATTAAGTGGAATCACAATGATATTTACATGTGACCATGTGTTAGACAGCATAAGTCAACATCAAGAAACCATTATGTTGATGCCTAGGATGGCTTTGCTTAATAGTGGTCTAAAGGGGGAAAAAGAAATTAAATGCTATTTAGCTCAACATGAAAAAAAGGGGAATCAACTTGAAGAATATAAATATGCCTTAAGGCAAAGGGTCAAATGGTTTATAAACTTTCAGGTTCATTTGGACTGTTTGGTTATCTTTATACTTTGACCCATGCTTGGAGTGGCCTGTCTGACACTGCTGTCATTGACCTCCTCCTTTCCCTCAGAAGACATCAGCCCAAATCTCACCTATTTTTTTTTTTTATCTCTCCTCTGGAAGAGATGGTCATGATGCCCAATGTTTAGAATTAGCCCAAAGAGAGCTCACTTTATTATGTTCTGCATCAGTGAGATCCATGAGCTCATGGACCTCTGTCCTTAATGTGCACTATCTCTCTAGAACCAAGTGGGATGGGAAGGAGGATGGGCCAAATCCGTATCATATTTTGACAACTGAAGGCTATCCCAGCAAATAACCCTCTGTGTTCAGAGTCTAGGCTTGAGGGTGCTTAGTCGAGTCCATCTGTCATAGGTAAGTGCTGACAGAATTAAGTCCTTCCTGCTTTTGGTCTGAGTCTGGCCAGGACCCACGTTCCATTTGGTTAGTGAGAAATCCCTGAATAAAAAGAAGTGAACTCTCCTTGAGGCACATCGTAGGACTGAAACAGTGCCCCATTAGTTTGAACTCTTGGTTTCATTCTGTTGTAAGTAGATAAAGGGTAAAATAGACTAAGAGGGAATATTTTATTACAGAGGCAAAAAGCTGAGATGTTAGATGTCTAAAATGCAAATCATCCTATATAATAAAAAGCTAATATGCAAAATTTCCCCTCCAGAGTTCTACTGACTGGGAGTTTGATCCCTTGCTATGATGTGTGCTGACCACCAGGGAGTGGTGTAGAATGAAGGAAGGCCCCAGCTGGGGCCAGGAGAGGGGAGGAAGGAAGGCCCTGATCAGCCCTGATCACCAACCAGGCCTAGGGACCCTACCCATGTACAAATTTAGTGCACCAGGCCTCTAGTACTGCATAAAAAAGAGTGTTTTCCTCTGTCTTCTATGTCTGCACATCTGAGGTAGAAATATTGACTCATGCTCTTCTATGTGCCAGATACTGCCCATATCTTATCTTGGATAACCTTTACTGTAAAGTTGCATCACTTACAGGATGCTTTCTAAGTACCAGACATAATTTTACATGATTAGTATATGTTCTTTTTACAACAACTCTGTGAGGAAAATATTACTTTTAACCACTTCCAAATTAAAGATGAGGAATATAGGGCACAGATTAGTCAAAGCATTTATTCAAAGTGACACAGCTACTAAGTGGCAGAGCTGAGATTTGAACCCAGGCAGTGCAGCTCCAGAGTGGTGGACCATTTAGGGCAGCCCAGTACTGCAGAGTTATCTGTGATGATGAAATGTTCTTGTGCTATCCAGTATGATAGCCATAGCCACATATGGCTATCAAGCATTGAAATGTGGCTAGTGCAACCGAATTTTAAATTTTATTTAATTTTAATTAATTTGAATTTAGATAGCCTTGTGTGGCTAGTGGCTATTATACTAGTACCAGACAACACAGCTGTCAAGTCTGTGCATAGTAACTTCCAAAATAACTTTATAATGGTGGTGGTATCCTTTACAGGACAGGACACTGGGGGATATAGCCAAGGCTCTAAAACTAGAATGTGGACATGCTAGGATGTCAGGTTCTAAAACCATATGCTTGGTCATCAGAGCTGCACCTATCCCAGCCCCCTTCCCTACAGCCCATCTATTCTCCTGACTCTTCATCTCTTTCCAAACAGGATCAGAAAGCATATCTTCCTTCCTCCACCCTATCGAAGTCTTTTTCCCTTCCTCTATTATTAATGCAGTAACAGTAGAACAGCATTTAGTGGCAAAACGTCATGCTACATGTGTGGGGGATGTGGCATGGCCCAGCAGAGCTTAACTGACCAAAGTGGAACAGTGTAACTTGGTAGTAGGTGGTGTACTCATTCTTAACATTCTTAAGAGCTTATCACAAACTGTTCTTTTGTTGTCTCTCTCGCTTATTCTTCCCTCCAATCTACCACAATTCTTCCATCCTTGGGAACAAAATGTATGCTGCATTAAAAAAACAGCCTTTGGTTAAAAGCATGAAAGTTTTATCTACTTCACATTTTACTATTTTACCTGAAATTTCCACAGCTTCCCCTAAATCCCCACCCCAAACTTCTTTTAATTAGGTTCACATTAGCTAATATTATTATTAAAGAAAAAATGTATAATCATTTATGGTTCGGGAGACTGTCACTGTTTCTTATGCATGGTTGTGGATAAACCAACCTTATATTAACCCCGGGTGAGCCAAGCACAGTGTCTTGTGCCCAGTAAGCTCTCAACAACTATTCAATTTTAATTGATTAGCCTTTCTTCTACCTTCCTTTAGTGACTTAGAACTGTTCTGAGTAGGAAATCTCACTTTAATCATCAGACATGAAGAGAGAAAACAGACCTCTGTTCAACAACAACAACAGAAAACTAAATTTAAAAACAGGTGCACCCGGCTGAAAGCACCCAGGCAATCCTTTTTGGCATCAGAAGAGAAGAAATGCTGTTACTTTGTCAGGTAGCAGCCTGCCCATCTGATCACCAAATACTATCGCTGTCTTATCTGGAGATGAAGACTCACCAGCTCCCAGACAAAAGGAGGCAGAATCTAATGTTTCCTTGTGGAGAGAAGTGTGCCATTATTTCCAGTGACCTGGAAAGCAGGAGTCTGCTGGCAAGCAGCTTGGGAAGAGGACTCTTTTAAGACGCTGAAAAAATGGGGAGAAAGGACATTTGTGGTTGGGTCTCCTTGGTGATCCTAATTCCCCTGTGACATACTCTGGACGTCTTGGATCTTACATGAGGTATGTAAGATCCAAGTACTTAAAAATCCAGAACATTGATGTAAATTAGTGTTCTTATTTCCACTGACTCATTTGGAAGCAATTAGTTCACAGGGTGGTATGAACAGAGAAGAGAGGCGTAAGGAGCAGGCATTTAATAATTTCTCAAAATATGATTTCTAGCATTTGTACTTTTAAACAGAAATTCTTTATACTCCTAAGCTACCTTCTGGAGCAATCCTACTGTCAAACAATGCAGTTCCCTGGTGTGCAATCAGAGGGGAGGCCCCTCACACTGATGGACAGCTGGCTCTAGAAGATGATATGTATGGATTAGCATTCACGTGTCCAATTTTTTTTCTCCCTGAAGTCTGGCCTTGAACTAGTATTGGTGGCAAGGGCTATAGGACCATGAATAGTACCACACGCTGGTGGACAAGGCATAGATCTCCATGGTCTTTGAAGTTAGACTCCCAGGGGTTCTCAGTCCTTTAGAACCAATTGAGTCAACGGAGGAACTTCTAAAAATGACAACGCCAATTTCAGTATTAAGAAATTTGTATTTAATTGATCTGAGGTGAGAACCTGACATCAGTGATGTCAAAGGGATCCCAGGTGATCCCAAAATGTAGTCACGGCTGAGGTCACCTGGATGGGGCAACTAGCAACCTCAGTTTATCTCTTTCACTATAACCATCCTAGTGAGTGTGAAGTGGCACCTCATTGTGGTTTTGATTTGCATTTCCCTAATAATTAATGAGCATCTTTTCATGAGCTTATTGGTCATTTGTATATTTCCTTTGCCCATTTTAAAGATTAGGTTGTCTTTTTATTGTTGGTTGTAAGAGTTTTTAAAATATATATCCTGGATACTAGAGCCTTATCAGATATAAGATTTGAAAATATTTCCTCTCATTCTATGGGCTGTCTTTTCACTTTCTTGCTGGTATCATTGTAATGCGAAAGTGTTTAGATTTAATGTAGTCTAATTTATTCATTTTTCTTTTGTTGCTTATGCTTTTGGTGTCGTCTGTAAGAAATTGTTGCTTAATCCAAGGTTACAAAGATTTATGCTTATGTTTTCTTCTAAGAGTTTTATAGTTATAACTCTTACACTGAGGTATTTGATCCATTCTGAGTTAATTTTTATATATGCTATAAGATAAGCCCAACTTCATTCTTTTGCATATGGATATCCAGTTGCCTCCATACCACTTGTTGAAAAGACTATCCTTTCTCCATGTAATTATCTTGGCACCTTTGTCAAAATCTATTGCCCATAAATGTAAGGGTTTATTTCTGGACTCCCGACTCTTCCTCTATGCTTTACTGCTCATTGGAGCAAATCTAGCATTATTAGCCCCCATCGACTGAATGCCAGTGTGCTTCCCAATATAAACAACTCATAAATATCTAGAACACCAGGAAGCAATGCTCCTGAGGGGTGTTCTAGATATTTATGAGTTGTTTATATTATTCTAGATATTATGAGTTGTTTATATAAAATTAATGTACATTAATTCTCTAAATTTTCCTTCTGTACCCTTCAACCTATTCCTTTCTCTGACTCCCCTAGCCCATCTCCCACATAACTAAAACACGTTTCTTTTCCAGGCTATTCCTCCCTTGAACACTTTCAATGGCTCTTGATGCCCTGTGAGCTGAAGTTCAAACTTTTCAACATGGCCCATCAGCTCCACACCCTCCAGCTTGTCCTGCACGTCACCTGGCCTATGGAACAGGCCTTGCCGCTATTTACTGCCCCTCCATCAGGCACACCAATGGCCCTTTGGAAATCGCATTCATCCCTCAGAACCAGCTCCGTCAGCCTTGTGGTCTGGCAGCCTTGTGGGTCTCTTCTCCAGCTGGTGGTGCCCTGCCTTGAGCTCCCAGCGTGTCTTCAGGAGACCTCTGAAATGTCAGAGCTGGATTCTCTTTCTGCCAGTGGCCCTAAGTGCCCTGCCTTGTTTACCTTGGCATCCCCAGGGTCCATCTCCCTGCTAAGCACACTGCCTGGCCACTGTTGACGGCCAGTGAATTTTGGTGGAGAGAACGCAGTGCTGTAAGTTCTTCCTGAGGGAATTCTCCAGTTCTCTGGAGACACTGATTAGTCTTGCAGCTCATAAAGATTTACTGCCATTTATTTATATAATACACATGCCTATATTTGAGAAGAAAGACAAGGTCTGTCTGCCCGCGTAGTTCTAGGGAGTAGGGAAAGATGCTCCCAGTTTAAAACTCATCATCATCATCATCATCATCATCATCATCATCACATCATTATCATCATCGTTATCATTAGCAGCAGCAGAAAAATCTTACAAATACTAAAAAATTCTCTAATGGGGCAAAACCTTTTTGTTCCATAAGGAAAGAGGCAGTTAAACCCCAAGTGCCCCACGTGAAATATTCAGTGGAAACGTCCGATGGAAGATAAGCAGAGGCTATAGAGAGACGAGGCATCCCCAGGTTCCACCTCCCTGCAAAGCGCAATGGCTGGGGACCTAAAAGAAGCTACAGTGCGGGGGTGTCTGAAGAGAGAACAGTCGAGAGAATATATTTGTCTGCAGTGGCAACTGCTGTCTTTAAGTGACTTGTTTGCAAACATTGTCACTGGGAGTCAACCCGGATACCAATCCTCCTGTGGCAGCTCTGATGCCCAAGCTATTGTTCAAATGTGTTTTGCATGATTTGATATTTTAAAATTATTCTTTTTCTTTCTAAAATTAATGTACATTAATATTAAATCTTGAGAAATCTGGCTAAATAAAAAAGAAGCAACATCCATCACCATGAATTCCACTTCCTACAGATGGCACTGTGAATGTTCAAGGGCACACACTTCCAGTCACTTCGTTTCTCTCCAGTATTTAACCTCTCCTCAGTATGACTCTGATAGTCATTGGGGAAAACTGCACATTTCAGAACTGAATTATAAAAAGGCGAGCACAAGAAGAGGCTAAATGAAGAATGTTGAGGAGTTTCCCAGCTCTCCTCTGTCTGGGGACTGTGCCGGGTACAGCCAGGAGTGATTAGAGTATTGATTCTATTACATCTTGCCCTGCACTGCTGTGACGTCAGTAATGTAATTCAGCATGGCCAGAATGAAATTAACCGTGAGTCAGATGGCAGCTCCTGGCTTTTTAAGCTAAGGAGAAATAGATTTTGTCAAGGTTTATTAATTCAACATTTTCCCTCTATGTCTGTGTTTCATTTATTCAGAATGAAGTCCAAGGGGGCTATGTCGAAACCTCACCTTAATTGATGGTCAGCATTTCCTTCCCCCGAATGAAGGCTTTTACTCCAACTCCACAAAAGGCCAGCGCTGGGCCTGGGCAACCTCTCCAGCACGGCTCCCCTCCTCTCCCACAGCATTCACCCACTTCAGCCTTCATGGGTCGCAGCTGCCCTGACCACAGCCTCTGCTTGACCCCATGGTGGATGCTGCTCGGAAAACCCAGCCCTGAGCATCACCTTTCTGTTCAGGAACCGCCAGCAGTTCCCTGATGCAAAACAAATGAAGTTCACGCTCTTAGCAGTTTACTTGTCTACCTTTCCAGTCATATATTCTGTTACTTTCACATGGCTCCTGTGAAAGTAATCTCTGAAGGGGCTGTCAAGTGCTTTGAAAAATATTTTGTTTCTTTAGCTAATTAGGAAAGTTATACTTTCATAACCCTCATTGTAGACAGTTTGGAAAGCCCAGGGAGTGAAAAGAACAAATAATAATTACCTCTATCGTACTGCCTAAAATTAGCCACTTTTACTAACATGTTGGTGCAAAATGGTCCAAAACTATGTTCAAGCTGCACATGCAATATTGCATTGTGCTGTTTCTACTTATTATGCTATGGACACTTTTCAGATCATTGAAATAGTCTTTTAAAATACAATTTGAATGGTTGTTCAATGTTCCATTACATAGTTGTAATCATTCATCTATTGCTGGTTTTGTTAGACTTTTAGGTTTCTATTAAATTTTAACTATTATAAGTAAATTTGCTTGCACATAAATCTTTAACCACATTATTGATGTTTGCTTGGAAGAGATTCCTAGAAGATGGTACCACATAACTCGTCTGCCTATTATTTTAATAACTGGAGTATTTGTTTTATCTCCCCTACCAAATATGTGCCTAACCTGTGCCAACTGGCGAAAAGTTCTGCCCCTGGTAGGTGCACTACAAATGATGCTCAAATTAAAAGACAGTTCTTCTTCCTGTGTCTCGATTTCCTTCAGCAGTTTCTTTCATTTGTAAAATAGAGGCGTCATTAGACATGTCATTCTATGGCTTTTGTGGCTTCAGAATTTAGGTAATAACATACCAAGGACGTGATATTCACAAATAGTTGCTATCACAGTCCATTTCCTGTCTAGGTCACTGATTTCCTACAGGGCTCAGGATGGCCTGCAGCCTAGCTATTGGGACCAATAGGGAAAGGTGGGAAGTCCATGATATTTGCATTCTCTCAAACCTTGCTTCAATTTCTCCTCTGTGTGACCTTGCACAGAGGGTCTTAGCAGCTCTGGATTTCAGGTCTTCTTCTGTAAATCATGCCATGCCTACTTTGCAGGGTCGATGGGAGGATTACATCGGATAATTGTGCAGAGCTCTGTAATAGTGGGCTTTAATTGTCATAGCTCTTATTCTAATACATGCTTCAGCAAATCACTTAAGGATCCTGTGCCCTGGATGGTGACACAGACGTTTGACATATGAGGGTTATTCTTCGAGGGAGGCATTGATCCTCTTTTTCAACATGGGCACAGTGAATGGTGAATTAGCATATAAGCCTGTTTTCTGCCTGTGTCCTTTTAATAGCAGAATCTAGACACAGGGTGTTCCTCAGAAAACCTAAAGGAAGTAGGTATTGGATTTGCCCCTTCTCAGACAGATACAGACACACCAAAGGAAGCCAATTCTTTGAATTGTCAGGAAAATTATATCCAGATTGACATTATACTTACTGAAATAGAGCCTACAGGGCTCTCCCTCACTCCCATCACAGCCTTTGTAACAAAAGTAAAATCAAAACCACTAAGGTACTAAGGGGAAAAACAAAAAAAGACCCTGGAAGCACCCAGAGGAATAAATTAATAAATGGGAGCTTCTTTTAAGAAAGAGTGTTCTTGGGGCCTTTCTAGTCCCTTAAGAAATTCTTTTTTTTTCACCCATCTCTCAGTCCTAACCAGTCAGAGAGTTGGGCCAGGCTTCCTGTGGGCACACTGCCTGATCTTGCTCGTGGTTCTGGGTGGGTTACAGAGCACAAGTCTGTTCACGGTATTTCTGTACGAACTCCTTGCTTTTGGGGGGATGATCTGGTTGGTCCCTTTCCTGAGTATAGGCTGTCCAGGACTTTCTAAGGGGATGTGTTATGAGGGTTCACTGGTAAGTTCATCCTTTGGAACGTGGAGCCCACTTTCCCACATAATAATGGGCTGTTCTACTGCTCAGCTGAGCTTAGTCCACAGGGGGAGGACGGGGAGATGTAGGTATCCCATTAGTAGAGTCAGAGAGGCTGAGCTGGATCCAGTAAAGGAGAAAGTGTGGCTGGGGAGGGCTGGGTTATAAGGAATATAAGTGTTTGCTACCTGTGCATTGCTCAGATCCTTATGCCTGTGTCTCAGAGGAAAGGGCAGAACCTTGCCCTCTAGAGGAGCTTGGCCTGGCCTCCTTTCTGAAGTGGCACTGCCTTTGTGCCACCCCCCTTCCAGCTGCTGGGCCCCAAGGCTCATTCTGAGCAGCTGGATTTAGGGTCTGGGAGTCTTCAACATGAATCTTTATGTTAACAAACTGCTAAAGAGATATTTTTTGGGGGGCTAAAAAAGGTCAAATGGCTAGATTAACACATGCTATGGTTATAAATATAAAGTGCACACTTAGAGACACCTCTACCACTTACTGGCTGTGTGATCTCAAAGAAACTCCAACTCTTCAAGCTTTAGTTTTCTCATGTGCCAACTGGGACTGTCTTACAGGGTTGTTGTGAGCAATTATATAAAATAATATATGTAAACTCTATCACAGTCCAGGCACTTTGGAATTGCTAAAGCAATAAATCCAGACAAACCCGCAAGCCAACCTTTCTCTTATTTAAAATACTAGAGGCCTGGTGCATGAAATTCATACACCGGAGGGGGGTCCCCTCATCCCAGCCCGCACCCTCTCCAGTCTGGGACCCCTCATTATACTTATTGAAATATAGGCTACAGGCTGTCCCTCACTCCCATCACAAGGGATCGGGCCTAAACCAGCAGCCGGACATTCCTCTCACAATCCGGACTGCTGGCTCCTAACAGCTCACCTGCCTCCCTGCCTGATCACCCCTAACTGCCTCTTTCTGTTGGCCTGATCTCCCCTAACCACCACCGCCTGCTGGCCTGGTCGCCCCCAACTGCCCCTCCCCCACTGGCCTGGTCACCCCCAACTGCCCCCTCTGCTAGCCTGGTCATCCTTTACTACCCCCCCTGCCGGCCTGGTTGCCCCACGCAGCCTGCTGTTCAGTCATTTGGTCATCATTCACTAACCCCCCTGGAGGCATTGTTGCCCTAGGTAGCCTGTGTTTGGTCATCTGTCTGGTGGTTTTGGTTGTGATGGCCCCTGGCTTTTTATATATTAGGATTATGGCTTCAAGCCAGAAAGTTTTCAATCAGCCTTCATTTGAAACTATCTCTGAGTTATGTAATTCTATATTGATTTTAGGAACAGTACATCTGGAGTTGCCTAATTTTGTTACGGAGAGAAGTTCAATCTAATTTATCAAATCTTATCAACAAGTGCTGATTTGCATCAATCATTCTGGTGGGTGCTGGGGCAGGAGATGAGGGGGATAAGGCCCCAATCCTCAGAGATCTCATGTTTAGTTGCTGTCATCTGTGTAGTAGAAATGTCATTAGACGGGGGATGTGGAACAGAAGAAAGTATGACCTGGTGGATAAGATTGGAGATCGGCCTCTAAGTACCACCATTCAAATCCTGGTTCTGTCACTGTCCAGCCATGTGATCTTGTAACTTGAGCTCCTACATCTGTTTGATTGTTTTTCTTCTGTAAAATGGGGTAATGCTAGCATGTTCCCTAAAAGTATTACTGTGAGGATTAAATGAGATGATCCATGGAGCTTGTTTAGAAAATGCAAGTTGATGGTATCAGTAAATATTTATTACTATTTATTGAGAGGCAAGAGCCCTGAATTCTAATCCTGCCTTTCTTACTAACAGTTTTCTAATCTTGGGCAAGACTCGCACCTCTGAATTAAAATGGAAGGAAAGATATCAACCTGTTATAGAATATATCACTTGTGAATATGTCCTCCTATTCAGTGGGTTGTCTTTTTGTTGTGTTAAAGCTTTCCTTCAGTGTACAGAAGCTAGATGAAGTCTCCTTTGTTTATTGCTGCTTTTGTTTCCTGGCTTGAGGGGACATATCTAAAAGGTATTACTCAGGCTGATGTTAGTTTACTGCCTATGTTTTCTTAGAGGAGTTTTATGGTTTCAGGCCTTACATTTAAATTTTAACCCCATTTTGAGTTTATTTTTGTGTATGGTGTAAGAGAGTGGTCTTGTTTCATTTTTTTTTTTTTTGGTGGGGAGAGGTGGATCTGTCCAGTTTTCCCAACACCAGTTGTTAAAGAGACTTATTAATCTAGTGTATATTTTTACCTCCTTTGTCTTAGATTAGTTGACCATATAAGCAAAGGTTTATTTCTGGGCTTTGTAGTCTGTTCCATTTATTTATGTGTCTGTTTTTGGGCTGGTACCATACTGCCTTAATATTATAGCTTTGGATATCCAAAATATATATAAGAAACTCCTACAACTCAATAAAAAAATAAACAATCCAATTGAAAAATGGGCAGAGGACATGAAAAGACATTTTTCCAAAGAAAATACAGGGATGACCAACTGGCTTATGAAAAGATGCTCAACATTACTAATCATCAGAGAAATGCAGATCAAAACCACAATGAGTTACCACCGCACATCAGTCATAATGGCTATAATTCAAAAATCAACGAATAACATGTGTTGGCAAGGATATGGAGAAAAAAAACTAAGATTTTTGAGATTCCTCCAAAAAACTAAAAATAGTTAGTTCGTAACATGACCAGCAATTCCACTTCTGGGTATTTACCCAAAGAAACTGAAAACACTGATTTGAAGATATTTGCAGCCCTATGTTCACTGCAGCATTATTTACAATAGCCAACACATGGGAGCAACTTAAGTGTCCAGAAATAGATGAATAAATAAAAAAGATGTAATACACACACACATACATATATATACACACACACATACACACACACAGAAATTTTATACAGCAATAAAAAAGAATGCCAAAATCAAAGGCTAACATGGGCCAAACAAATGAGGTATGCGGCCTGCGGGCTGCGGGTTTGACATGCTTAGTCTAGAGGCTATTAAGCTGAGTGAAATAAATCAGGCAAAGAAGAAAAATACCATGTCGTTTCATTTATGTGTGGAATCTAAAACAAACAAACAAACAAAAGAAAACAAAAACAGACTCATAGACCCAGAAACCTAAGGGATAGTTACCAGAAAGGGTGGGAAGATGAGTGAAAAAGTGAAGGGGAATATAGTCAACTAGAGGCCTGATGCACAAAATTTGTGCAAGGGGCTTGGTCCTTGCAGCTCTGGCTTTGTCCGGGAGGTAGTCCGGACAGTTGTTCTGCTGTTCGGTCTAATTAGCATATTAGCTTTTTATTATATGGGATAATATTGTGTGTGATATGTTTACACGGTGAGAAATGATTCCTAGAATTAGTGGGGATGATCACATTGTGAGGTATAAAAATGTTGAATCACTATATTGTACCCCTGAAACTAATATAAACCAATATAAGATTGTATACCAACTACACTAAATAAAATTATTTTTTTAAAGGGAAGGAAAGAGGTACTGTATTGGCTGGGCTGGTCCATCCTGACTCTCCAGGGGAAATTGGGCTGTACTACTACTCAGTGGAGTACAGGAGCTTCCCTGGGCCATGTCAGTACTTCCCTGTCCTGTGGTTAAAGCTTTGGGAAAGTGCAACAGTCCAATTCAGACAGGGCAGCCAAAGCCTTGGTGTTTAGAATATAACATTTAGGAAACAAAAGGGTGGTGTGGGAGGGATTGACTACGTAAATTTCCTCTCAGATTTATAATTCTCAAGTTCTAAATCCCCATTCTACTTCTAGCCTGCTGTGTTTTGTACACTGAGGTACCTGGGCAACTAGCCAGTTTTATTTTAAGATCCCTCTGGCCGATGTGAATAGCACAGTAATAAGACGGTGTGGCTGGAAATGAAATAAAATTCACTTCCTATGAAAAATGTCAAATGACAGAGTTAAACATGATGTTTTGCCTACAATGTCATTCTGAATGGAGAATTACAAAGTTGGATTTCAATGACGGGGCTTTTTTGGTGGCTATAAATATAAGGTTATAGTATGAGAATGGCTTGTTTAAGCTTCTTCTTACACCTTAAACAGAAGGAGTGGCAATTCCTTCCTGTTATAATAGTGCTTAGTCCTGGTATAAATAGTTCTCCCTCTGTGTGGCCCTGCTCCCATGAAGAACACGAGCTGTTGATTTTCAGGCTAGTAGCTGCCTGGCTCAGTGACTGTCTTGGGAGGTTTATATAGGAGTCTAACTGCATGAAAATTGTCGCCATAAACCCCACAAAAGACAGATAGTGCTTTCTAAACTTGTACCTCACAAAATTATTAATATGTCCCTTCCAATTGCCAGTATTGATACTGATGAGAGGCCCCATTTAAATAGTGGTCTCAACCTCTAAATATGTTCATGGGGAGAATATAGAATATAATTATTTTACTTTTTAGGGACGTGGATTGTTATTAAATTAAAACTGATTTCTTAGCCAATTGTAAGATTTTCTTCTGGGTACCAGAAAAGATGTAATCCTCTTAATCAGTAGAATGAATTGGTTTCAAAATACAAAGCTATCCTTTTCCTTAAAATTTTTGTTACTATAAAGTAATTAACTATCATTATAAAATTTACATAGTAAGAAGACCTATAATTTATTACCTACTGTTATACCACTTTTTAAATTGCTTTTATGCAAGACATGTAACATTCACAGAGTAATTTTTAGTTCTTTTTCTCTGTCAAATCTTGTTTTAAATCCCTGAACACTCATTAGCTTGTACTATTTAAAAAGGGATATTGATTAATCCAGGTTCTAATTAAATCCCATAATTTTTTTATTACAAATGCTAATACCTGGATTAAAAAACAAGCAAATAGACTAACATACAGTTTCTGTCTCTCCCTTTCTCTCTTTCTCTTTCTTCTCTCTTGAATTTGGGAAACCACATTGAGGTTGGTTTTATTTTTAGTCTCACACAATATGTTATTAACAATCAGATTAAACCAAACCCTTTCAGTCCACTGGCATTTCAGAGGTGAGAAGGACTGGCTGGGACTTTGCCACCTCTCTCGGTCCTAAGTCATTCATTCATTCACTGGGATCAGTCGTAACTGGGAAGAACTTTATTCCATTACAAAACACTGGTGGCTGAGCTGCTAGGAGGATCTCATCCTGAAGAAACAAGCATGATTAGGATTGGGTTGGTCAAGTTGTGTGAGAGTCCTGCCTGGGTGGGCTGATGGTCTTATTATTCTTTAGCTCTTCTCATGAAACTATAACCTCCAGGGAACTCCACTCTCTCTCAGAATTGTTGGGAACATTTTAATCCCACTCATCTTACCAAGGCCACCTTGCTGCTCTGATATGGGGCCAGGCACAATGCCACTCCTCTAAAAGCAAATATTGAAAAAGTTAAATTATGAAAGATTTTGGACATAGGCAAAAATATAGAAAGCGATAGTATAGCCACTTCTATTTAACATGTTTGCTTTCATTCTCTCTGAAAATAAATAAAAGATACCAGTTAATAGCTAAGGCTCTCCACGCTCCTTTCTTCCTTCTTTCTCTTGTGAATCCTGAGGAGACATGTCTCTAAAGGGATTTACTGTAACGAAAAGGGCCCAAATTTGTAACCAGAGCCTAGCAGCTATTGCTGACAAGTATCCCATGCACTTTGCATTTTGGGAAAAGCCATAAACTACTCCTATACTGCTCCCTCTGTTTGAGTCAACCATTGTAAGGAAGTTCCTGGTCTCCTCTTGTGATCAATGGGCTGAGACCTGGCACATCCAATCAGAATTGCACCATTACATCCTCATTTGCCTTTTTTACCAACCAATCAGAGCACGTGATACCAAACAATCAGAACTGCACAATTCAGACCAATCAGAAATGTGCATTTTGAAAACCTCATTTGTATAAAATAGCCCAAATGTGGGAAACTGGGCAAAAAATTTCTCTATGAAAGATGGCCTCCCCCTTGTCTTGGTGGAAGGTACTTTTGGTTTTCCACCAGAGGCTGTGTCTCCATGCTTTGCAAACTGTTCACCTGACTAAAATCCCCCCTTTCTGCACCTCTTTGGGAATTTTTGACATTCTGTAGAGGTAATCACTGTCCTGGAGATGGTGTGCATCAATCCCATGGATGTTTAAAACATTTCTTTTTTTTTCATCCCAGAAGTTGAAGCCACATAAATTTTTGTTTTACATGTGCTCAGAATGTTTAAATGTATTACCAACTTTTTCACTCAAATTTTTCTTTTGAGATTTATCTGTTTCTAGATCTAGATATTCTATTTTAACTCGGGTATTTTCAGTGTCTGAAAATACAAGTTTATTCATCCACTGTCCTGTTTATGGAAGTTGGTTGTTTCTCTTTCACTATGAATACAAATAATGCCACAGTGACTATCCTTGCTATATATGTCGCCTTACATGTGTGTGTTTGGAAGTTGCTGGGGTCTTAGCAACTTTTCTAGATATTGCCAAACTTTACTAGATATTGCCTAAATTGCTTCCTAAAGTGGTTGGAGAAGTGTATACTTCAACCAGCAAGTGTAAGACTTCTTGCTTCTGCACATCCTCACGAACACCTAGTGTTATCAGACTTTAAAACTGTTGCTTATATGATAGGTTTGAACATGCTTCAGTGGGTTTAATTTGTATCTGATTATTCATTTAGCTGAGTAAGTCTTTTCATGTGTTATTTGACCATACAGGTTTTCTTTTCTGTGAATTCCTTGTTCCTAACCACTGCACATTTTCTACTGTTGTTTGTTCTTTTCTTATACATTTGTAGATATTTAAAAATACACATAATGTATACTAATCTTCCATTAGTTGTATGCATTGAAGATATCTTCTTCAGGTTTGTGGGTTTTCTTTTCTTTTTTTTTTTAAAAAAAATTTCTAAGTTTATTTTACTATGGTGTCAAAGAGACTTGAAACTATTGCATTTATTTTGCTGGCAGAATCCTACAATTAAGAAAAAAAGGATTTTTCTTTCTGATGAAGGTTGGCTTAAAGGACCTAAAATGAAGATGCTAAAATTATACGGCAATTATAGACCTCCAGTGCTGTTTTTCTCCACCCTGACAGCTAATGTAGTTTGTTTCAGGAGATAATTTAGATGGGATAAAGCTTTAAGTCACCCATTCTATATAATAAAAGCCTAATATGCAAATTAGGGAGTTCAACCAGGAGTTCGACCCTCACTATGATGTGTGCTGACCACCAGGGAGCAGTGTGGAACATAGTGGGTGGCAGTGGAGTCACTGCTGGCCCCTATGGGCCCTGATGAGAGCAGGACCACAGCAGGATGGTGGAACAGGTGAGCGGGTGGTGCCAGGCCAAGGTGGGGTGCCAGGCGGGGCTGCTGAGCTGTGGGGCTGTGAGGCTGGGGGTGAGAGCTGGAGCCTGATCCTTGCAGGCCACCCCAAGGGACTCCACCCATGCATGAATTTGTGCACCAAGCCTCTAGTTTTTTTAATAAAAATACTGAGGAGAGAAATTTACCCCTCCTCCCCCAAAAAAGCTATGGTATTGTATTTTCTTTACTTAATATAGCCAGTGTCTTTCAAAAACGACTGATTCTAAAACCAAGAGAAATCACTTAACTGGGAGATGAGCCTCTTCCCCAAGGGAAAACCAAATACTGCCTCTCTACAGAGACCCTCATAATCTGCATTCAATGGACCAAGATTCTGGCTCATGGAAAACAAGAGCAAGAGCAGAAAGTGGCCCAGCATTTGCAGTTCTTCTTAATAACAGAAGGAAATCCTGAGCGTAGTTAGACAGTGTTTTTAATACCCAATGAAACATTGTTGTATTCAATTAATCTTTTACTTTAGCCTATACATTAAAATTGCATTACTGGAATATTTAGACTTCTTTCCATTATGTTATTTTGTGTTGTGTATTTCCCATGTTTTTTCTTTGCTTCTTCTTATTTTTTTATAGTACTGAATAGATTTTCCTTTCTACTAATGTGGTTGTCATACAATCTATTCTTTTTGTTCGTTACCCTTAACTATTGACTTAAAATATGGAGCTAGTCAATATCTTTGGCTACTTTCTGATTGAAACAAGTACCTTTAACTTCCTTTGCTCTTAGTAATTTCCCTCACTCTTCAACATTAGTGTTGCCTATTATTTTATTCTCACCTTATTTTTAAGTCCCTACTGCCATGGTCATTATCCTAATTATTTATTTGATTGTGTGTTTCTGGCAAGTAAAAACTTGTTTGCACACAAGTTTCCAAATTTCTTTATTTGTTCACGATTCTTCTGGGTTCAATATCCTTCTTCTATAATAATATTATTTACTTGTTCTTTCATTAAAGGCCCCTTAGTGGTTAACTCATTATTTGTTAAAAAATGTCTTTATCTCAGCCTTACTCTTAGAGTGTATAGCAAACTAATTGACGTTCATTTCCCCCATCATTTTGAACATACTCTTCTGTTGTCTTCTGGTCTCTGCTGTTGCTTTTGGGAAGTGTGCTGAGATTCAACTGTCATTCCTTTCTAGGTAATTTTTTTATATTCATGGTGTACATTAAAATTTTTCCTCTTGTTTATAGGATTCTGAAGTTTATTACATTTGTCTAGATATGTTTTATTTTTATTTATCCTGCTGAGAATGGGTGGTTATACATACACCCGAGAATTCATATACTTATGAAAGTCTTGAAATTTCATAGAAATTATATTTTCAAACTTTGTTGTCTACATATTTTCTCTGATCTCTCTTCCTGATATGTCTATTTGAAAATGCGTGGCCTTCTCATTCATTCTCTTAATGGTGTTTTCATATTTATATCTCTTTTATCTTTCTCTACTGCATCCTGTGCAAGAACCTTAAATCTATCTTAGTTCATTGATTCTCTCTCTAGCTATGTGTAAACTCCTGCTTAAGTTTTAAATTTCAATGACCATATTTTTCATTTCTAAATATTCAATTTGTTCTTTTTCAAACCAGTTTTCTCTCTCTTATGACATCTTATCCTTTTTGTGTGATTTCCTTCTCCCCTTTCTTTTAGCTCTTTAATTGCTTTTAAATTTACCTATTTCTAGTCTCCTTCAGATTTTTTGGTTACCTCAGGTTTTGGAAGCTAACCTCCAGTTCTTTGTGTTCACTCATTCTGAATCATGAATATATCCTTATATGTTTTACAATTTTTTGATTGTGAGCTAATCAGTGGGATTTGTCTTCTCTTGAACATCCCATCTGGCCTGGATTGTGGAAGTGCTGTATCTTTTTAGAGCTGTTTTACATTTTAAAAAAATCAGATGACTCATAGGTATTTGTGGCTCAATTTTTATGTTAAATCTTCAGTGTTTGGATTTTTATACCATGTGAGTAGTATGACTCTGGACTCCAAACCCTTCATGGAAAGGCTTGAGGTTTTGATTTATTATGCAAGACTTTCTTGTCCATGATGATCAGAGGTCAATGGGTAGGTTTCTTATAGTCCCTCATTTCACTGAGAGTGGGGTCCTTTTAGGGTCCTGAATCTAACTAGAGGGTATCAGTTCCAACTCCCCCCTTTCCATAGGCCTATATCCACTGTCTCTCCTGCATGCATCTTCAAATCCAAGTCTTCAAAATTAGTACCCTTTCCTGGCTCTTATAACCAACCCTTCTTCTTACTCTCAAGAACATGCCCCTTCTGATGCTTTTAGCTCTTTATTCTCACTTGCAAGAACATGCCCCTTCTGATGCTTTTAGCTCTTTATTCTCTGAGATTTAATTGGTGATAATGCTACTTCTGAAAATACAGTTTGTGATCCTAAGTCCTTCCACAGTTGAGACCACAAAGAAGTCAGCTCCTTAGAGTCATAATCGGTGTTTTGTTTTTGGGGGGTTAATACAGAACCTAGCAAGCTTCTTGCATCCACAAACTCCCCATTGTGGGCAATTGCTATGTGTGTATCTTCATAAAAAATATACATACTATTTTCCACTTGAACCGGTATGTATAGTTGGGGAGACTATAAACTTCAGATCCTATTGTGATACTGTGATGAAATCACTGAACCAGGAATCAGAAGTCCAGGGTTTTAGACAAATCTGTTGTGGAAAGATTGCATGTCTTTAGGCAAAACATTTTACCTTTCTCAACCTCAGTTTGTCTACAAAACGAGAATAGTGTATCTGCTCTGCTCACCCTACAGTGTTGTGATGAGAATTAAATGATGGATACCATGCAGCAAAGTGATATACATTCTAAAAGGCTATCTAGGGTGTATTGTTGATAATGTGTTGTTATTTGGGAGTAAGTACATGGTAAATCATAGAAGCAGTAATAAAATTTCCCGATTCATTCTGGGAAATGTTTCTTATTCTGGCATTGTCTGGTTGCCAACCTTCCTACAAGAAATACTGTTTTAGTTTGTCAAATTCCCTTTAATGGTTCACATGCTGATTGATATCTCAGATGGCTTAGACAAAGCTTCATTTTTTAATGTTTAACTTTTTAAAAAATCTATCAAATGTCATCCTCTCTTCTAGCAAAATCCTTCCAGGTGGTTTTTGTTTCTTGTGTTTTTTTTTTTTTAAGTCAATACAATATTTACCATCATGATGCCATTCCAAACAGCAATGGGGCTCACTCATATCTTACTCCGCTTCCCTTTTTCCTCCTTCACCCACCTGTACCCAGGCCTTCTGTATTGATTCATACCAATGTGCCCCTGGTCTCACAAAAGATAAACTCACATCACTTCAATAAACACCAGTTCCTAAAGATTGTGTGTGAAGCAAACTTTCACAAACAAAAGATCATATTTTCACATTAAACAACGCATGTCCCTCCTTTGGTTTTGGTTTGCATTTAATCAGCACTGGATTTATTTAGTATCTATCTCTCTATCAAGTTCAATCTCTGATAGACTGTAAACACCCTCTATTTAGAAATCCTGGTGATTTTTTAATTAAATAAAGAATCCTTGCCAGTAAGTATTTCCAGCTCTGTCTCCTATTAACACTCTTGTAACGTTTTCACATAAGAGGTGTGTGTGGGTGTGTAATCTTTTCTTCCCATTTCACTTTTTGAGTCACTACCCCTTTGAACATGTGGATGACAAAAAAATTGAGTGTAATTTTCTCTCTACTGAGAGTGTGTGAAGTGGACTGCTAATGGAATAAACAGTGGCGAAGGTTACCTAAGCCAGCCTGACTAGTGGGTAATCGCAGTCATATAAATTATAAGTTCTTCTGGAGAACAGAATTATTTTCTGAGTCATTTACAGAGCCTCTGAAGTGGTACTTCCTGTTGTTAGAAGTTTATTGTGCTAAGATTTTAGCTCCTGACCCCTGTGAAGGAGACATGCAGGGACTAAAAAGTACACTCCCAGGTGCTGAAACTGGACAAAATAATTGGACCAGACACTCTCATTTCATGGAAAAGGAAAAGGAAACCCAAAAGATGTACCGAGGGTCACACTGCTAGGTAGAGGCCATAGTCCCAGGATTTTTGTTTGTTTTGGTTTTGGTCTTATGCTAGGAGAGGCTTGATGTCCCTTGTCTTAAGAGGAGAAAATCACCTTAAAAATCCAAATAGTTTCCTGATTATAAATTAGACCTCTAGGCTTGGCAAAGTTGAGATCATTAGTTAATGGCTTCATGATGATGCCTCTTGTAAGTGACGTTTGAAAATTGGGGCCAAATTGAATGATTCAGAGCTGAGAAAGAGCCAATTATTTATGTGTAAGATGTACCTCTTATTTTCAACTGGTAAAAACTTTGATTAGCAGGGAAAGAAGTCCATTTCACTTCTTCTCACTGCCCAGAAAATGCTCCTGCAGCATCTCCCACCTCAATTCTCCCCTTTAAGGGAAAGTACATTAAAAATAATGCAATTTCCTGCCGAAACTGGTTTGGCTCAATGGATAGAGCGTCAGCTTGGGGACTGAAGGGTCCCAGGTTCGATTCTGGTCGGGGGCATGTACCTTGGTTGCGGGCATATCCCCAGTAGGGGGTGTGCAAGAGGCAGCTGATTGATGACTCTCTCTCATCGATGTTTCTAACTCTCTATCTCTCTCCCTTCCTCCCTGTACAAAATCAATAAAATATATTTAAAAAAAAATAATGCAATTTCCTCTCCCTCCTTTGTTTGTTGACTTATTTTTTTTACTCTCTCATTCAAAGTTTTTCTTAATATGCTCTAGTTAATCAGCAAAATTAAACTTTAGAATTCTCTTAAACTGAACAAAATGACCTTTCAAATTACTTTCAAATCCCCATTCTATTTTGCTTAATAAATATCCCTTTGGCCATCATTCTCCCATTATAGCTTTTTAGTCTTCCTGAAATATGTTCTGGCTTTGGGTTAATCACACAATCTCAGCCTTTGGTTAAAATAATGAGTTCCTGTAGGCAAATGAAAATACAAAATGTTCTAGAATATTAATTTTTATTTTAAGTCTAGAGATACAGTGTGTGTTGCTGACAATTTAGGGTAAATTTGCCTAACAGAATCCATTCACAGGAACCTTGAAGATCTAGATCATTGTTTTTGTAAGTAGTAACTTGCATTGTTGGCTCATTGAGCCTGTAATTTTGTTTATTTAACAGTTATATGAGAAGAATTCAAATCACTTTAATGATTAAGAAAAGCAAATCAACCCAGGTGGTCTGGCTCAGTGGTTGAGCATCGACCTATGAACGAATGGAAGTGGGGAAAAATAGAGCATCAGAAAAGTAATGAAAAAACAAAACAAAAAAACCACAAACAATAAATGTAGGGAGGAATAATAAAGTGAGGAAATCAAATTATGGTTTGATTCCTGGTCAGGGTATATGCCATGGTCTCGGGCTTGGTCCCCAGTGTGGGGCATACAGGATGCAGCCAATCAATAATTCTCTCTCATCCTTAATGTTTCTGTCTCTCCCATCCTTCCCCTTCCTCACTGAAATGAATAAACACATTAAAAGAAAAAGAAAAAGAAAAAGAAAAAGAAAAAGAAAACCAAAACAACCAATCTTGAATGCAATCCTCTAGTATTGTTTTATTTTAGCAACAATATCCTGAATAGTGGTTCCTCTTTTTATTAATAGTTTTTAGTTTTTCCCCCCATTATAACTTTAGTTTTTAGCATATTTGTTGAATGAATAACTAAATATATTTTTTTAAAAGAGCCACTCTTTCTTTTTTCTTTCTTAGATGGAGGCCTAGAAAAGATATGACTTGCCCAGAGTTATACTCAGCCTTTGGACCTCTGGGTCCAGTCCTCCAATATGGCCATGAAGGTAAAGCTGCAAGTAATTCCTATTCATGCACTCATATAAGATACACTAGAAGCCCTGTGCAAGAAATTCATGCACGAGGGGGGTGGGGTCTCCCCTCAGCCCAGCGTGCACCTGCTTCAATCTGGGACTCCTCAGGGGATGTCCGACTATCTAGGATAAGGCCTAAACTGGCAGTTGGACATCCCTTTCATAATCCTGAGCCACTGGCTCCTAACTGCTCATCTGATTGCCTGCCTGATTGCCCCTAACTGCCCCCCCTGCCAGCCTGATCACCCTCCTAACTGCCTTCTGGTCTGGTCACCCCCAACTGCCTCCCCGCTGCCAGCCTGGTCTCCCCGTACTGCCCTCTTTTTGGCCTGGTCACCTCCATTTGTCCCCCTCAGCCAGCTTGGTCGCCCCTCACTACTCCCCTCTGCCAGCCTGGTAGCTCTTCACTGCGCCCTCTGCCAGCCTTGTCACCCCACATAGCCTGCTGTTCGGTTGTTTGGTTGCCCCTCACTAAGCCCCCTGCCAGCCTGGTCGCCCCATGCAGCATGCTGTTCAGTCAATACTGTGAGGGCATTCTGACCAATTTGCATATTAACCTTTTATTAGTATAGATTAGGATTGGTCTTTTTCAGTAAAAATTTTTAAATTGTGGATGGGCAGACTTTGGTGTTGGCACAGCATTTGAATTTTGACCATAACCCTGTCTGGCTATGAAATCTTGGATCATTTAAACTAAAAAAAATCCTCATATGTAGTATTGAGATAATAATACCTACTTAAGAGGATTAAATGAGTAAATGTGAGATGTGCTTATCACAAGTATTATGATATAGTTATCCTTGACTTTAAGTACACTCACACTCTGGCTGGGTAGCTCAGTTGGTTAAAGTATTATTCTGATATGACAGCTGTGGGCATATGCAAGAAGCAACCAATGGCCCTATCAGCATGGCTCTATGGTTGAGTGTCGACCTATGAACCAGAAGGTCGTGTTTTGATTCCCTGTCAAGGCACTTGCCAGGGTTTCAGACTCAATCCCCAGTGTGGGGCGTTCATGAGGCAGCCAATCAATTATTCTCTTTCATCATTGATGTTTCTATCTCTCTTTCCCGCTCCCTTCCTCTCTAAAATCAATAAAATATATTTTTAAAAAGAAGCAACCAATGAAGGCATAAATAAGTGGGACAGCAAATTGATGTCTCTCTCTCTTTCTCTCTCTCTCTCTCTCTCTCTCTCTCTCTCTCTCTCTCTCTCTAACCAATTAATAAAAAGTTTAAGAAGAGCACCAATTTGTCATATTGGAATCACATGTAAAGAGATAACATCGTAATGCTTAATTGGCAGTTCTCCTCAGATTCTTAGTGTACTGTGATGGCACCACAGTATTTATTTATAACTGTAGTTTGTGATGGACTTGGGGCAGGAAGGAAGAACAGGCTAGTCACTAATGTAGTATTGAAACAGGGAAGTATTGCTTCTATTTTGACAGTTAAGTTCTATAGTGGCATATTTTAGTTGTCTGAATTAGGAATTTATTTCTGGCAAGACAGCCTATACTCATTCAGATATTTTCTTCCTCTGTGTTCTGATGCTGGAATAGAAAGTGTGTCAAAGTCTGTGTGACTAGGAAAGAACTTAAAATGAGTCCCAAGCTGTCTGTGTAGTTTGTGCCTGCTTGGAATCAGGGTAACCCATCAGCTCAAGGGAAAAATAAAAATAGTCAAATGGTTATTCGGCCTCTTTCAGAGCAATTATATTGTCTAGTTTTTAGAAAAAAACTTTTAAATTGTGGATGGGCAGACTTTGATTCCTTTGACATTTTGTGGATGAGTCATAGTCACTCCATGCATGTTTTCTGTTCTGAGAGTGACTAATGGTTACAGTTTCAAATGTCGGTGTTCACACTCAGAGATTTCTGACAAGGGTAAACTAGACCCCAGTCTCTTAGAACAAAGTCAGATCATGGTACCCTATAAGATAAAATAAATAGAATCAGCACAAAGTCCAAGAGATTTTCCCCTTACAGAAATGAATCCAACCACTAGGGTGGTTTATTCATGATAAGTTGTTAAACTGGGGCATCTACCAGAACTCCCTAAAGGAGACTAGCATGTAACTAACACGAGATAGGTCATGAGTTAAGAAGTAATAACATGTCTAAAAGAATATCCTAACAGTAGATACAAACTGCATATTTAGAAGAGTCTCCAAAATCTTCCCAAAGAATTTGCCAAAGTTTCTCCAACACCAGAGGAAGGGGAAATAAATAAGACACTATTTGAAGGGCTCAGCTATCCCAGTAACCTGACAAGAGTTCTTGGGTAGAATTTGGGAGAATTCTCTAGTCTCTGTTGCAGCCTGGATGGCACAGTACATGAGACTGTCAAACTACATCAGTCCTGATGGTGCTCACAGGTCATCTTTGGTCACTCATTTGGTTTTTTCACTATCCTAATACCAGGAAGGGAATCACCTGGGCAACACTCACAAGCATCCGCCATTGCACGTGACTATATTGGCAGCCTCTCAGGATTGGGGCAGCATGGTTGAGTTTTACACGACTTTTTGATAGAACTGATAGGATAGAGTTTCTGTACCTAATAAGCCTGGCTAGACTGTGAGACAACCACAACCCTATGAAGTCCTCCCTGAGACGCCAGTTCTTGGATCTATCTCCCTTTCCCTTACTTATCTTTTCAATATAATTTTTATTGAAACATCACCTATTTTTGGCTTAAAATTATTCCTCAGAAGACAATATGAGTTCCATTGGTTTTCTAAAAGTATCTATCACTGTAAATTTTGTATATACTAAATCAAATGCACCATGCTGATCAATTCAGGCAAACCACCTTGCCCCTGAAGCAGAAATGGTTTGAGAGCTGTCTTTTTTCATTTTCTTAGTTATTACTTAAATGTATTCAATTACTTAAATTTATCAAATAACCCAATCTTACTTAAATTCATCCAATCACCCAATTATCAAGTCTCTGGGATTATGAATCTAATAATCTGCCACTTACAATGAACTTCGGATGAACTTTGCTCCACTATCAAATGTTGGGAGCCATGGACACATTGCTTTCTCTGGTAAAATCCAGCTGAGTGACAGCATTGAGTGTATACGGGGGTGGGCAAAAGTAGGTTTGCAATTGTAATACTAATAAATAATGCAATAAAACTATATAGTAAAAAGCTAATATGCAAATCGACCAAACTGTGGAATGACTGGTCACTATGATACACACTGACCACCAGGGGTCAGATGCTCACTGGGCTTCGACTGGTGAGAGCAGCGACAGTGGTGGGAGCCTCTCTGACTTCCATGACAGTGCTAAGGATGTCCAACTGATGGTTTAGGCCTGCTCCTCACATGGAGAGAGCCTAAGCCATCAGTTGGGCTCCCATACTGCAAGAGGGTGCAGGCTGGGCTCCTGCCCCTCTGAGTGCATGGATTTTGTGCACTGTGCCTCTAGTTTGAAATAAAGTAGCATGCTCGTCAAGGGAAAAAATTCACAGACCCCTTGACTTACCAAGTCCCAACCATCCCTGGAATCACACATGCTCCTGGCAGACAGACATCCAGTAGATGTCACTGGATACTACCTCCTCAGCTTTACACAGCCAACTACCAACTACCTTTTCTCCTGCCTTGTACCCATGTTAGGTCACTGAAGCCCCCCAAAAAGCAGAAAAATCAAACTGTCTCTACCTGTCTTCCCAGGGAAGACAATAGAATATCTGAAGATCTGAAGGTCTTTTACATCACTTCAGATCTAGAAGTTACCATAGAGATGATCTATGAGAATCACTAATGGTGATTTGGGCAAGACAATTCCTTGTGCAGACACCTGAGCCCACAACACTAAATGCCAGAAGTGCCTACCCCATGTCTCTGTGACAGTTACAAGTAGCTCCCCAAATTTACAAATGCCCCCTAGGAATAGTCTTACAGCCCCTGTTCGTGATGGAATAACTCTGGATAAAAGCACAGAGAGCTTAATGAGTTGGAGGGGGCTTCTTTTTTAAAAAAAATATATTTTATTGATTTTGTACAGAGAGGAAGAGAGAGAGATAGAGAGTTAGAAACATCAATGAGAAAGAATCATTGATCAGCTGCCTCCTGCACACCCCCTCCTGGGGATATGCTCGCAACCAAGGTACATGCCCTTGATCGGAATCGAACCCGGGACCTTTCAGTCCCCAAGCCAACCCTCTATCCATTAAGCCAAACTGGTTTCGGCTGGAGTGGGCTTCTTATAGAAACTTCTGGGGGCTAGTTTGAAAACCATTGATCTCTGACCCCATATTTTACTTCTCAATAAAATTATTGGAAGTCCAGTACTGATTTTGAGCTGCTGTAGACCTCAGATGAGTATGGCTAGATTTCACTGGGGGAGAAGACCAGAAGTAAATTCTCTCTGTTCACATCCTTTGGGAAATTAACAGCACATTACTCCAAGCAGTATTTCTCAGTGGAGGAGTGCTCTTCTAGCCAGAACATGTAGGTAAAATGGAAATCCCCCAGAGAAGGGACTTGTGTGTTAAGTGGCCTATAAATGGCACACACCAGTTATCTAAGAAATCT
The DNA here is from genome assembly GCF_964339955.1 of Pipistrellus hanaki. Taxonomy (NCBI): domain Eukaryota; kingdom Metazoa; phylum Chordata; class Mammalia; order Chiroptera; family Vespertilionidae; genus Pipistrellus; species Pipistrellus hanaki. The sequence goes on from NC_140504.1 coordinate 28,561,253, forward strand.
GTGATTTTCAAAGAGACAGTGTAGTAGCATGATGGTTAAAAGCACAAATTTGTTAGCTGTACAGATTTGGGCAGATTATTTAACTGCTTTCAGGTCCAGGTTTATTGTCTGTAAAATGGGGATAATAACATTACCAACATTATAGAGTTATAGTAAATGTAAATAAGTATTAGCTAATCATCATCATCATTATTGTTACTGGGTGAAATACTAGAAAGAAATGTCAGAATTTCCAATAAATAAGTAATAACATAAAAACTAAAAACCTTAATTTATTTTTTATTATTTGGGCTGAATGAGGCAGAGTATGAATTATTCACATTCTTGGCTCCATTTTATAGAATGATAGAATGCTATAGCTTGCAGGATCTGAAACACTACTTAATCGAAATTTCTTATTTTAGAGATAAAGATGATGAAGATAACAGGAGTGAAATCCTTGCCCCAATTCTTGCAGCAAGGATTCTGGGGTTTTAAATCCTTTTCTTCTGACTCATAGCTACATCCATGAAATTTTTACCTTAACCAGTAGTTGGTTTACCTGAAAGTGCAAAGGAAAATAATCCAAAATCCAAAAACATCTACTTTTCTACTCCTAGCAGCTCTGGTAAAAGTTTGGTGGAAGAAGTTAAATTCGCTGACTAAAGTTTTTATGCCGAATAAACAGGTGCATGATGTTAAAAGATAGATGCAAAGAGCCATGGATTGCAAGAGAGGAGGCTGAAGTCTTATTTCTGCCTGTTATTAACTTGAGTGATTGTTCTTAATCTTGATTTCTGTTTGTAAAATGAGAGTTGGGTTATGTGATTGTTAAAATATTGGCACAATAATATATTGTTTAAATACAATCCCTAATGAACATTTATGTCTTTACAATATGAAGACCATTTTGTCATTAGGATGTTCAAACACCTGGATTTAATTGTTTTTAACTTGCTGATTATTAAAAACAAAGAGAAAGGCAATTTAAGAAATGAACAGGCCATGGAAACCAGCTTGCTCATTTGTAGGACAGTTTATTGGGTTGGAATATTTTGCCTTTGGCAAATGAGAATCAGTTAATTCCAGGCATTTGCTTATTGACTTGCTAGAAGAGAACAATCTATTTTTATTTCATTTTTGTCAATAATCACCAGTTAAAACTCTTAAAGGGAGGTCCAATTATCCCTGGAAAAGGACAATATCCTGTGATCTGCCCGACTATGATGTCACTAGCTCTCCTCTAATTAATCCATGTGCTTTCATTCTAAGGTAAGTTCCTTCTGAATTTAGAAATAGTAATCACCTGCAACAATCATGAAGGCCAATCAAATACTTTCTCCAGGAAATAAGTACCTCTTTAAGGTAAAAGTGAAAAATAGAACACAGCTCCATTCATATATTGTGTTTATGAAGTTGTCTCATCACAGTCAAATGCAAGACTCTTGGGCAGACACAGCTCTTGTTCCCTGGAGCAGGGAAGCAAGATATAATTCTCAGATGCAGTCTTTCTTAACCATCACAGCCTATGTTCCCAGAGGGGCTAAGAGTGTTTGTCAGGGTTAGATTCGACTTTCTGTGTTTGTCTCCTGTTTTATTTGCTAAAGAAAAATGCCGCAGGGAATATTCATTTCTTGTTAGATGAGTGCATGGCATGAGCTGACCTGGAACAATGGTCCAAATTCAACCAATATTAATTGAGCACCATGAGCCAAGTTTATAGGAGTTTTAAACACCCCATGACCACAACATTTCTGTGCCAATAAAATCAATTATTTTATTGATTAAATGAATGCATGCTACAGCCATCGTTTCAAAGCCACATTACCAGTTCTCTTTATTTCCTTGGTTATAAGATCAGTGAAATCACTTGAAGTAAAGACAGGAAAAATTAAAATCTTTTCAGCTCCGAGATAATGAATTTTTTCCCCTTTCCAAAATCCAGGCCCTTCCAAGAGATAAGTTCCATGAAATAAATAAACCATGACTCCCAACAAAAGGTGTTTATTACTAATGCCAACATGATCCACCAGAGGCCAGAGTTGACAATCTCACTAATTTTTCCTTTAGTAATATGATTCCATAAGCAACACAGCCCTGAGAATGGTATGCTTGAGCAGCATCAGGGCTGAGAGTATGTCTCAGCTAAAGGTAGGCCAACTAGGTCTTTAAGAAAGAAAATAACCTGCCAGAGCTCATGGAATTAGAGATAGAATCTAGAGCCCTTGGCCATACTCATGAGATGGGTAGAAACTCATCTCAATTAGTAGTTAGTCAAAATATTCCTTTAAACTCATACTGAGGAATATTCATAATACTTTTTATATTTTCTCTAAACTATTACTGTTGCAGGATAATTATTGACAGTCAACTTAAACTATTAGTTACAAGGAAAAAGCTGTTTCAGACCTACTGAGACATCTTAGTGTTTTGTGGTGTTTTTTTTTCTTTTAATCATAAAGGAAATGTCCAGGGACAAATAAATTAAACCACAAACAATATTTCAATTCATAGAACCTAACCAACCAGAAATCTCAACAACGCAAATGGTATTTTCTTTGGCATTCCACTTTTCAATGAAAAAGTGACAACAAAAGCAAAGTACATTTATACCAGAAATTTAAACATTCACAAATGCATTTAGTTAACACAACCCTATTTGTTTATTACAGTTTTATGCTCTACTATACCATGTACATGAAATTATCAACCATTATAGATTCAACCATGCTCCTTACAAAGTACTTTTATATACCTATACTTTGAGTCTCTTTGTAGCCCTTTGAGATAGGTATAGCAATTCTCATCAACATTTTACAAATAAAGAAATTAAGCTCTATAGGGTCTTATAATGTCACCAAGTAGTAAATGGCACACATACTATTAACTTTAAGTCCTGTATTCTTTCCATATTTATCATACTATACTTACTAAGACAAGATGTATATACACATACATATACACATACACATACATATACATATACATATACATATGCATATGCATATACATATATATATGCTGTTACATATATATGGATTTGCATTCTATATAATAACTTTCAAACTATTTCTAAAATGGAATTCAGGAAACTAACAAGACCCATCTATGGAATATTTTATTCTGTTGGTAAACTAAAATCCATATGAAGCAAACCCCAGAGGTCACCAGCTTCTCCAATGACACATGTGCTCTTTTTGTTAGCCTTATTGTCTTGAGCATCATTGTGCTTCTGGGAATGTTCTAGGCACATGTGTCTTTTTCTCCTTTTTTGGCAGAAGTTTCAAAGCAAAGTCCCAAGTCTGTTTCCCAATTCCAAATTCTCAATTGCTGTAAGGATGTTTTTAGCACTTTCTAAAGCAACATTGTTCTATAGAACTTTTTGCAGTGCTTGAAATGTTTTATATCTGCACTGTCAAATAGCCATATATGGTTACTGAGAATTTAAATTATGACTAGTGTGATTAAGAAACTGAATTCTTAGTTACATGTGGCTAGTGATTACCATATGGAACAGAGTAGCTCTGGTTAATTTAAGATTCTGGTTCATAGGGCCCAGAACATCCCAGCAACAGCAGTCTTGCAAAATAACCTAGCACAATAGAAGTTATGTATTTAATTATGAGTTATGCTTTAATTGATTCAGAAGGGTTTTGAAGCAGAATGTTGGTATGCACATTAAAAAGGCATATGGGAATCTTTAAGTAAAAGATAACAAATGGGGGGATATGTTGTGGTAATTATTAAGGAATAAAAGTAGAATAGTGTTATTTGAATTGAATTTTAATTTCTAAACTCTACATATTTGAAGCAGACTAGAACTGTCCAATTCAATATAAAATTTTTCTCTTTGCCAATGTAATTACTAGGGCTACAAAAATTCAATTAAAGAAAGTGAGATATTACTGTGTGCTGAAATAGAAGCAAAAAGAAATGAATAGGACATCAGGTTCTGCTGTATATGAGAGTGGACTAAAGCTCTAGGATCACCTCCAATGGAATTATCTACTTGACAGAATTGTGAAGATTCAATAAAATTACTTATGAAAGAACTTAGCATAATGCCTATCACGCAGAAGCATTTGGTAGATATTGGCACTTATAATGATTATTTATTTCTGCCTATATCTTTTAAAGACATCTTTTAAATCCCTATGAGAATATAGGAAGCTGCTTAAAGTAATTAATTTTTGAAAAATTATTTTATTGGCAATAGATCATAAAAGATGAAATAAAGACAACATAAAGGCACGAAATGCCAGACTGCCATCCCATTTATTAAATGCTGTCATAGGTAGAACTGTTAGAAGGAAAGTGGGTCAAATGTCTCAGGTACATTGGGTCAGGCAACACTGGAATAGTGAGGCCAGAGGGGAAAGAATAGGAAGAAAAAGTAGCTAAGAGGGCTGATTGTATTTTAGATGTTTGTATTTGTGGCATATTACTGAGTATAGTTCATTGATGGTGATATTATTGTCAAAGATAATCAAGGGAGACATCATGGAAGAGTATTTGAGACATAAGGAGAATAGTGGAAAGGGTGCTGGTCCTGGAATCAAGTCAAGTAGGTTCCAATCCTTATATTCACATGATTTAGAGTAGACTAATGGCCATCTTCTGGTCCCCAAATACCCCTTCTTGGAAAATTGTAGTACTGGATGACCTTAAGATTATTCCTGCCCTAAAACTCTGACTATGAAAATAGTCAGTGGTCTCTAGTCCTCCAGACTCCCTGAAGCTATCTCTGCTGCTTTTCAGGCAAGCCTGCTGGTTAGTCCTCTGATTTGTTTTTGCAATCTTGAAGCTCAACTTGTGTGAACAGTGTTATCTCAAGCAGTATGCACAAAAGCAGTTGGAAGGGTGGGAGTGAGTGACAATGGGTGGGTGAGCAGATTAAAGAGGCAAAGGTTGGAAGAGAGTAATGTGTGTGAAAAATAAAGCAGTCCTTTCTCCTTTGACATTCTCTTGCTATATTTCCCAATAATAGCTATCCAAAGCCAAATGCCAAAATGAAGCCAAGAAAATTAATTTGGACTTTGGAGTTAAGCAGACCCGAATTTCAATTCAACTTGTGGATTTGAGATGCCCAACTTCAAGGTTTTGTTTTTGTTTTAAATCTCTGGGATATTTATGGTTAGCAGTTTAAATGAGATATTACCCAACAGATAATATGTGTTCAATAAATATTCTCTTAATTTTACCTCTCTAAATTTGCTTCATTATTTCCCCATCTTACTCATAATATAAAACACTAGTCACAGCAACAAACACGCAGGGATGCTTAGAGACCTTATCTACAGAATGTAAACAGCCTGCAGTGGGGAGAGAGGGTACTGAACAGAGAAAAAAGCCATAGCCCACAGCCTAGTCTCTCCGTTAATGCAGCTTCTTCCTTTGGGTAACCTCACAATTTTCTGATTCCTCAAAGCCACAGAAATGATTATTAGAATAGCACTCCTAACTGCTTCTCCAACGCCACCAATAGAAAGATTCACTGAGCAGTGGAGGAAAGAGAAGAGGCAGCACGTATCTTATACTCATCGGAAGTTAGCTAAGCTGGACCCTCGAGAAACATCCGCTCCTTGTTCGTCTAACCGAGGAAAGCAAAGGGACCGTCTCTCTAAGTCGCTTGCTCCACCTGACCCCTTTTATTTGGTTCTAACGCAGTAGTTTCTGCGTGAGGGAAATACTGGCAAGCGGTGAGCCAGCCACCAGTTCTCTGGAGGCGGCAGCTCCCCGCCTCGGAGAACTTTCAGGACCGCGGACAGCGCCCACAAAGGCAGTGGGCTCTGAGGCCCAGGCTCCTGCCTGGGGCTATCCTGCCATAGGAGGGGATGGAGGAGGGAAGAGGCCAGTTATCATTTTATGGTTCTTCTCCAATTCTGGCCGGTGACTGGCTCCAGAGGTGGGCGAGAAACCTTTCCCCCAGAGCCGGTTCCTTTGCACCTCTCAGTTCAAGATCTCCACGAAGCAAGCTTTGCACAGGTAGTGGGGTCAGGAGTGTCAGGAGCAGGCTTGCTGTTCCCGTTTCTCTCCCCCCCCCCCCCCCATTTTTCTTTGACCTCCCTTTCGCTTCTAGTCATTTGGGACTTTTATTTTATTCTTCAACCACAATATTAAATACCTACCCGATAGGGTGGGAGGGTTCCGCGGAGAGGAGTTCGGGACTGCGTCCTGCGAGGCCACACTGCCCTACTCTGGCCCCCTGGATTCGTAAGAAACCGATGTGCTTGGAGATTTGGGAAGAGAGGAGGCTCTGACGGGGTCATAAGTGCGGGTGAGAATCCTTTCCCGGGGGCTGCCCTCTCCTTCCTCGCCCCACATTTCTCCCATCACGTTCTCCTCGCTGCCCGCCTGGCGCGTCACGGCTCCCAGGGGACAGATGTCCCCGGAGCGCACCGGCCTGCTCAGGGCACCGGGCTCCGCCGGAGTCCCTTTGAAGAGTTTGCTCGCAGGTAAAAGGGCAGACGTTGTCCCGCCCTCCCCGCGGGCTGCGGCGGAAAAGCCTCTCTTTTCCGTGGGCTCATTTCGAGCCGAGAACCGAGCTGCTGCGGGAGCTGGGCGTGCGCCAACACGGGAAGGAAAAGAGGGGCCCGGCCGGCGTCTGTGGAGCCTCGAGCGGCCCGGACGCTGCTGCTCGTGGCTCCCTCCTCTGCCTCTCTCCCTGGCCGCCGGGAGGCTGCATCTGCCCCAGCCCCGCCTGGCAGCTCCTTGGGGAGTCGGAGCCCCGCGTTCCCAGACGCTGGAAGCTATCCGGGCCCCATTCCGGGCCAGAGACTGGGAGAGACCCCGACCCAGGTCCTTGTTCCTTCCAGGGGACCCCTTCCCGGGGTCTCAGCACTCCACCTCCTCGCCATGTTCCTGCTTCCTCCCTCCCTCCCGGTGGCGTGGGCTACCTGGCTCATTCAACCAGAGACATCATCATCCCGTCCGCGGAGGTCCAGCCGGATGCAGGGGGTGCGCAGGGGCACAGACTGCGGCGCAGGGGGACTTGCACTCACCTGAGGGCTGGCGGCGATGGACTGGCTGCCGGACTGGCTGCCAGGACTGGTGGCTGGCGGTCCGCACTCACAGCCGGGCTCTCTCTCTCCCACTGTGATGCGGGGCGCTGGTGGCAAAGGAAGGCTGGAGGCAGCCGCGGCTGCTGAACAGCTCCTCAATTATTCAGAGAGGCCCCCCCACCCTCCTCTGCCTGGGGCCTGCCTGTCATCTCTCTGGCTCTCCTGTCTCCGCCTTCCTGAAGTCACGTGAGCGGGCCACCCCCCTCCCCCCCCAATACACACACATTGCTGAGCCCAAGCTCCACCCCTCCACACCCCCCACCATCTCTTTCACACACACACACACACACACACATACACACACACACACACACACACACACACACACACACACACACACACCACACACACCACACATCAAGCTATCTGCCATTCTCAACCCCTCCCTGGCCTACTGAGCGTCCAGAATATGGCTTTCAGTAGCTCAGGCTGTCCGGAGATGGAGGGGGCCAGAGATGGGAGCCTTTCTCTGCCTTGGGAAAGCAGGACCAGGCAAGCCTGCAGTGTTTGGTGTGTTGAGAAGGCATCTGTCAGCAACCCCTCCTCTGTTGGACTTGGCCCTGAGGACAACTGGCCACTCACATCTGCTTCCTGCCCTCCTCACCTGAGCTCTTGCTGCTCTTAAATTTCTTCCACTTCCCTCCCCACTTGCATTATTGGAAAGAAAGGGTGGGAGAGATTGAATTTTTCTCTTCACCTAAACAAAAAACAAACAAACAAACAAACAAACAAACAAAATCAAGACCTCCTCCTTCAAAGCTTCCCTAGGCCAAGTTTTTCTTTGGATTCTCAACATCTTATAAGTGGAAGAAACATGGATTTGAGATGTAAAGACCCACCAGGAATTCCAGTCTATGTGAGCTTGGGTTATTTCATTTCCCTTAGCCTTTCTTTTTTTAAAGTTGGAAATGATCTCCTCACAGGACTGTTATGAGAATTAGAAATAATAATGATCTTGAATTGCCTACTATAATGCTGGATACATATTGGGGACTCAATAAATGAGAGTTCTTCTCTCACCTCTGTTAAAATAAATTTCAGAAAATAAGAAGGTTGTGATTTGTGCCTGTGGAATAGAGGTATCTTCTGTAAATGTGGAGGAGTGTGTATCTGTGAGGTCAGTTGGGCAGATTACCCGTTGGAGTGGGAACAGGAAAGGCACAAGACTTATATTTCCCATTGGTTCTGTTAAGCTGAATATCCCAGAGCTATGTTATGTGGTTAAAATATGACTAGATGGTGACAACCCAGACACGTTTGGTCTCATCAGAGAATGAATTAACATGCATTGAGTAGGCTGATTTGTATGGAAAGCACCTACATGAATTTTTGGATCTTTGTTCCAAGCCCTTAAAAATATATGGGAGCTAATGAAATGTAACTCCCTGCCCCCAGAAACAAATTCACAGGACTTGTGTTTGAGGAGAATACTGGCTGACTGGTAACCCCTCCCTAGGATAGAGCAGTTCAAATCTACCTTTAAGCTGGGTTCTAGCTCAGAGTTGCTAGTTTATTCCCAGAAAAAAATGACTGATCAGTGCCTGGACAATCTTTTGTTGTTGTTAACCCTCACCCAAAGATATCTTTCCTTTGATTTTTAGAGAGAGTGGAAAGTAAAGTAAGAGATACAGAGAGAGAAACAGCTCACGCATCAATTGGTACCTCCTGCTTGGTACATGACCGGAATAAAAACTGGGACCCTTCTGTGGCTGATACTCTATCTACTGAGCCAAATTGGCTAGGGCAAGACAGTCCTGGTAAGACCACTTAGTTCAAGCTCATTACTGCCTTGGACCAGCATCCAGACCTGAAGTCTTGGCACATCCCCATAATTTAAACTTATGAGAATCTTGCAGGAGCAAAGTATATCAGATCCAAGAAGCCATGAAACAGGGCAGGAAAGGCCTGTAGAGTTAAATGATAGAAATTTGGAGTCATCATTCAGGCTCTGCCAGTTACTTATTCTAAAATCTTTAGTAAATCGCTCAAACTCTCAGAGTCTCATCTTTAAAATATGAATAGAATGTCTATCTGACTTCTCCATGAGACAGTTGTAATGTTCAAATAAAATAATATAAGAGAAACCAGACTCATACAAGATTAAGAGGTAAAGAGTAAACAAATGTAAGGTATTAATATTACAGACTAAAGATAAACTTAAATTTAGTCTAGTCCAGATGCATTTGGGCATGAAGGGATGAGATTTGTTGTGGATTGGGCAGATACTAAAATGTGGATGTATTTCTGTAAGTCTATGTGTTTTCCTGTAATTCAAGGGGTGCAGCGTTGTGAATGCTGTATTTTGGTATTTTCACTCTCTTCTGTGATGAATTTCTAGATTAAATCTCATTTCCCCCCGGCCTTTCCATTTAGAACAGCACCAGGCACAACCACAGTGGCTGTGAGTATTTCATTATCTGAGATAAGTTTGTGCCTATATTTTAGGAGAGCAAATTTGAGACTTTTCTGCCTCTGGTAGGTAAAATTGATTTGGGTTGCAAATTCAACATAGGTTTGATTTCAAGAAAAAATATTTAGCATCAAAGAACAATTCCTGGTTACTCACCAGTACCTTGAATGGTGAAATGAGTCTCCAGTCCACTGCCAATACACCCAGTAAACATTGCATACAAACCAGGTGCCATCTGCTTCCTCACCCTAAAGCAGATGTCAGTCCAGTTTCCTTGTTTACTTCATTTTCATGGTCTTTAGAATGTTTCAACTTAGATCGGTTTATATTTAGGGAGACCAAAACACCAGAAAGTACCAGTCCATGCTTCTATACATATATCACTTAAAAAATTTTTCCAAATGCTGCCTCTGACTCCTACCCACCTCTGTGCTGTATGCAGAAACATGAGAAATGGAAAAGTAAGAATGAAATAATTTAATTTTGCCTCAAAAAAAATAGTGCATAAATGAATGAGTATAAATTTCAGAAAATTTTGGACAGTTCCACCAGAAATTGCCCTGAGACTCTGAATAATTTTTTTTTTCAAATTAGTTTTGAATGCCCAAGTCAACTTTAGCCAGCAAAGGGCAGGAAAGAGAGCTTGGGGAACAGATCTTGCATGGATTACAATAGAAAGTTATACCTTAATAATGGTTTCTTGATAAGGTTTCCCTTGAGTCCTTCTCAGCTACTTATAAGCTCTTACCTTTTATCTGTTGACTGTTACCTTTATAAGCCACTATGGACACTTTTCAGCTGTTGGTAGAGCATTCATGAACCAATGAATACACACGCTGTAGATAAAATGTAGTTGAACATTTAGGGACACACATAGGAGCAACAGCTGATGAATATCTCAGTTTTGGGATTACCACAGAGTAACTGCTAGTTAGATCTTGAAAGTACACATCTCTGTTTTCTTACCCCCGCAATTGGAATATAGAGTTTTGATTCATTTATTCACCAGGTTCCAGACTTGAGGAACAGCCATAAACAATACAGAAATAGTTCCTGCTCTCCTTGAGCTTACAGACTAGTGGAGTGAGTCAGACCCTAAACAGGTAAACAAAAAACTGGGGGAAAGTACCACAATCAAAACAAAACAGAGTGATGCAATCAGAGGTGAAGGGGCATCACTTTCCCTGAGTGGCAGAGAACTGACAAAAGCAAGTGTAGGGCCCAGACACAAAAGTTGTTATCTCCAAGGAAGGAGCAATGACCTTTTTTTTTTTTTTTTTTTTTTTTTTTTTTTTTTTTTTTTTTTTTTTTTTTTTTTTTTAAGGCCTTTTGCCAAAAGTCTGTCATTAACAGGGTAATCACTAAAAATCCTTCATGATTGACTTGCTTGGATGGATTATGGTTAAGTCACAAGGGTATTGGCCAGATGCCTTAGAAACCTGTTTTCATCTCATGATTCATGATAATGAGTACTTGCCAATTTCTTCTAAAAGAATTCTTAGCTCATTAATGCACCTGGCTTTTGCCTCCTAGCAGATTCAAAAGCTAAGAAACCAATGACAATGCATCAGCCTGGCCAGAGGCTGATCCAGAACTCTCCAAAAGGGGAGGTGATTCTGAGCAGCAGGAGAAGATACAGAACCATATCCTAGCATATCATAGGCACACAATAAAGATATATTGAATAAATAACCTGCTGCTAGGATTCTACTAGTTTATAGGCTAAGTTATCTATGAGTAATTATTCTTTGACTAAATTCCAAGAGAAAGAAAGGGGATGCTCACCTGAGCATGCTCATTTTATTTTCCCCAAATTTACAAACAGATATAACAACTCACCCCTCCACTTCTACCCCCCCCCCCACCACACACATACATCCCATGCAAAGTGAATAAAGTTGCTTAATGATAAAGTTGTGGAGAGAAGCCAGTAGTGTCAGACCAATGGAGTTCCAGGACATGGAAGGAAACATTAAAGCAATGTGTTTATTATGTTTTTCATTCTCCTTATTAAAAAAAGAAAATTAGCAACTGCTAGAGAGGTATTAAGACACATTGGCATCAAACTGAGACTTTCTCCATGGAGTAATCAGACAGATTGAAAGATAAGTGGGAAAGGAACAACTTCCTAACTCTGTAATTATAGGCCTTTTAGTGCTGAGTCCTAGTACCATCAAAATCAGAATTTCTCCTAACTTTAATGTGCATAGAAATCACCCGGGGATCTTGTTAGAAATGTAGAATTGGATTCAGTAAGTCTGGGAGGGACTCAAAGATTTACATTTTTAACCCAATCTCAGTGCTGCTGGTGTGCTGCTGGTTCTTGGACCAGTCTTTGAGTAGCAAGTATCTAAAGTACAGTGATGCTACGAATCCCAAATTTTGGGATATACTAACTCTTATTTTATAGATGAGAAAAGTGAGGACTTGGGGGTTGTGTGAATAACCTGAGGTCCTACAGTTAGTTGGTAGATGAGTCAGGGCTAAAACTCATTTCAAAGGCTTCCTGTCCCTCAGTTCAGTGCTCTTTCCCCCCCAAAAAAGCTGAATGTCACTGACTTGTTTCTAGGGCCAAACAAATAAACAAAACAAACAACTGATCCCTCCCTCCCCTCCCCCCCCAAAAAAGAAGCAAAATATTTTCAAGAATCTGTGACATGAAAGCCAAGGTTTGAATTGCTGTATTCTATGCTTTGCCCAGATTCTTAGGAGCTTAAGATAACAAACTGTGGGTCACATCATGTCTCCACTGTAGGTCACTATAGGCTCTGCTCTGTGTAGTTACTCTATATCATTTTATTATTCCTCATGTCAATATGATGCTTCAGAGTTCACCTTGGCAGGAGGGACCAAGCCTGGAAAACCTTGCACCAGCAACTAAAAACTCTGGCTTGAAAGTGATTTACATCACCATTGCCCACAAGTCACTGACCAGAACATGGATGACCCGCTGAACTGTAATTACAAGGGAGATGAAGAAAAATAATACTTCCATATGCCTGGAATGAGAGTTGAATCAAATACCATGAACATTAAAAGTCTGTACCAAATCTATAGCCTTTCTATCATGAACATATTTGATTTTGTCATCTCAGTCATTTTTCCTCTTTTTTATGATCTCTCTTATCCAAGTTGTCCCAAGCCAACGAGTCCACGGTTGGTCCAATTTTTCCCTGGGTCCTTCTGTGTCAGACAGAATGAAAAGGCAATATGATGGCAGAAGGACCACAGAATGTCAGGAAACTTTGATAACAGCAGGGGCAAGAAAATAGATTGGCCAATCAGGAAAAGTGGCCATAGTGACTAGTAGAGAGGTGAGGGTGGGGGGTGGGGTAAGAGAACAAGAGAATTGAGGGAAAAGAAACAATCATTTTTTGAGGGCCTACTAAATGTTAGTCCCTGTATTAGGACATTTGCATGATTTTGTTTTCATAACTTTCCCATCAGGTTGTTGGTAGCCTGGTTTACACTCAAGGAAACAAATACTCAGAGGGTTTCTATAACTTGCCAAGGTCAACATGAGAGTAAGTCAGGATCAGTGCCAGACTGTAAACTTAGAGTTTCTCCCAGGAAGTCTAAGAAAGACACTCTTGCAAAGCAAAGAACGATTGGTCCAAAAGAATAGACTGCTTATTCATACTGATGTTGGAATTCCTGAGACTTGGCTTTGCAGTAGTAGGCACATGTAGACAAATAGTGGAAACATCCTGATTTTATAGTGGCTACTACATGGGACTATCCAGTTTTTGTGGGAGACCAAGCTTCTTCTGAAGCCATTGAGGGGGAGGATGTAAGAGTTAAGACCAGAATGGGTGTTGAAGAATCTTTCTCTAGAGACAGAGAGTGATGGGAATTGTTTCATGTGCTGCTGAGGTCATGGTGGGAAGGAGCAGGGTTTCCCGAGTCAGACAAACCTGAGTTTGTATCCAAACTCAAATACTTACTAGTGATGTGGTATCTGACAAATCACTGAAGTTCTCAGGCTTAATATTCCAATCTGTAAAAGGGGACAATGATGCCTAACTGCAGAATGGTGGTGAAGATTGGAAATGACATACATTAAGTGCCCAACACATGTAGTTATTCAATGTCAATGGCTGTTCTTAGTGTTATCAGTGATAAGAAGGTGGACGTGAAAGAGACTGGAGAGGCTCAGCCTCCACCTACCTGAGTGAGCTTAGCCATGGCAGTTTCCTGTTCTCAACCTCCATTTGTTCTTCAGAAAACCGAGGGGATAGAAACAGATTTCTTCTAAGAGCTCTTCCATCGATTCAAGTCAATGAGCTAGGAGTCGTGTGGTTCTCCCAGGGCAGGCTAGGGAATAGTCTTTGTGAATAGCTACACCCAGGGCAGCAATGGGAAGGGCAACAGCTCATGCTAAAAGAAGAGGTCTGGGACTCACCAACAGAGTTCCTGAGCCCCAAACAGTAGCAAACTTCATTTTGTTGCCATTGCACCAACAAATGACCCATTACAATAGGCACAGTTAGGGGTGATTATCCATGAACACGGTATATTCTTCCACTTATTGTATCTTCTTCAATTTCTCTCTTCAGTGTTTTATAATTTTCCAAGTACAGGTTTTTACATCCTTGGTTAAATTTATTCATAGGTATTTTTTAATTTTTATTTTTGGATGCAATTGTAAATGGAATTTTTATTTTTATTTTCCATTTCTGATAGTTCATTGTGGGTGTATAAAAAAAAATTCAACTGATTGCTGGATATTTATTTTGTATCCTGCTGCTTTCCTGAATTCATTTATCAGTAGTTCTTGGTAGAATTTTTAGGGTTCTCTATATTCAGTATCATGTTATCTGCTAATTCAATGACTTTCAGAAAATGAGGAGACTTTATTCCATTTATTCCTTTCTTAAAGCTCTTAAGAACACCAAATACTCTGTAAAGTATTCCAGCACATTAGATGAAAGTGATGAGACAATTTAGAAAAAAGTAATGAAGTTCCAGTCTTTATCTCCTTCAGGTCCCAGCTGGGGAAGACCTAAATCATTGACTGAACATATATGTTTTCAGAATTCCCAGGGAGGGAGAGTTCACAGCCTGCTGCCTCCTTTCACAAAATGTTAGAGAGTTTAATTATCCTTGCATTAAGATTTCCTATGTCTCATTGTGTCAGGCACCAGGAGTGCCTTTAAGATGATTCAAGGCAAGATTCAGCGTGTCCTGCTTGGAGGATTCCGTCATCCTGAAGCCCTCTGTCTTCAGATTGGCAGATCATTGTGAACAATGGCCCTTGGCTCTGTGTTCAACTTAGTCTGGGACACTTTCTCCATGTAGCTTGGGATAACTACTAGTGGACTTCCAGATCTTGAAACATGACTCGATTTCTTAGATCAAGCCCTGAACCAGATACCAACTCACTGCTCTTTAGGCACTGATCTAGCTAAGCCTTGTGTTATTAGTGATCTAGCTAAGCCTTGTGTTACTGCACAGGAGATACACTGATTTTTTTTTTTTGCTCTGATCTATGTTAATATATCTATATTCAATCGAGCCTCGGACCTCTATTTAAATGGGTATCAAACAGGAGCTACCTATCCAATCTATAACAACACTGCTATGAAAAATTAGGATGGCTCCCTTTATCTTTACCCTGCCCCATAAGTAATTGCAAAGTTTTGCTTCACCCATGAGATCCAATCTTAAGCTTCTCTGCTCATTCACTGGGATTTCTACCTTCTGATGTAACGATGCAGTGATGAAGATGACGACAACAATGCAGTAACAATGTCTATGCCTTTTTGGACACTTCCTGTGCCTCAAGTCCCTACTCTGACTGAATCAGCGGCTGCTCTTTTCACTATGTTTAGTCTTGGGAACATTTGCACCAATTAATGTCTCATCAAGAGAAACACTTTAATCTATAATGGGAAATAAGGCAAACTTAACCCCATCTCACAATTGCTTCAGGCCTATAATTGTTTTGTCCAATACAGATGTGGATAATGGGTGGTTTAACAAGCAAGTGCCCATCTCTTTTGAATTCTATAAATAGCTTTAACATCCCTGATTCTTTATTAAAAGAACTCTCCATAAAACTTGGTTCATCTCACACAAACTGATGCTTTTTGCTGATTAGGAATCCTCATAAAACAAGACAAAAAGGATTAACATGAAAGAGAACAACAATATAGAATGTTTGCCCTGTTCAGGAAGGTGAAGTGACCTCTGGCTTGGCG
The DNA here is from genome assembly GCF_964339955.1 of Pipistrellus hanaki. NCBI lineage: Eukaryota > Metazoa > Chordata > Mammalia > Chiroptera > Vespertilionidae > Pipistrellus > Pipistrellus hanaki. The sequence goes on from NC_140504.1 coordinate 28,576,903, forward strand.
AAAGGTATGTGCCCAGTCAAGAGAACTGCATTAAATAGTTTGAGAATTAAGTCCTTTATCAACATTGGGTAAGTGAACTACAAGATAAAGTAATTCCAGAGAGTATATAATGCATTTATGTTGGGGCTGGGGAGGGTAGAATAACCGTCAGTGATGTGCAAGATGAAAGTGATTGCTATGCCCTAAGGCCTCCCCTGCTGAGTCTTGGTCTGATATAGGACAGTTGTTGAAGGAGATGTTTATTTGAACAAAACGGGAAAGATGCAAGTGACAAGTGCATCATTTGGAGGAGGGGAGAGGAGGGGTATTTCAGCCTGGTCAAGAAAACTAGAAGACGTTTTTCTTTTTTAAAAAGAATTAAGATGAATTGTTCTTTTTAAATTTTTAATTTTTTTAAATTGATTTCAGAGAGGAAAGGAGAGGGAGAGAGAGGTAGAAACACCCATGATGAGAAAGAATCATTGATTGGTTGTCTTCTGCATGTTCCCCATTGGGGATTGAGCCTGCAACCTGGGTGTTTGTCCTTGACTGGAATTGAGCCCGGGACCTTTCAGTCTGCAGGCCGATGCTCTATCCACTGAGCCAAACCAGCTAGGGCTAGAAGACTTTTAAAAATAAAAATTGTAGCCGAAACCGGTTTGGCTCAGAGGTAGAGCATGGGTCTGCGGACTGAAAGGTCCCAGGTTCAATTCTGGTCAAGGGCATGTGCACTGGTTGCGGGCACATCCCCGGTAGAGGGTGTGCAAGAGGCAGCTGGTCGATGTTTCTCTCTCATCGACATTTCTAGCTCTCTATCTCTCTCCCTTCCTCTCTGTAAAAAATCAATAAAATAGTTAAAAAAATAAAATAAAAATTATAATGGTTGACACTTATTGAGTGCTTATAAAAAGGTCATAGATGTCAGTCATTTGTTGACTAAGTTAGCCAAATGAATTTTTAATAACCAAATTAGAGGTGGAATCTAGTGTTTGCATTTTCAAGAAAGATTTCAGGGCAACTACACTGAGGAAAACTATCAGTGAGCATCAAATAGGCATTTCCCAAGAGCCTCCTATGGGCACAGTGACCAAGCTGGGTCTTTGTGATAAAAGAAGAGAGTCTAAATGAAAGGCTAATGTGACTGAAAAGTCAGGGACTTCAGGCAGAGATGGGTCCAGGTGCTGAGAAAAATATCACTAGGCGTCTGCTGTTATCTCTCAGGTCTGTTTGTTTCTGAATCAACTTTATACTCAGCCAATCTCTCAAAGATGGCAAACAGCCACCAGAGGCTCCAGGATTGAGACATTAATTGGTACAAATGTTCCAACCCCAGCAGAAACTGACAGAAGGCAATGGTCCAGGCCTTATGTTATTTATGTTCAAGAGCAATGGCATTGGGATGGCTTAGTTGAAGCTGAGACTGAGCACTGGGTAATTTATTTTACCCAACAATGTATAAATGTATGTATGCATGTTCCAGTGAGGGTGCATTTGGTTGGAAATAAAGGAAAGCACAACTCAAACTGACTGGAAAATAAAAGGAATTTATTGGCTCCTACCCTATATCTGCCTTAGACCTGTTTTAGGGCAAGAATGGATAAATAGATACATAGGTGAGTAGATCACATGTAGGGTAGAGTTCAAGATTTGTTTGATTCTATGGCTTAACACAGTCATCAGAAAGAGCTTTCATGGCGTCAAAATGGCTGTAGGGTTCCAGGCTTCACATCTGCACCATATGCCATCCAGAGGGAAAGATAGCCTTTCTTTCCCATGAATCCCCAGCGACAAATATCCTCTCCAACCTTGTTGGCCTGATAGGTCAAATACCCCTTCCTGATCAAGACCTCTAATCAGATGTTTGGATTATGTTGATTAATATTCTACCACTGAAGCCAGACTTGGGGTTAGTTTCCTCTCAATCAGATGTGGGCTGAGTAAACTGGGTGGTTACTAAGGAATGGGAGTTAGATATGGGGGAGGCAACATCAAACAAAGCTCTTTAGTGTGGAATTATATCAGTGTATTCTCTCTGTGTCTCCCCTTTGAATATTATCTTTTTATTCTCATTCTACAGAGGATTTTAGGCAGGCAATGGCTATCCATAGGAGGGGCCTGAGATAACAGAAAGAGCCCTGGATTTGGAATTTGATGATGCCAGATCCCATCTTTGTGACCTTGGATAAGTCCTATATCTCATATCTGAAATTCAGTCTCTCTCATTGTTTAGTGAGAATAATAAGTGCACTTTCATCCTCACAATGTTGTTGTGATACAAGGAAACATCATGGCTTTAGGATCATTTTCTAGTTTAGAAATTATTACTATTTTTGCATGGCTGGCATCACTTAATGGGGAATACCAATTTCAGAGTGGCAGACTTGCTTTGAAAACATTCTATTCCAAATCTCCAGTTGCAATCTCCCCAGCCCTGCCTGCTCCTCCTCTCCCCACCCTCCTCAATACTGGCTTTTAGATATATGGTGCTAAGCACAGGAAACAATGACTTTGGAGTAGCTGGAGAAAGAGCAGGTGGATGCCTCTATGATCAAAGGAGTTATTTTTAGAAACATGTTCCACATCCTAGGACAGTGTCATGTGGGAGAAATTATGCTCTGCAGTATAAAGTACTGTACTAATTATTCTCCTTGGACTATCCAGAAGTAAAAACAAACAAACATGGGTTTTGAACACATAGACACCAAATTGTCATGTACCCTTGAGTCAATCATTAACCTTTTTGACCCTCAGCTTCCTCATATGACAAAGGAGTAATAGCACTCACCTCATAATACTTGGGAGATGGTTATGCTATAAGTTGGTGACTATACAGTGCCAAATGGTGCCTAGAACATAGTAGTTGCTAACTAAATGGTAACTCCTCTGGCTGCCTCCAGCAGCCAGTAAATTTACAAGTGGATAATAATGGAAGGATCTTATCTCAGAAGCTTTCCTCTCTAAGCCTCAAAAGATTATGAACATTTTAAATATTTTTTTTAATATTCTCAATCCCAGGAAAAAAAATGATTTGGAAATGACACAAAGATATTTAAAGCCAGACAGTGATTTCTGAACTTCTTAAAGTGTTTTAGCATACTTGCTCAATGTCTAAGATGATTTTATTACCAGAGAGAATTGTATATAAAAATTAACAGATAGCCATTTATTTAGTTATCAATATGTCAACTTATAGAGCTAGCTTTTACCTTTTAAAAAGTTTATGGGACTTCTTTTAAGCAATATAACTATCTTTTATTTTCAAAATTCAAGAAAATTTAATGGTTCTTAGAAATTTGGAAAGTCAATTTTATATACTGGAACTTTTTGCTGGTGGGTACATCTATGAATTAATAGTTCAGTATTGGTTAATATTTGTAATGAGAATTCTCAAGACATAGCTAGTTCCTCTGAGTCATCAGACATAGGCTGAGTAACATTCAAATAGTTTTAGTATTAAGTGCACTTCATTCTATTTGAATTCTTTGAAATCTGTGGCACAAATATTACCTTTCACTATATATTTTTATAGGTTGAACTTGAGTACTTTGTTTCTGGACCTGGAAATAATACAGAAGTCTCAATCCAATTGGGGATTTCAAGTAGATTTTGTACTCTAATAAAAGCTGTAGTTATTTTTTAATGAGCTGTACTTATTATGCAAATGAATCAAAGTTTATGCTTAGAATGACTATAAACATTTATGAATAACTAGAGGCCTGGTGCACAAAAATTTGCGCACTAGAGGGGGTCCCTCAGCCTAGCCTGCCCCCTCTCACAGTTTAGGAGCCCTCATGGGATGTCCTACTGACAGCTTAGGCCCACTCCCCATGGCCAATCAGGGGACGGCACCACCTCCATCACCCCCTCGCGGCTGCTGCCTCTGGCCTCCCTCTGCGGGAGGCAACCCAGTGATCAAAGGAAGGCGATACCCCCATCACACATCTGCTGCTGCCACTGCCAGTTGCACAGCTGTCTGAGCCTTGGCCTCCACAGTTTGCCTGAGCCTCAGCTCAACCCTTGTTGCCTGAGCCTTGGGCAGGCCGTGGGGAGTGGCAAACACCATTGGTGGCTTGCCTGAGCCTCGTGCTGGTTCTGGCAGTGGCAGCCACCATCCATGGCTTCCTTGAGCCTCAGGCAGGTACTGTGGCTTTGTCCAGAAGGACGCAGAGTCAAGTCCCGGCCCATTTGCATGTGCCTGCTGCTAATGGTCATTATGGCGTGATGGGGTGATGACCATTATTAGCATATTAGCTCTTTATTATATGGGATGATAAAAACTCAATACTGTGGGTTAGCAGAAAGATTAGAGGATAAGAATTAGGATGTATTAGTTCTAAACCTTATATATCTTTACAATCTTGGACAAATCACTTAACCTCCTTGCTTTCAACTTCTTTGTCTGTAAAATAAGGAAGTTGAACGAGATGATTGCTGAGATATCTTTATTTATTTATTTATTTTTTAATCATTATAGTTGAAAGTATTACATAGGTCCTCCTTTATCCCCCAAAAACCTCTTCCAGCCCGCTCCCCTCCTCCTCCTACCCCAGTCCCTCACCACCTCATTGTCTGTGTTCATGGGTTATGCACATATGCATACAAGTTCATTGGTTTATCTCTTCCCACTCACCCTCTCCTTGCCTTCCTTCTGAGGGTCAACATTTCAACATTTTATACATTTATTCTCATTTGTAATATGTAGTGTGTTTTTAATAAAGAACCAAATTAGGTTACAGTTGGAAAACAGAATAGCTTGTAGCAAATATATTAACAGTTCCTGTCCAAATGTTACTATTTTGAATCCTAAGTGTACCTTTACAAAAACAACCACTGTTTAAAACTATTAAGTAAGGACAGACCTCAGGTAGCAAACTCTAAACATATAATTTATAATTATTTCTAAGGTAGAAGTACATTATTTTATATAGGCAATTATGACTACAGCAAGCTACACTGATAACTGAAATGCAAACACATCCGTTTTGAGCATATTTGCTAGTATTTTTCCTCTATTAATAAATATATCAAATGCTTTCTTCAATAATGAATAAATGTATAACTTCAATTATGGACACTGTTATCTATATATGTATTTGCTATTGTAGCAAATATCGCCAACTGTTAATAATCCTCTAATCAATGTTTATGCATTTATTGACACATCTGCTTACATCCTCTAATGGCCTGCTTTTATTTAACTATTAATCATAAAAATACTTAGCACAATGATAAAAGCCTTACAATGTCCAATTACGATAAGCTTTGGGATCAACAAACATTGTAGGATGTGTAAACAGCCATCAGAAAAGGCGGTTTGTGTACAATTCTAAAAAGGCAGTCATTGATAGCTGTTAACCTGTTGCTGGACTTTGGTCATGGCATGCTCACTCAAGCGGCAAGAGTGTTTGTGATGGAAACTCCTCCAGGAGTAAATGTGGCAGCATCGATTTCAGCTGATTAGGTTGATGCCTTAAACATGTGCCAGCAAGTAGCAATTCAAGGAGACAGCTGACATGCTAGAGGAGCTGGAGATCAGATGCAGGAAGGAATGTATTTCAGGCTCAAGCAATGGGAAGTCAAGAGAGTCCCCATCTATGTCAAGCAGCAAAGCTGACATGATTGTTGAGGTAGAGATGACCTGCTGTGACCCTTACGATGACACCAAGCATTTAGTGGAGAAAGATCTGTGAAAACAATAAACAATTGGTGTACAGGACAATGCGCCAACCAATGGTGCCACCTGCCAGGGCACGCACACACTCTCCACCTACTTCCCCAGGCGCCACAGCACATCAGGCCCTTCACATCCTATATAATAAAAGGCTAATATGCAAATAGACCGAATGGCAGAACAAACAATTGGTTGCTATGATGTGCGCTGACTACCAGGCGCCGTGTGTGGAAAATTCATGCACGGGGTTTGGGGGGCTCCCTCAGCCCAGCCTGCACCCTCTTCAATCTGGGACCCCTTGGGGAATGTCCAGTTGCTGGTTTAGTTTTTGTTACTGTGGTGAATAGTTAAAGTATGGAAATAACAGGTATATCCTAGAGATACTAGTAGTTCAGGTTTTGGTTCAGACCATGACAACAAAGCAAATATTTCAATAAAGTGAGTTGTGATTTTTTGCTGGTGGAGGGTTTTGCCTTTAGTTTGTATAAAACACAGCATCCATGAAGTGTATTAAAGCTAAGCACACACACAAAAAAAGTGTCCCTGTAGGATTAACCTAAATTCAGGAAAGCACTTATTGTTATTTATACTAGAGGCCCAGTGCATGAGAATTTATGCATGGGTGGGGTCCCTCAGCCTGGCTGGCAATGGCAGCTGGTAGGAGCCCATCTTACCTAGTCCCAATCTGGGCTGACTGAGCCCCCCAGCCAGGGGGAGGGACAATGCGCCAACCAATGGTGCTGCCTGCCAGGGCACGCACACACTCTCCACCTATTTCATTTCTTCTTGTATTCTCTCAATAGTGGACATGACATCTAATCCTAGGGCAACCCCTCAATTCCATTCAAGGGGTCAGGGGGAAGAACCAAGAAAAAAGGATAGAGTAAATGAGTTGAATTAGCATACAAAAGGCCATCTATACTAATAAAAGCGTAAGATGCTAATTAGACCGAACAACCTTCTGGACGTCATTCCAGACATCATTCCAGATGTCCTTCCCAACAAAGCCAAGGAGGTTGGCCCGCCATGGGAGGTTGGCTTTGGGAGTGCACTGACCATCAGGAGGAAGCTCCTGCTTTGAGCATCTGCCCCCCTGGTGTCAATGCACATTATAGTGACCAGTTGTAAAGGTCGCTTAGGCTTTTATATATATAGACTAGAGGCCCAGTGCACAAAATTCATGCACAGGGGGCTGGGAGGGGTCCTTCAGCCTGGCCTGCACCCTCTTCAATCTGGGAACCCTTGGGGAATGTCCAGCTGCTGACTTAGGCCTGATCCCTGTGGAATCGGGCCTAAACTAGTAGTCAGACATCCATCTTGCAATCCGGGACCACTAGCTCCCAACTGCTCTCCTGCTTGCCTGCCTGATCACCCCTAACCACCTCTGCCTGCTGGCCTGATCACACCTAACTGCTCCACTGCCACCCTGATCACCCCTAACTGCTCCACTGCCATCCTGATCACCCCTAACTGCTCCACTGCCTGCCTGATTGCCCCTAACTGCCTCGGCCTCCATCACCTTGGCTTTGTTGGGAAGGACATCTGGAATGATGTCTGGAATGACGTCCAGAAGGTTGTTCGGTCTAATTAGCATCTTACGCTTTTATTAGTATAGATGGCCTTTTGTATGCTAATTCAACTCATTTACTCTATCCTTTTTTCTTGGTTCTTCCCCCTGACCCCTTGAATGGAATTGAGGGGTTGCTTAGGATTAGATGTCATGTCCACTATTGAGAGAATACAAGAGGAAATGAAGTATTGCTTCTGGGATTCCCTTTTAGAGGATTGAGAAATAACTTTTCCAAAAGCCATGAGAAAATCCATTTTTGCATCTAATTGACCCAGTTGACATCCTGTGACTACTCAGGAGTCAGTTGTGGCAAGCAAGATGGATCGTTTTTATTTTTAAAATTTTATTTTATTTTATTTTCTCTATGTATGTTCTCTATGCCATCATCCATTTCTACCCACCGCAATCACCACACTGTTGTTCATGAGTTCTCTCCCCCCCCCTTTTTTTGCTCAATCCCTCCACCCTAACCCCATCCCCTACCAGAGCTGTCTGCCTGTTCTCTATCTATGAATATGTCTCTATTTTGTTAGTTTATTTTGCTCATTAGATTCCACATATGAGTGAAACCATGTGGTACTTGCCTTTCTCTGAATGGCTTATCTCACATAACATAGTGCTCTCCAGGTCCATCCATGCTGTCCCAAAAAGTAAAATATCTTTCTTTTTATGGCAGAGTAATATTTAATTGTGTAAATGTACCACAATTTTTAAATGAATCAAGCTCACCTCTTGGGCTAGATGTGTGGATGGATTCTATCAATACAAGGGCACTGTGTGTGGGAGGAGTGCCTACCTGAAGAAAATCATGGTTCTGTTAGAACAGAAGAATGGGAGGAATGGATGCCCAGAATGGATGCCCAGACACCTGTCTGTGTACTGTCCTTACCAGCTGTGTGAGATTGGGCAATCCAGCTAGCCACTTTGAGCTCTATTTTCCTTATCTGAATAACAAGTCTACTCACATACTTCATATTTCTTTTTCTTTTTCCTTAGTGACAATAGCTTCTTTTTGTTTCCTTAGTAACAATAATTTCTTTTTGTTCTAGTAAAAATAAATAAATTGCCAGCTAAAGTCTATACTTCTTAGCCTAGTCTGCCTCTCAGGCTTTTGGGAAATTGCCTTAAAAGGTGAGCTAACAGCCGAAGCCGGTTTGGCTCAGTGGATAGAGCGTCGGTCTGTGGACTGAAAGGTCTCAGGTTCGATTCCGGTCAAGGGCATGGTTGCGGGCACATCCCCAGTAGGGAGTGTGCAAGAGGCAGCTGATCGATGATTCTCTCTCTTCGATGCTTCTAGCTCTGTATCCCTCTCTCTTCCTCTCTTTTGAAAATCAATAAAATATATATTAAAAAATATACATAAAAAAAGGTGAGCTAACAGTTGGTATGTGACTCTCTCTGCTCCATTTTGCTCCTTACCTTGATCAGAGGTGATTATTAGAGTCTAGGCAGCCATTTTGGACTAGGAGGTGACCTTGAGAATGGAGACCCTGTGACTTGCCCATCCAACCCTGGACTTCTTACCTAAACCCTTCTTTTATGTGAGAGAAAAACTAACTTATAAATATTTCAACCCACTCTTATTTGTTGCTATTAGTAGAACATATTTCTTAAATGGTCATCTCCAATCCTCGGTGTACAGTAATTTGTTAGTAAAGTTGAAATCACTACGACAAGTCATGGCCACTCAAATGGATGCCCTGTCACAGCTTACATATGCCCATGCAAAATATCATCCTCTTCCAGTGGAGACTTTAAATGAAATAAAATTATAATACAATTAAATTATCAGGCTTTTTATTCATTTACAGATGAGTAGTTGAAAATAAGAGCATGCACAAGAGTCTGAATTAACAGGGGAAAAGATGAGTAGAATTCTCCATATTGCTTTACTCTGCAACAATCTGCATCAGTTTATGACTCATTTAATACTTCAGCACCAATTTTTCATGGAAAAGTGCATCATTTTGGAGGGGAGCACTTGTGTGCTGTTGTAAAGCGAAGTGAGCAGTTCTTAAAATAATCTTGTCATGTTAAATTTGAACTGCTGTTAAAGTATTTCTGCAGACACTCAGAAATGAGCAAGTTTTTTTTATTATTATCAGAAATTGTCTGTGTTCAGTCCAGGGGTTATTTGGAAACTTTTTTCTGGAAAAAATTACATTGAGATATTTGTATTCAGTTTTTCTTAAACTATCTAGATCTCTATTACCCACAAATGGAAAATGACTTGTTTTCTCCTTCCTGCTTCCATGATCAAAGATAATGACATTCTGTTATGCTTGCTCTTGCTTCCATCTTACTAACTGAGTTTGTACTCATACGTCAATACCTGCCTGTGGCTCCTTTGGCATATTTCAAGAGCACTCTCGCATGCTTTTTATTTTTATTTTTTCCCCCCCTATGATTTCTCTTTTGATTTTGGGAGTTGACATTACCTTGAGTGAAATCATTCCCCTTTAGCTTCTGGCCCATTGAGTTCTCTTTTCGCCATCTTTCCAGCCATACTCAGTTACTAGACCATATTTCTGAATGACTAAAAATTGTCTTATGATTCTTCTTTCAGTTTAAGATGGTAGCCTGAGTGAGTGGGGTGGGGAAGGTGTGGGGTAGAAGAGAAAGCCAACGGAGGACTGAGAAAGTGATGGTCAAATTTAACCCTCGATTTTAGTTTTAAAACCTTGTGCATCTTCTAGGTTTTTTATTTATTAGTAACTCATCAGCAGGGGCTGGATCTCATTTACTTAAGCAACCATTTGTAGAGTCTCTATGTGCTCAGGGCCATGCTACTTACTGGGAATAAGCAGGCAGAAGATACAATCTCTGCTTTCCAGGAGCTTACTATCTAACAGAGGAGGCTGAGAAGTACATGAAAATTACGGTTCTCTGTGGTGGGTGCTACTGAAAAACTCTAAGAGACTCAGAGATAGCATCAAACCATCATTAGTGTTTCTGGCTTTCATTTCACAGGCTGGCCTGGAGATAAAGTAAGGTTGGTCAGTTAGTCAGGAACTATCATACAATATTTCAGACAATATTTATAAGCCCCTTTCACCGGCTGAAGACGTTTTCCTTAAACGGGGTGTAGTTCTTAGAATGATAGGGTCTCCCAGCCAGGAACCTGGAAAACCAATGTTTGCTGTCCTTGGTGCTCAGAACAGATTTTTCTGCCTAGATAAAGAAGATAGTATAAACAGCACTGGTTTCTAAAATTAGAGGCGGGAGGCGGAAGGATGAAGATATTTATCTAAAAGGCAGGCTGACCAGAGGGTGGGTGGATTTCATTTTGACTAATAGATAAGGAAGTGTTCATGAGCAGTCATTACTGTGAGACAGCCCAGGTCCTTCATCATCTAATTCCTTTTATGATTCATCGGCTTCAGGGAAGGCTCACCATACTCATGTGGGGGGAGCACAGCAAGTGGAGGTGCTCTCTGCCCCCATGTCCTGATGTAACAGATGTCATGGCTGATGGTGGGGGTGAGGATGTCCCTGCTGGAAACACACAATATAGCAGCTGCTCCTAGTCCCACTTCCCCAGCAGCTGTTGTCAGGGTTGTGGCTGAGACTGTCTTTATAAATGCACCAATTCTGAGGATATACTTTTTATAGAAATTACTAGATGCCTGATGCACAAAGATTCGAGCAAGAATGGGCCTTCCTTCCCCTGGCTGCTGGCACTGCTGGCACTGCTGGCACTGCCTTTCGATGGGCCCAGAGGTGCCCTTCTGCCTTTGCTCAGGCCTAGAGCCGCCTTTCCACCTTCCCACGCTGCCCAGAGGCCCAGAGCAGCTGGGACAATGTGGAATGCCTGTGTCATCACCATGGCAATGATGCAAGTGTCCCACTTCAGCCTCTCGGTACCTGCATATGCAAATTAACCCACCATCTTTGTTGGGTTGATTTGCATACTTACTCCTGATTGGCTGGTGGGCATTTTGAAGTTACAATCAATTTGCATCTTTCTCTTTTATTAGTGTAGATTAAAGACTGGGCTGCTTTCCATCCCTTAGCATATAATCTCTAGATTTTTCTGTCTCAAAGGGCTTATATCTATGTTCTTAAGACCAGTGTGGAGGCAACATGGAGTAGTAGAAAGCCAGACAGACCTCTATTTCATTCTATCAGATTCCTGCCTAGTTGTCTTTCTTATGCATCTGCTGTGTTTTATTAATAGAATCCTCTGGTGGTTGATTTTTATCCCTTATTGTTTTAAAGCACACTCCAATTAATATTTATTTTCATGTTTTCTTACACACCTATATGAGAGTATATACCCAGAAGTAGAATTACAAAGTTGTCAAGTACAAGCTCTGTAGACTCAATTACTTTACAAAATGGCTGTTCAAGTTTGCATTTTCACCAGCAGTGCAAGAGTGTCTCTGTTTACATACACCCTCCTCAGCACTTGATATTACCTGTTTTTTAAATGTTTGCCAGTCTGATGTGTTTAAAAGTAGTATCTTTCTATTGTTTTGTTTAAATTTCTCTGATTACTGCTGAGACTGATCTTTTTTAAAAATATTTTTTAAATTGATTTGAGAGAGAGAATTTTGTTATTCCACTTATTTATGCATTAATTGGTTGATTCTTATATGTGCCCTGACCTGGGATTGAACCCACAACCTTCGTGGAACAGGATAATACTCTAACCAACTTAGCTACCCAGCCAGGACTGATCATTTCTTTATGTAGTTACTAATTGTACTTCCTTTTTTGTGATTTGCTATTCTTTTTTAAAATTAAATTTATTGGGGTGACATTGGATAATAGGATCATATAGGCTTCAAGTGTACATTTGTATGATACAGGATCTGTATATTACATTGTGTTCTCACCACCCAAAGTTACATTTTCTATCACAGCATTTATTTGGCTCTTTTTAGCCTTTATTTTTTTTTTAATTAATTAATTTATTTTTAATTTCTTTATTGATTATGGTATCACATAATTGTCCTCATCCCCCCATTCCCATCCCAAACCCTTCTCTATGTATTTCCCCACCCCCTGATGTCCGTAACCACTGGTTATGCTTTTCCTCTCACTTCCTTCTCTCTGGTGAATTGCTATTCTTATTTGACCATGCTTCTATTTGCTTATCTTTCTTTGTAATGCAGAATTCAATGTGTAATTCAGATATTAATCTTGTTGTCAGTCATGGGCATTACAAACATTACAAACATCTTATCCTAGATAGTCACCTATCTATTAATTGACTGCAGTGATTTTTTAATGACTAAAAATATTTGCATGGCATGGTTGGATTTAGCAAAATCATATTGTGTTATAATTAAAATATAACAGATTTAAATTTTTGCACAGATCACAAGAGTTTAGGTTAGTAGCTATCATGAAGTGAACATTCCTATGTTCACATGCAAGACAAGAAATAAATCATTATGAAGACCTCCCTTTTGTTCCCTTTCCTTTATTACCCCTTTCTTCCCCAAAGTTAAAAACTATCTTAGTTATTTCTGCACCATGAATTATCCCAAACTTCGTGCTTTAAAGCAATAAATATCTATTACTTCACATCATTTCTGAGTGTCAGGAGCTTTACTAAGATGTGCTTCCAAAAAGGCCAACTGATGTGGCTGTTAGCTAGAGTCTTCAGTTCCTCTCTGGCTGCTTCAGAAAGCAATGCAGTTAGCTCCAGTAGTAGGTTTTATTTGTGCCCTGCTAATATTCACTGTGAATGAACCATTTCTGCCCATGCTTAGCAGACTACCAATACTACCAATACTGGTATCTGTGATTCTTGGACTGAGAGTTTTCTCTCTTCACTGGAGGCTCCTCTGCCTGTGTGCAAGTCAGGCTGCAAGTACCAGAGATTTAACGCTTGTTTCATCCCTGAAGCAGCCCTCAACCAGTGACTGATGGAACTGGGAGGATAAAGGATCCAGTATCTATGCCCTTAGTAAGAGATAAAACTGAGGCATGTGTTCTACACTGGCTTCCAGTCTAATATCCTACCTAATAAAAGAGTAATATACAAAGTAACCATCACTTGGCTCAAGCCACAAACCATACCCACAAGCCACACCCACCAGCCAATCAGAGCAAGTATGCAAATAAACCCAACCGAGATGGCTATCAGAAGGGAGGCTTGGGTGTCCCTGGCAATGAAGGAAGCCAAGCTTTCCACACACCCTGGCAGGCTCAGGCTCCACTCAAGGATACAAAGTTTCAATTATAGAATGTAAACAAATCCAAACAGAAATGGCGGCAGCCACGGATCGGATTGAGTAGGAGGCTTGGCTCCGCTCCAGGCTACAAAGTTTCAATTGTAGAAGGTAAATAAATCCCAGATACCAGGGCCTCCGCTTGGGTCACCAGGGGGCGTGGCTGGCCTGCAAACCACCTCAGGCCCCTCACTCAGCCACCCCACAGCCCAAGGAAACCCCCACCCTGATCCAGGACACCCTTTAGGGCAAACCAGCTGGCCCCCACCCATGCACCAGGCCTCTATCCTATCTAATAAAAGAGTAGTATGCAGATTGATCATCACTCCAACACACAAGATGGCTGCCCCCATGTGGACACAAGATGGCCACCACAAGATGGACAGCAGGGGAGGGCAGTTGGGAGGTACCAGGCCTGCAAGGGAGGGCAGTTGGAAGCAATCAACCCTGCAGGGGAGGGAAGTTAGCAGTGACCAGGCTGGCAGAGGAGGGAAGTTGGGGCCAAACAGGCTGACAGGGGAGCAGTTAGACATCAATCAGGTTGGCATGGGAGTGGTTAGGGTGATCAGGCTGGCAGGCAGAAGTGGTTAGTGGAAATCAGGAAGGCATGCAGTTGGGAGCTAGCAGTCCTGAATTGTGAGAGGGATCCCAGATTGAAGAAGGTGCAGCTGGGCTGAGGGACACCCCTCCCCCCGCCCACCCCTGTGCATGAATTTCATGCACTGGGCCTCTACTATGTAGTATTTGCCAATTTCCATAATGTAAATACTTCTACCATGACCAGTTATCAGTTGTGAGCAGTTACCATTGTGACATCAACCACTCATGAAGTTCTTGAAAATTATGTATTAAGCAGTATGAGCCAGCTCCACCATGCTACTGAATGACCAGTATGAACAATTATAAACCAATAAACCAGCACACCACTGGTTATTCTCATACTTTACATGTCCCTCCATTTCTATTTCTTTTAATCATTTCTCCTCTTTACCTTTACTCTTAACATCTCAATGTCCCTTTGCAGAGTCCTTGATCTCCCTCTCTTCTTCATCTACATTAACTGCCCTTGGTAATCTCACCTGGTTTCAGGTTTTCAAAAACTACTTATATTCCCACAATCTCAAATTTATATCTCCAGTCTGGACCATTTATATATATATATATATATATATATATATATATATATATATATATATATATATATATATATTTTTTTTTTTTTTTTTTTTGATATTTTCTAAAGAGGAAGGGAGAGGGATAGAGAGTTAGAAACATTGATGAGAGAGAATCATCGGTCATCTGCCTCTTGCACACCCCCTACTGAGGATGTGCCCGCAACCAAGGCACATGCCCTTGACCGGAATCGAACCTGGGACCTTTTAGTCTGCAGGCCAATGCTCTATCCACTGAGCCAAACCGGTTTTAGCTGGACCATTTTCTTAAATACTGGACTCATATATCTAATTGTCAACTCAACATCTCTTACTTGCTGTCTAAGAGATGTCAAATTACTAAAACTGACCTCCTGAGACGAAACCGGTTTTGCTCAGTGGATAGAGCATTGGCCTGCAGACTGAAAGGTCCCAGGTTTGATTCCGGTCAAGGGCATGTATCTTGGTTGCGGGCATATCCTCAGTGGGGGGGGGGAGGGGGGGGGAGGTGCAAGAGGCAGCTGGTCGATGTTTCTAACTCTCTACCTTTTCTCTTCCTCTCTGTAAAAAAATCAATAAAATATATATTTTTAAAGAATTATGGGAAATAAATATTAAAAAACCACACAACTGACCTCCTGATATTATCCCTCAAGCCTGCTCCACAGGCAATCTTCTCCATTGCAATTGATGGCAGCTCCAAATTCCAGTTGCTCAGGCTTGAAGTCTATAGTCATCCATGATTTCTGTTTTTCTCTCATAACCTCTATCCAATCCCTGAGAAAATCCTAGTAGCTGTACATTAAAAATACACACATCTGACAATTCCTAACTATTCTAGCCTGAGTCCTCATTAGTTCCTAACTGAATTATGGCCATAGTCTTTTTAAAAATATATATATTTTATTGATTTTATACAGAGAGGAAGGGAGAGAGATAGAGAGTTAGAAACATTGATGAAAGAGAGTCATCGATCAGCTGCCTCTTGCACACCCCCTACTGGGGATATGCCTGCAACCAAGGTACATGCCCTTGACCGGAATCGAACCTGGAACTCTTCAGTCCCCAAGCCGACACTCTATCCATTGAGCCAAACCGGTCCCGGCTGGCCATAGCCTCTTAATGGGCTTTCTCACACCCACCCTCCCCCATGAGACTATCGTCATGTCCTTCAGACATTCAGAATGATCTTTTTCTAAGGATCAGATCATGCTACTCCTCTGCTCAAAAACCCTTTAGTGGCTCCCAGTTTCACTCAGAGTATAAGTCAGAAACTTTATGATGGGCCTCACCTTTACCTCTCTGACCAAACCTACTACTAAAGTCCCCTCCCCTCAAGGTCTACTCTAGTAATGCTGATCTGTTTATTGTTCTTTATAAGCACAAAAACAAAACAAAGTCAAACAAAACACAGGCAAGCATCTGCCTCACAGCTTCTGTCTGGAATGTTCTTCCCTTAAATAATGACAGAGCCTTTCCTTCACTTGATTCAAAAAACATCTTATTATATCTCTCTCCTCCCCCGAAATCTGGGCCCTACAAGGGTAAGGATTTTTCTATTTGTTCCCTGAGGTATCCCAACAGAGAAGTAGAGGACTTGACATACTCAGTACATATCTGCTGAATGAATTATCTGCTTAATTATCTGCTTGATCAGTGAAGAAATGACCGTGCCACTCTTGTTAAGTTTCAGGACTAGACCCAGTCTCTCCAGGATAATCTCAGGTTCTGGACATATCAGTCCAGCTTTCACCCAGTCTAACTTCCACCGTGCGTCTCTTGTGCTGTCGTTTCCCCTGACTGAAGGAAGCAGATCTAGTTTTCTTAGGAAACCACAGGGAGTTGAAACCATTTCATCCCCTCTTTACCATCTGTCAATGTGAACTCTTGCTTGAAATGAGGAGAAACTTTACTCTTCTTTGGCTGGGAGACCATTCCCTGTAGGGACCCCTTTAAGACAAGGAGGATGTGAGGGCAGAATTAAAATTAAATCTTGGTTAGGTTTTACCTGTGCATATAGGGCTATGTTCCCTTAATTAACACTCACAATTTAAAGGAAAAAGAACCTGCTTTGAACTCCATGCCTAAACTTAGAAAGTTAGTCCTTCATCAGCCAAATACAAACAGATAATGATTCAGAAACAGGTTTAACAATTTATTGAGGAAATTTAGCTCAGTAGAGTGTAACAGTTTTATTTTTTTCCAATTAACACTTTAAACTATGCTCTGATAAGTTCTCCATTTCCTGTTTCTTTTTTTTTTTTAAATATATTTTATTGATTTTGCACAGAGAGGAAGGGAGAGAGAGAAAGAGTTAGAAACATCGATGAGAGAGAGTCATCGATCAGCTGCCTCTTGCACACCCCCTACTGGGGATATGCCCGCAACCAAGGTACATGCCCTTGATCAGAATCGAACCTGGGACCCTTCAGTCCCCAAGCCGACGCTCTATCCATTGAGCCAAACAGGTCTCGGCCATTTCCTGTTTCTTAATAGTATCTTTGGTTGATCCCATAACTTCCCTCCCCACAGCACAGGCCTGAGCAGTGACCTCTGGATGTTGGAATCAGAGGGGGAAAGATGCACACAGATCTGCCCTCTCCTAGGTCTTCTAGGTCTCCTCTTCTAGGTCTCCATTCTCTGGAGTAGTAGGGGGCTAGAAGGAGAAATGGTGCAGGCAGGGGTCATCTTCCACTACTGGCTACATGGCAGGAAGATATCCCTGGCCAACCTATCTTTTGATTTGGTTCTGCTTGATGCTAGTGGACCCTGCTGATGGGGTAGTTTTGCACAGAAACTATTAAAGATTTATTTGAGGGTGGTGTCAAATTTTGTTTGATTTGCACACTTGGTACTGAGGATTGTTTAGAGAGAGAGAATTGGGTCTCCTTTTCATGTGACCAGTGGTCCATGTCTGCACCCTCCTCTCCTGATGGGGTATCACTTCTCCTGGCCTGGTTGAAGCCCTGGCAACCCTGTAACTTCTCACTCCTGCTACAGTTTCTGTGCTTCTTTGCCATCAAAACAATTGAGTTATATTCCATACCCTCTGAGAGTCCTGGGGCATTGGGCTGAGGGTGTTTCAACTATCACATTCTAGTTTCTTCTCATTCTATAACCTTCCTTTAGAAATATCCAGGCAAGGAGCAAGCACCAGTCTCGAGATTTAGAATCATCTCCTCTCTCTATCTGTGGATGTATGTTGAAATCCCCTAAGAATTCTGTCCTCACACTCTGACTCTGTCTGAAAGGCAAGATGAAAGCAGGAGTTGGATTCTGTAGCTCAGAAAGCACCCATCTAGGGGGGTGAGATGATAGGTGCTACTTCTTGTGAGCACCTCCAGTCTCTACAAAGGATTCCTTTGGAGCTATCTGTCCATCATATGCACTAGCTAATGTGGTAGTTGTGGGTAGATGTCCTCTAAAATTTAAGTTCCCCTTCCCCAATGGAAATATGTCTTTGGGAAAGAGCTTTCCAACCAAGTTCTACAATTCCTAGTCCCCTTTGTGTCTAGGTCAGCCCTCATGATTGGTTCTCACCACTGGGATGTATGCAGAAGTCTCTATAACATTGCCTGATCTGGGCACTATTTCACTTCCAATAGCTGGTTTTCTATAACGGAACCCAGGAAATGGGCACAGTCGCAGGATGGGAGAAGCCAGAATCCCTGAATGACTTATAGATGAAAGCTCTCTGTTGAACAGGAACATCTGCTTCGAACTGTTATGAGAGGAATAAACTACTGTGTTTGAGCTATTGTAGAGTTTGGGTCACTGGTTATGGCAGCTAATGTTACATTAACTATTATATGTGACAAGGAAGCACTGATCTTTCCCCCACGTAATGGGAGAAAGAAGCCTCTCACCATGAAATTGAACTTCTTCATATGGAACAGGTCACTCTCCTCCCCAACTGCCAGTCTTATATAAACTGAAGGTGGAGTGACGGTTGGGAGTAGGAAGGGATGTTTTGTTGTCTCTCAGTTTGCTGGGGGGCCAAGGGTTGATGGCTCCATCAGAAAGTAAAGATGCCTATTCACTGGTTCTAGGGAAATAGAAACTGTTTCGCTCAACATCTTGTGACAGGAATTTTTGGAAATATGAAAGTGTGTTCACGGACCAGTCATAATTGTCCCCACAAAGCCTTGAGGGAGCCAGAAGCTCCAGATTGGTAACCACAGACATGGAGTACTTGATTTTGTTTGCGTTAACCTCTATTCCATGTCACTGGCATGCTAGTCTATGAGAGGTATGATTGGCTAGCAACAGGGAGCAATCCAAACAGAGAAATAGTGGGTAGCAAGGAGGGTCTGTGGGAGGTCAAAGGTGAATGCTCTGGAAGGGCGGAGAACTGAGGCTTTGTTTAAATTCTTAGAAGAATTCATGAAAGGTAAATCCCAGGCTCAGAGTCGGCAGGAAGATTCTAGTTTCCAGGTGTGGACCAGTGTGGTGGTAAGTCAGGCTTTAGAAGAAATGTGCAGGGTAGGAAAACCGATGGGGACTCAGGCATTAGAACCCACAAGGACCCCAGGAAAAGGCTGCATGGAACTATTTGCAAGCTGTGTTGGTATTGAGTCACTGATTATCTGTTTGGGGGTTATGCAACCCCTCTGGTGAGAGAGGCATGTACCCGGAGCCCATCCCAGGGCTGAAACCATAGGTAAAGGTTAAGTGATCCAAACTGGAAAGCTCAGAGGGGTATGGATGCAGGAAGGCAATTGGTCAATCAGATCAACACCTTGTGGGGTCTGAAATTCCCATCATTTGAGTTAAGACTTTAGGTTAAAATAATGTACAAAGCCATTATTAAAATGTAAGTATTTCCCAGAAGTAATTACCATGGACACATCTGCATATTAGAGTATTAGAATAGCTAATTCTGAAGGGATATGAATTTCTTTGTGAAATGTGGGAGGGAACTAATTTAGTTTTTGTGTTTTCTATTATACCCATTTTAAATCCATATTTTATTTAATCTTCCTATCATCAAACCTACGTTCGCATCATTATTCTCTCCTCACACTAATTTGCAAAAGGACACACAATTAGTAAGAGATTGTGGTAAATTCTCTATTGTTCAGTATATTTGCTGTCACTCCTTGTGGATGGGTTAAACACCCCTGCTTTGTGGGCGACAGACTTGGCCATAGAACTAGTTTGGTCAGTAAAATGTAACTGGAAGTGATGTGAGCAGACCTTGACAAGCCAGCATATGGATCCAATGTCTCTCCTCAGAATCAGTTTCCCAGGTAGAGGCTGCTCCTTTAGCCAGGTCTGGAGATGAAGACACATGAAACAGAGCCACAACTGACATACAGTTGATATGTACACTGAGTGAGAAACAAACCTTTGTTATTGCAAGCCACCAAGGTGCTGGGTTTGTTTGTTACTACAGCATAATTTAGCCTAAGCTGATTAATTCAGTGACTGACACAGAATTCGACCCCAGGCCTGTCTGATTCCAAAGCCCATGCTCTTTCCCTCCCAGCACTCAGAGGCTTAACTGCCACCATATTATAGCATAAGTCATCTCCTCCTCCCACCTCTTCCTACAAATGGCAAGTAGAAGCCATTTGTGTGGATATCCCCAGCTCAGCTCCTCCTCGAGGTGAATGTAATGTGCCCCACAGCAGATCTGATCCTCCCCTTCCCCTACCTCTTTCCTCCCCTTTCTGGGAAGTGGTAAGAAGGAGAGGGAGGAGTGATGACAGTGAGGAGTCCTGTGGTGCCCGTGGTGCCAAGCGATTCCCAGATGCTCTCGCTGGCTCAGCTTAGTGGGAATTGGTACCATCTGCACCCAGACTGGAGCATGGACCAGCATTCCACTCCCAGTTTTTCCCTACCCCTGTAACTGCAAAGTCCTTCATCCCAGATTGGACATGGACATTTCCCTGTGGGGAACCTTTTTTTTCTGCCAAGGGCCACTCAGATATTTATAACATCATTCATGTGCCATACAAAATTATCAACTTAAAAATTAGCCTGCTATGTTTGGTCAAACAGTTCATTAACTCACCCCTAATGCCGTGGCAGGGACCATGGGCCAGACATTCCCCACCCTTGCTGTAGGGGAATGGCCCAAGGGCCCCTCCTTCAAAACAAATAGGCTTTTTAATGAAACCAGGTTAGGTCTTCAGGTAAAATGGAATTTTGCTACTTAGATTGACTGGTGAAGTCAGATCAGAAGGAGGAAACAAGCAAACAAACAAAACAAACAAGGAGCTCAACTAATGCAAAAAAATGTCTGACATTACTGCTTCTCTGACCCCAACCAAAACACACACACACACACACACACACACACACACACACACACACACACAAAACAACAACAACAACAAACAAACAAAAAAACACAAAAAAAATCCACAACAACAACAAAAAACACCTATAGCATTTTTTCTCCAGGGATTTAAACTGAGAAAATCACTTGATACACTCTTCCTTTGTTGGACTCCCTGCCTAGGGTTCTGTGTTGCAGAGAAAATCCAGCAGGAGACAATGGCCTGGAGAATTGTCTGGAAGAGTCACCTCCCCTGGCATCCGTCACGGGGACCAGGCAATGAGGGAGCAGAGAGTAGGGTGCAGACAGCAGTACAGACCGAGCCCCCACTGTTAATACTCTGAGCACAATTTCGATGTGTGGCCAGCCTGCAGGGCACCAGCTCCATCACTCGTCTTGCTCTTAAACCATTTTTGAGCCATGATGTAATCTGCCCCCAAGTGATTGATCACAGTCAGGAGCTGATTGACAGTTGAGTTCCTTGGGTCTCTTTGTTTTCCTGGCATTCGGAGTGCCCAAAACACCATTTTGTTCTGTTTCACAATGAATCCTTTCGAGATGCCTACAAAACAGGCATTCTGTAGAAAACGTTAGGGTCAACACTGATTTATAAATAGTTTGCAAAAAGGAAGAAGATACAGAAAATCCCTTTGTTCTGTAGCTTTGCTCCTATGTTTACTAGTGAGGCTGTCCCTCAAGATATGACCTCGCACTTCACCAGAGGAGGGGACAAAAGCACCTTCTTAGCCCTAGTGCTCTCAAGATTCCTGATGGCCGTTGGACACATGGCCATTTGACCCATTCCAGTCCGCCCGGCTTTTGTTTTAGATCTGCACTGTGTTTAGTTCCCCGTTGCAGAAATAGCGAACACACAAAAAGAGCTTCACTGCTCCTACAAGGCTTGTCCCGCCTTGCCTAGTCAAACCTTCACAATTTCTGCAGAGTAGATGGAGCAGAACATTATTTGCATCCCCTGCATATAGCAGGTCGGATAACGGTTTCACCCTGATTGCGTGTGGATCGGGGAGGTCAGGGACCAAGCTGCTTTGGTGTGGTTCTGGATCATGTGCTCTTTTACTGATTAAAAAAAAAAAAAAAAGTGCACAGGATGGGTCAAACATGAGCAAATAAAGAAGAGGAGGAGGAACTGGGCAAGAGAAAGCACGAAGGGAAGGTGGGCAGGGGGTTAAAATAATGGGTAAAGCTTGTAACCAACAGGAAGTTCTACTTGGCTGGACTGAGTGCTCATTGTTGACATGGTGCTTCCCTTCTCTGACCAAAAGGCCTGAAATGGCCTGAGCACCTGAGTGCCCTCAGCAGCCTTTGCTGCCTGCATGACCGGGGGTGATGTATAACTCCTCCTTTTGGATGGAGGAATTCTTGTGTTTTTATTTGTACGGGTTCCACGCTCCTGTTTTTGCCATAAAATAATGGGTAATAAATAAAACATTCCAACAATCTAATTTCTTCTTGCCTAGACAATTTCGAATACCATTAAGGATAAGATTTTTCCACTAAATTGATTTTATTAGTGAGTTGCTTTAGTTACGTGCCTACCACAGAATAATTTAGTGAGCTGATTGCTTTCCCAGACTGAATGCAGACAAGCCCTTGCTCTGTGCACAGTGACTCTGGAGAGGATTGACTGTCGTTTTCCTCCTCCTGTGTTTCTGATCTTCTTTTATTTATGTATTTTTATATTTAAATATATATTTTATTTCAGAGAGGAAGGGAGAGGGAAAGAGAGCAAGAAACATCAATGATGAGGAAGAATCATAAATCGGCTGCCTCCCACAAGCTCCACACTGGCAATGAATGGAGCCCACAATCCTGACATGTGCCTTGACCAGGAATTGAATTGAAACATCCTGGTTCATAGGTCAACACTCAATCACTGGGAATCCTTAGAAACTCTGATCTCATTAGCTTCTATATTATTATCCACTTTGGCATTTAATTGTTTGTTGCCTTTAACATTGTTTCTCCCCCCCCTCCCCATTTTTTTAAAGCTTATATGGCTTAGTCCACTGACTAAATCGAAAACTCTTCACGAATAGTATTGTGTCTCCCAAAATTCATATGTCGAAGCCTTCAAAATAGAACTGTATTTAGAGAGGGGGACTTTAAAAGAGGTAGTAAAGTTAAAAGGAGGCCGTTAGGGTATCTAATCTAATCTGACCATGTCCTTATAAGAAGAGGAGACTAGGACACACTAAGAGATGTCCGGGATGAACATACGAAGAAAAGGCCATGTGAGGACAGGGCAAGAAGGTGCCATTTGCAAACCAAAGAGAGAGAGGCCTTGGAAGAAACCAAACCTGCCAACACCTTGGTCTTCCAGATTCCAAAACTGTGAGAAAACAAATTTCTGGCCTTTCAGCCACCTAGTCCCTGGCATTTTGTTATGGCAACATTAAGAAACAGATACAGATATTGACAGCTAATACTTCTCTGACATATCTCTGCCCCATTGTGCTTGACAAAATGCTTAGCACACAATTGAGGTAGCACTTAAATAACACCAGTTGCATTTATTTTATTTTTATCTTTTATGTATTTAAAAATATAATAATAAAATGTGTTAACATAATTCACTTCATATGCAGTTATTTTGATTTGTTGACAAACAGCTCTCTAGCTTCATGTAAAGATATATTAGACTAAAAGATAAATGCCTGTGGCAAAGATTTTTAACAGTATGAAAGACTGTATGGTGAAAGTAAACCTCACTCACACCTCAATCTTTCAATTCTCTTCCCTAGAGGCAGCCAAGGTTACCAGTGTGTTGTCTATCTTTCCAGATATATCTTTGCTTAAAAACATGTGTGTGTGTAGCCGAAACCGGTTTGGCTCAGTGGTAGAGTGTTGGTCTGCGGACTGAAAGGTCCCAGGTTGGATTCCTGTCAAGGGCATGTACATTGGTTGGAGGCACATCCCCGGTATGGGGTATGCAGGAGGCAGCTGGTCGATGTTTCTCTCTCATTGATGTTTCTAGTTCTCTATCTCTTTCTCTTCCTCTCTGTAAAAAAATCAATAAAATATATTTTTTAAAAAACACATGTGTGTGTATATGTGTACAACATACACATTTATATTATATATAACATGTTTATAGAAAATCTCTCTATAAATATATGTAAGTATGCATCCTTTTGTCTGATTTTCCTTTTCTGTTTTATTTTGTTTCTAGCAAACAATAGCATAATGCATGTTTCTACTTTTTTAAAGAGAATTAACTTAATACTATAGCTTGGGGATTACTCCATATATGACATTCTAATCCATTTTATTCTTTGTGACTTATTTGGTAGCATTTATTTTAATATACTTGCTTTGTTAATCCTTACCCAAGGATGTTTTTCCCGTCAATTTTTAGAGAGAGTGGAAAGGAGGGGAAGAGACAGAGAGGGAGAAACATCAATGTGAGAGAGACACATCGATTGGTTGCCTCCTGCAAGCACCCAACGGTGGTGGGGGTAGTAGATTGAGATGCAACCCAGAGGCATGTGCCCTTGACCAGAATCCAACCTGAAACCCTTCAGTCTTCAGGCAACATTCTAACCACTAAGGCAAACCAGCTAGGGCAGTTGCATTTATTTTAAATGCATTGTCCTCCCCACTTCCTCTACCCTAATGCACACTTCACAAGACACATAACTTTTAAAGTTCATTCTTGCTGCCATTTCCTGATTGGAATATTTGAGTGAAGGATTTAATCAGGCACTAAAGCTACAGGCCATTAAAGAGAATGGCACAGTTTTCTGGCAGTCCAAAGGAGCAGGGATAACAACAGTGAGAGTTTCTCCGACTAACCTATGTGTTTCTAGTACAGTAACTGTAGGTTCACACTAGCAATCATGTTTACAGCCTATATTCCCTCTGACTTTATTGTGCAATTAATATTGTACCAAGAAATAATAATAAGTTTTAAAAGTATCAGACATAAATCTACCAACTAGGAAAACAAGGTGTATTTTCTTGTTCCTTATTAGCACTTGTTCATTTGTATACATACTTTGATAGTTTTAATTACAACTCAGAGCAATTATGTATTTTGCTTTTGCCTCTTCAACTGAATTATAAACATTGTTTGTTACTATGTTTGCATAAAAATAATTTTATGTGGCTGCATAATAGTCTATCAGTTGATGTATTGTTTCCTATAATTTTTTAAAGGGACAATTATTACCTGAGCTAAAACGAAATAAAACTTACAAGAACATCTATCTGGTACATATTAATGATATACATAAATGTTATTGAGCTGCAAGGTAATTGACTATAAAATGTAGACCAGCTCACATGCATTATAATTAGTATTCTCTATATCCTATGAAATCAAAACTTCCTAGGGAAGATGCTGTAGATAAGGAAACTGCTCAGATACCCTCCTGGAAAAGAGCTAGTCCTTTCTATTCCTTTAAGGGTTGGCTTCAGGAAATGAAGCTGCAAATTCCCTTTTCCTTTTTGTGCAGCTGGACCTCTACTTGCACAGAGGTGGAGGGAGCAAAATATTATGTCTCACCCAGATTAGATTAATCATATTGATTTCCCAGACTATCTATCTATATAAGAGCCTAAACGACCATCACAACCAAATGGATGACTGAACAGGCTGAGTGGGGCAACTAGGCTGACAGGGGGATTAGTGATGGATGACCAAATGACCGAGCAGCAGGCTGCACGGGGCGGCCAGGCTGGAGGGGAGAAGTTAGGGGTGACCAGGACAGTAGGGGGGGACAATTCGGGGCGGGGGGAGACCAAGCTGGCAGGGGAGCCAGTAAGAGGCTACCAGGCCGGTAAGGGGAGGCAGTTGGGGGCAACTAGGCCAGCAGGGTGGTGAGCAGTTAGGAGACAGTGGTCCCAGATTGTGAGAGGGATGTCCAACTGCCGGGCCAGGATAAGGCCTAAACAGGCACTCAGACATCCCCAAGGGGTCCTGGATTGGATAGGATGCAGGCTGGGCTGAGGGAACCCCCTGCCTGTGCATGAATTTTATGCATTGGGCTTCTAGTCCTATATAGAAAAAGCCTGATATGCTAAGTGTCCCACTGTTCCACTGTTCAACCAGTCACTATGATATGTACCGACTACCAGGGGGCAGATGCTCTGACCAGTAGGTTAGCTTACTGCTGGGATCTGGTCAATGGAGACTGGGTGAGATGGGCTACACACACCCTGGAGCCCTTCTGCAGTCCCTCCCTGGCCCCTATTGTGCATGGTGGGGTCCCTCAGCCTGGCCTGTGCCCTCTCGCAATCTGGGTCCCCGAGGGATGTCAGAGAGCCAGTTTTGGTCAGATCCCCTCAGGCCAGGCCAAGGGACCCCACCAGTGCACAAATCATACACTAGGCCTCTTGTAATAAGATAAGTGGTGAGCAGTTAGGAGCCAGTGGTCCCAGATTGTGAGAGGGATGTCTGACTGCCGGGCCAGGTTGCCAATGAGTGGTGACAATGGCTGGAACCTCACTGGTGGCAGTGGAGATGAAAATGAAGGGACAAAATGGGTCACAATTAGAGAGAGCTGACAGCTAAGATGGCTCAGAAGAATGAGGGGAAAGATAGATGTCAATAAAGGCTCTGGGATTTGTGGGGACACCAAATTTACAAGTGGGACCCAGGACATCAAGTGTTCTCTTTGGTATTTAAGTTGGGGAGGCCTGATGAGGCATCCAAGTGGTGATGTCTGCTAAGCAGTAGGACTCATGAGTCTGAGCTCCATCTGGGCGTTGTCAGCAGCCCGATGGTGTTTAAAGTTCAAAGACTGGAAGAGACTTAAAAGGAGAGTGTGTAGTTGGGGAAGGAAAGGAGTCCTAGTCTGAACATGTAACCTTCCTAGGGGTGCCCAGTCATGGCCAGAAGTAAATCCCCACTTGGTGGAATCTCAAAATTTCTTAGGATTCATCATCTATTCATCATTAATGGATCCATTAAGAGTCGGGGACATTTTTTTCTTTAGATCTTTCATTTTCTTTTTTGCCTGACTCTCTTAACTCTGGTATCCCCTGAATTCCAGGAACCCTCCTATAAGAAGAAGAGAAGGCAAATGTGGGGGAGAAAGTTCATACTCAATGGTGCTGTGGGCTGTCACCATAAGCAGTTATATGTTGGAAGCTCTGTACAGTTGCCAAATAATTTTACCATTTGTTTCTCTGTTTTAATGGGTGTAAGCAATTATTGTGGCCCTTCCATGAGAGCCAGAATCTGTTCCACAAGCTCTCATCCCTGCATCTTCCAGGACCTCGAGAGTCAGTATTTAACAACTATAGGTGATGCTCTATAGCAAGACCATAAGGTTAGGAGGGACCTTAGAAAGTATAAGGTCTAAGCCTTTTATTTTACAAATGAGGGAATTGACTCAATCACAGCCACAGATGAAATGAAAGGTGTGTCAAATTTTATTTCACCAATCACTGACCAACTTCTTTGATCAAGGGAAGCCCATCAGTCTTCACTCAATCCAAGAGAAGGCTTATTTATTGTTGCCCCTAGGAAAAAAACCAATGCATTGTTTCCTTAAACTATTGGCTCTCTAATTAAGAAAATAAATTGAGCCCTGACCGGTTTGGCTCAGTGAATAGAGCATTAGCCTGCTCTATTCAGGGTCCCAGGTTCAATTCCAGCCAAGGGCACATCCCCAGTAGGGGGTGTTGCAGGAGGCAGCTGATGGATGTTTCCCTCTCATCGATATTTCTAACTCTCTATCCCTCTCCCTTCCTCTCTGTGAAAATCAATCAGATATATTTTTTTTAAAAAGAAAATAAATCGATAGTATTTCCAGGCCCAAATTAAGTATATACTAAGAAATACCCTCATAGTGCTGCACTTTCCCCCAGCCTGTTGAGGGAGATTCTGTTATCCAGGATCACCTCAAACTGAGATCCGGAGTCTGTGGAGTCTCTGAGCACGCTATATTATACCCGACCATAAAAAGGGGCCAGGAGGACCTATAAACTAAAGAGATGGGTTTTGTACTGGCTTGAGGAAACCCAAATCCTACACAAAAGGCGTCCTCTCCACGTGGCCAACTAGCAATAGACTTATGTGTTAAATAAACTATACAGCGTGCTCTTCCACAAAGACTGGTTTTAAAAACATGAATGAAAGGATGTAATGAGTTCAGTAGGAAAGGATAGTGTTTAATCTTCTCTGATAAATGTGTGATGAGACGAACACACGCTATTTTCTGATTCTGTGCTTGACATTTTGTACGTGATTTACGAGAGGAAATGCCAATGCCTGCCTGTGATTTCAGCGAATTGAGGCATATACTCTTCCTTCTGGAATGTCAAGATTGAGGGATTTATTTATTTATTTATTTACTTATTTATTTTTATTTATTTTTTTTGGGGGGGGGGCGGTGTGGCATGAACATTAGAGATAAATTCAATGCATTTCTCTTACTTTCTGGAAATGAAACTAGAGAAGTAAGGAGCTTTCCCAAAATCACACAGTGATCAGAGAAGCTTACTGCCCAGGCCTCAGGATGGACGACACTACGTTTCCTGCTGTTGGAACTCAAGCTAGTAGTGAACTGCTTGGCATGGGTAAGATTTTGTTTTCTTTGATAGCTATTCACCTTATACAAGTTTGGCTTTTTACTCTATTTAAAATTGTTTGGGCCGAAACCGGTTTGGCTCAATGGATAGAGCGTCGGCTTGGGGACTGAAGGGCCCCAGGTTCGATTCCGGTCAGGGGCATGTACCTTGGTTGCGGGCATATCCCCAGTAGGGGGTGTGCAAGAGGCAGCTGATCGATGATTCTCATCGATGTTTCTAACTCTCTATCTCTCTCCCTTCCTCTCTGTAAAAATCAATAAAATATATTTTAAAAATAAATAAATAAAAAATAAAATAAAATTGTTTGGGAAGAAAAATTTAAAATACCATGCATGCAATCACTGTGAGCACATTAACAAATTGTTTCCCAGAGGTTTTCTTCTGTGAATAGATGAAAATAATTGTTATTCAGTACATACATAATTTTTAGTGTTTTCAGTTAATATAAGAATTACCAATTGATGCAGAATATTCAGGTGAATCGATATACTACAATACCCTGAAGGTTTCTGTGGTTGTTGGGCATTTAGGATAATTACATTTTTTTGCTTCTATACATAACAATGTTACATGATATTTAAACATATTATGGCATATGGCTTTTCTGTTGGTTTATCCCTTTAATGTGGAAATCCAGAAATAGAATCAGATAGCCATGATTCCTTACTATTTGCATAGTCCCAGGGTCAGTCTAATTCACTATTGCTTTACAGCATTAAGTGTGGTCATTAAGATATTTGCTAATTTCCTCATTGAAAATGGCACCTGTTTTTCTCTTTTATTTATGGCTGCTGAGTCCTCTGGACATCTTCACTCTTCTTACCCTCAGCATGTTAGAATTCTTAACAGCTTATAGTTCTCTGGGCACAGCAGCCTGTCCCATGGGTCTTGCTTGTAGGAATCTCTTGATTCCTAAAGAGGAATCTGATAGATCCTCCCTTCCCCCAACTGATGGATGGAGAATGATGTAAACTCCACCTGCAGCACAGACATTCCTGAGCACTTAACCAGGCAGCTTATGTGGACTGTACATTGAACCACCAATCAGCACCTGCCAAAGCCCCCAATTCCTAAGTCCCTGAGTGCCCAATCATGTGCCTTATATGAACCACCAATCAGTGTGTGCCAAGTACCCTAAGCCCCATCACTTCCCTTTCCTCCCCTCAAACGGCGGGTTTACCCCCAGCATGTGTGCTCTTTCTTCCTTTGGGAGGCAGCCAGGCAGTGTTCCTTCTCCTCTAATAAAGCCTGTGTCCTGGTCTCCGGCCCTCTGTCTCATCTTTCAGAATCAACACTCCCTACCGGGGATGTGCCCGCCACCAAGGTACATGCCCTTGACTGGAATTGAACCTGGGACCCTTCAGTCTGCAGGCTGATGCTCTATCCACTCAGCCAAACCAGTCAGGGCTAGACTTCTTTTCTTAATTAGAGAGTCAAACAAGAACCCCTTGAGGATGAGATCTGTATTTTATTTATCTATAGGTTCCTAGGATCTTGTGTAATGTTTGGCGCACAGTGGGTGCTCAATAAATATTTACTTCACAAATGAATGAGTGATGCGTAAATGAAATTGAATATTCCCCCCACATTTGTTCTGAATTCATTGTCCTTTGTTCACTTATTTATCAGTGTCATATTTTTATTGATTTTTCCTGGTGTTTGAATATGAGATATTAACTCTTTTCCAGTCACAATTGGGCTAATAATTCCTTCCAGTCTGTGGCTCACTCCATATTTTATAGAGAGAGTAGAAGCTGGGCTAATCAATGTGTCATCTCCTGCTGAGAAAAAGAGGGAGGGGGAGAGGAAATTCTGAGGCAATGAGTTCTGAATTCTGAGAAAAGTCAGACAATTTGGTTACTCTATTTAAACAGATTTATGGGTTGCTCATGTGAAAAGAGACAAAAATGTTGATCACGTTTCAGGCCCCGTGAAGCTGAAAAGGTCAACCAGCCCCTGAATGTGATGAAAAACAAATTCTCATCTCTACAGAGAGGTTGGTTTCAATTAAAAGACATACAGAGAGGCTGAGTAATTCCTTAATATATTCTATTTGTAAATGTGAAGTGAAAACACTCATTAGTAGTCCTTAAACTATTGGTGAATCAGTGCTGTCCATAGAAAACAAACATATACCACCCTGCCTGCATCAAGAGGAAAAAAAAAATACTCACCTTGATTTTTCTCCCCTTTATTTCTCAGATATGTTTTTCACATTGTCTCTCTAGGTCTGTTGCTGCATTTGCAAACTGTAATATTTTTCTGGTTAATATTTTATAAAGCAGACAAACTCATAAAACACAAGCTGTCAGAAGCCTTCCAGTAACAGCAGTCTCCTCTAGTCAAAGTGGAAGCTTAAGTCACGTGGCTGGAGATCAAGAGAAAAGCATTCCCACTTCCCAAGGCTGTTAGATCTATTCTCTGGAAGAGAAGATTTTGGATTCATAAGCAAGCCAACCAGCCAAAAGCACCCATCTCCCGACTGAAAAGGAAGCTTCTTGGTGTTGAGGATCCATTACAGACCCGTCAGTGTGTCCCTAGAAGCTAATGCAGCCCCCACAAGATGGCTCCAGACTCACGTTTGAAAGATTTTTTAAAAATGACTAGGGCAGCCCTGTTTTGGATGGTGGTCACCTCCTGTGTGTACCCCAGAACCACTCTCCACCCTCTACCTTCTGCTCTGCTCTGGACACTGCCCCAATGAGGCCACATCCGTGGGCATTTCAGGCTTTTCAGGAGAGTTCAGCCAATGAGGAGTCTCAGAAGCAGCTTGGAGGACGGAGGAGAGTGAAGTTGGGGTATGTACCCCCTTGACTTCCTCCCTGTGAGGTTGCCTACAGGTGGCTGCGTCCCAGAAGTCACAGCGCCTGTCAGGTGAATCTCTCTACCCCATCCTTCCTTTCTAGGCTCCAAGGACATCTTGACCCTCATTCCTTCTGCCTAGGAGTTCTGTGCTCTCCCTGTCCACCCCTTGGTAGATGTCCCTTCATTAAACTCCCCTGTAATCAGCCTAATGTGAATGTGCCATCAGTTTCCTGCTGGAGCACTACTGATATAATGGTCATGAGGTGTGTGCATGTTGGTTTAGTGGGTGCAGCCCTGAACTTCAGCCTGCAATCTGCTCGCCATGTTCTGTGCCCCAGAGAAAGGGGTTCCTTTTCCCAATGTGCACACTGTGGGCCGGTGCCACCTGGGGCTGAATGTATGAATATGAGCTTCAGCTCATTATAAAAAGGCCATCTGCTGATTGATCCCTTTTCTCTGATGTCCCTCCCTCCCCTCTTAGCCTCTGAGTTGTAGCTTTGCCTGCAGCCTGAGTGAGTCACCTCCAGCCACAGCTGCAGCCACAAAGGCAGTAACAGGGCTCTCCAAGTGTTGACTACTTTGGCTATTCACCCAGAAGCAGAAAGACCACCTGTTCCTTCAGTGGGGTTTTTTGTTTGTTTGTTTTTAATATATTTCTATTGCTTTCAGATAGGAAAGGAGAGGAAGGGAGAGACAGAAACATCAATGATGAGAGACGATAGTTGATTGACTGCCTTCTGCATGCCCCCCACTGGGGATCGAGCCTGCAACCCAGGCCTGAGCCCTTGAATGGAATCGAACCCGGGACCTTTCAGTCCACAGGCCCACGCTCTATCCACTGAGCCAGACCAGCTAGGGCTTCAGTGGTGTTTTCATGCAGACTCACCCTCCCCCATCTCAGGGGAGGCTGTGTGATTCAGGGCTGACAGCACAGTTGGCAGAACCTGTTCTTATCACTCCCATCTTTAGTGTGAATGTTGGAAACAGCTCTAAAGGACAAAGGCTGCTGAGGTGCAATGAAATGATC
Source organism: Pipistrellus hanaki (assembly GCF_964339955.1). Classification (NCBI taxonomy): domain Eukaryota; kingdom Metazoa; phylum Chordata; class Mammalia; order Chiroptera; family Vespertilionidae; genus Pipistrellus; species Pipistrellus hanaki. Next base: position 28,609,128 of record NC_140504.1, read on the forward strand.
TGCCTTATCTCCCGCCTGCCCACCCGCCCGCCCGTGTGGGCTGTGAGGCCCAGTCCTGAGGGCTGGATTAGCCATCCAGCTCCTTTGTTGCTCAAGTTTCCTTGCCAATCTTTGCTGATGGTTTTAATTGACTTCCCAGCTTCTGCCGCGGTGCCTGGAGTGCTCCCAAGTAAGGGTGGCATGCATTGCACATTAGAAATGGGATGTGCCCAACCCTCCCATTTATTTTTTATTTTTATTTTTAAATATATTTTATTGATTTTACACAGAAAGGAATTGAGAGGGACAGAGAGTTAGAAACGTCGATGAGAGAGAAACATCGACCAGCTGCCTCTTGCACATCCCCCACTGGGGATGTGCCCACAACCAAGGTACGTGCCCTTGACCAGAATCAAACCTGGGACCTTTCAGTCCACAGGCCAACACTCTATCCACTGAGCCAAACCAGTTTCGGCCCATTTATTTTTATTCTTTAGCGAGCTATGGTGTGCTGGGAATAGTGAGGGAAGGAGATGTTCCTCTCCCCTCATCCACACAAAGGAAGGATAGTTACCTGGGCTACTAGACCAGGCTACGAACCTCTAAACCCGACTTGATCATTCCGTTCAGATACTGCTTTCTATTTTTCTCTTCCCTGTGTGTTTTGAAGCTTATCTGATCCTCTGACTGTTCGGCTCCTTGCACAGGGCAGGCTTCCCCTGGTAATGCTAGCCTCAAGCTGACTTGAGATGAGAAACCAGCAGATCCTTTCAGCAGCACTCAAGGAGATGAAATCTCCAGCTGCAGACTGTCCTTGCTGCCGAAAGAGGCTGGCTCGATTCGAGCAGCGATAATTAATTTTAAGGAAAATTTTCCAACTTCAGGCCTTTGCATCTCACTAATTATTTTCAAGGTAAATTGAATTTGCTTGGCAGTATCTTCCCGCCTCACCCTGCAAGAAGCAATTTTATCATGAAATTGCTGAGCTGTGTTTGCTCAATCCAGCCCCCTGATTCTTCTGCATCGGGCTTTGAGATGCAGCGGAGTGTTCCACCAGCGTAATTATCGCTTTCTGTACTTCCACCTGTAACGAGCAGCAGTATTACTTCATGAAGAGCACAGGAAGGCTCCAGCTATTTGCTGAAAGTGATAGAATACTAATCACTGACTTCTGTGCTGTGGGTGGGTGGCAGCGTTTTAGAAAATGAAACGGTAGGTCATTAGGAAGAAATATTTGAGTGGAATCCACCAACCTTGGCGATGTGCTAAATTTCAAACCAGAGAAAAGAAAGAAAGAAAACCAAAGCAAACAAACATAGGCTGTTTTTCCCTTTGAATGAACATACAGCCACCGCTTTCAATGCTGAATCACGCAGCCCTGAGCCCTCTCAGGTGCCCCTCGGGGACTGTTGTCTGAACTGCCAATCAAGTCACTTGGTTTTCTGCCCTCCGTGCTCCTTTGCTTTCTCAGCTTCAAACATTCTGCGGTGATTAATAGAGGGTTAACCTTTATTTCAAGAACCTTCCCCATAATATCAGAGCTATGTTAGTGATTTACCAATCAGCCTAGCATAACCATTTCATGTTGTTACACCTCTATGGCAGCCAGTGGTATCAGGACTCTCTGGACTTAGATTTATTTCTGTTTGGCCCTAATTTAGGTTATTCGTTGTTCAGAGGTTGCTACATACTTTAGGAAGTGGTTCTCCGGGCCGCCCCTTGCTCCTGTGTGTGAAGAAAGGGGTATGGGGTAGAGGAAGAGGTATGCACAGGGGAGTCAGGAAGGTGGTGGGTGCAGAGCCTACGTCCAGCAGGAGAGAAGATCCACAGTGAAAGACATGCTCTTGAACCTGAGATGGAACCGAGGCCTTGAAGGAGGGTTTCTGCCAAGCGGGGCTGAAGTTCTGAGGAGGCAGAGGGTTGGCTCTCAGTGGTTCTCAACCAGGACAAAGTATAGAGTTTTTGGCCAACACAACTGGTGGGGGGTGGGGTGGGTAAGGAGAGTTAGGCTCAAAATGAGCGTGTAACTTACAGAGTTCATGCACTTGGAAGTGATGGAACCAGGCATTTAATGTCTTTCCCCACCAGCTCCTGCCTGTCTCCCTACGTGCAATGGCACCATCATTCTAGGTCCAGTGCTAATTACCCCTCTTCATTTAACCTTCCCACCCGTTCTCGGGCCAGTGTTGCTCCATTCAGCATCAGCATGACATGCTGGCTTTGCTGTGTAGGGCCATCCTGTGTGTTGTAGGCTGATTAGCAGCTTCCCCCACCTCTGTAATTCATTCCTTTCTTTTGAGACTCAGTTTCCTCATCTGTTAAATCAGTTCATCATTCACTCAACAAATATCTAGTGAAACTCTACTGTCTTCTAGAAGCTGTTGCAGGCTTTTGGGATACCACAGTGAACAAACTATCCCTGTCCATATTTAGCTTATATGCTGTCAAAGGATAAACAGTCCTATGTAATAAAAGCCTAATGTCTGGTTGTCTGGCCAGTGGTTCAACCAATCAAAGCATAATATGCTAAGGCCACTCAACCACTCACTATGACGTGCACTGATGACCAGACTCTCCGACCAATAGGTTAGCTTCCTGCTAGGGTCCAGCCAATTGGGACTGAGTGAGATGGGCCAGATGTGCCCTGAAGCCCTCCTGAGGTCCCTCCCCGGCTAGCCAACCTTCCATGTCCCTCCCCAGCCTTGACCATGCACTGGTGGGGTCTCTCAGCTTGGCCTGAGCCTTCTCGCAATCTGGGCTGCGGGACTTCCCCCCATACCTCAAATTTTGTGTGCGAGGCCTCTAGTAAAAACATAATTAAATAGAAATGTAATGTATTATCAGGCAGAGAGGGGTGCTATGAATAGCAATAAGCAAGGTAAGGGACAGAGAGTCATAAGAGCTGGTTTTGTTTGTTTGTTTGTTTGTTTGTTTGTTTTAGCCAAGAGCATCAGGAAGGGATGCTCTGTGCAGGTGACATTCCAGCAGTCCTGAATAAAGTGAGGGAATAAGGCATGAAATTGTGGTGGAAAGGCATTGCAGGCAGAGGAAACAACGAAGGCAAAAGCCTTAAGGCAGCTGGGAGTTTGATGTCCTTAGAACAGCTGGGGTGGGGAGAGGACTCTGTATTTTGTTCTAAGTGTGAGGGGGAAGCCTCTGGGAGGTTTTTAGTAAAAGGCATGGGTTAGAGGAGTGTCTCCTATGGCTGTGATCTTGCTGGCTGAGGAACAGTTAGTCACTCGCAGTCTTCTTGGCTTCCCATCGAAGTGAATGGGGCCATGTCTGCAAAGCAGGTTCCACCCAGAATCCATGAAAATCAGGGCCTCTGTGGGTGAAGTCATCACTGTTCTATAAAAACTCACCGGGTACACTGATGTGCTGCCAGAGTTGAGAGCCTCTGGCTTAGGGTGGACTCAGTTGTGAAGACTAAAAATCTGTGGAAATGAGGTTAGGAGGAATACTGCAGCTTCTTCCACAGGGAGAAAGCAGAGGCATCTGAGCTGGATGGGAAGGATTGGACCAGAGAACTGGGCATGGTGGAGGGAGGCAGGTTCCTGTTGCTGGGGGAACAGGCTGGCTGACCTTGCAGGCCAGGTGCAGGGGCCACGGATGGCACAGCAACACTGCAGAGCCTGGGGCAGGGCTCATCCTGGGAAGCCAAGCCGCTTAGCAGGAGGCTGGGAGAGTTTTATGTCTGGGCTTTCTTCAGTTTCAAAGTTCCTTCTGTCTGCTTTGGTTCCCTTCATTGCTCCGCCTGCACTTACCTCCTCACTTGTTGATGGCTTTTCCTGTCTTCGCCCTCTGAGAGGGGGCTGGCTTTGATTCTCTGCTCCTGCTTGAGCTCTGGTCCTTTGAACTGTGAGTCCTGGACTCCCAGCAGCTTTTCCCCATGTGTACTGATACCTTCTGGTTCCAGCTTCTAGCCCTGAGTCCAGAGGCTTTGTTTGCAATTAGGGGGCAACTAATATCTTCTTTGGGGCCTAGTGGTTAGTCAACTTTAATGATAAGGAGGGCTCTGTTCAGATTGTGATAATGTGTACACACACACACACACACGCACACGCACATACTCACTCAGTTTTCTGATCTTGAAATACTCGAAAGGGGTGCCATCAATCAATTCCCTTTCTCATACCCACATCAGATCAGATGTTCATAACTGATGATAACGACTATCCCAGCAGCCAATGGCAATTGCCAGACAAGATGAAGCCCTGGCTAACGATGCCAGGCCTGGCCTTAAGGAGCAGCTGGTAGTAATACATGCTGGAATGGTGGTCCACCAGGAATGAAGAAACCTCCCAGCCACAGTCCCAGGGCAAACCCCAGCTTCACAGACATAAGAAAATGGGAACTTGCTCTCACCATGTATATTTTAAAGTAAATCAATCAGTAAGCATTTAGTCATCATTCTATAGTCCAAACAGGAAGCCATCATAGGTTTTTGGGAGGTAAGTGACACGATGAGAGCTGTTCTTTCGGATGACTTCCCTATAGGTAGGATGTGTGGGGTGGGTGGGGAAGGAACACATAAAATAAGGTAGGATGTACACAAACTTTTTATTTTTAAAGAGATGGGAGCACTTCCCAACTCATTTTTTAAAAATTGATTTTAGAATGAAGAAGGAAGCGGGGGGGGGGGGGGGGGGGGGAGGGGGGGGGAAGGAGCCCTGACCCCAAAGGGTGTGGAGCAGAGGGAAGGCATTGGGGCCTGCACTTAAGCTTTTAGGGAACCATAGCTTCATTCCACATCATGAGAGAGCCAGGATTGGACACAGGGCCTGACCACTACACCTTTTCTCTTCTGCCCTAAGGAGGCCAAAGCTGAGGAGGGAGAACACTTAAAATAGCCCTCTGACAGATATTCTCTCACCCGAAAGGGCGCATTTAGAAAATAGAGAAGAGCACATGGCTGATTCATCAGTAACCCCTGCCCAGGGCCACACTGGCAGAGCCCAAGCTGGCCACAGTCAGTGCCTTCACAAGGTTGTCAGACTTCTGAGGGAGAGATGAGTGCCACCTGGAAGGTGTCACTCTCAGGGGGCTCCAAGGTTAATGCCCAGCCATCTGGGGTGAGGCTGGGGTGTGGTTGGAATGTGCTTAGCATGGTGGGGTGCAGTAACCCTGAGGGGGTTTGTGCTGGGAGGTTTTAGTTGAGGCCCAGCTACACCTGAGGAATTTTGGGGAAGTATGTGATGGATTCTTGGCCTGGGTGTGGTCTGGTGGGTGTGATGACCCTTCCATGGAAGGGCACAGCCCCAGCAACCTCTTGCCCTTTCCTGACACACTTGCTGTTGCCACTTAGTAAAGGACCGGGACAGCTGAACTCCAGCCCCCTCCAGTCCATGGGGGTCCCAGCTCCAAGTTTTCCCCTAGCTCTGGGGTCTCCTGCTCACCCATCCTCCACTCCCATCCTCCATTCCCTCCGGCTTCCCTCTCCCTCTCCTCTTATCTTCTCCCTTCACCTAGTCCTGTTTTACCCTTCCCCCCTAGTTTCACATCTCTCCCTGCTTTATCTGACTTGACCACTTTTCTCGTTCTAGATGTTCGGAGTGTTTTGGAAAACATTTTGGTATGTGTGGGCCAAGGTAAGAGTCCTGGGTCTCAGCAGCTCTGGCATTTCGCCAGCTGTATTAGGTTGGACAAATTAACTGGCCTCCAGTCTGCCATATGACCTATGTATTCATTTCAAGTTTTGATTACATCCTATCTAATAAAGAGGGAATATGCTAATTGACCCTCACACCATCACAAAGATGGCGGCGCCCACAGCCAATAAGTAGGGAATATGCTAATTGACTGACACGCCCTCAAAAGACAGTGGCACCCATAGACACAAGATGGTAGTGTCCAGTCCCCTCAGCCCTGCCAGACTTGCCGCACACCTGCCTCCAGAGTCCCCCAGTCCCCTCAGTCCCCCAGCTGTCCAGGGCCAGCCTGAGGTGCAAGCAAGCTTCAGGTGGCAGCTGCCCAGCTGCCCAGGGCTGCCCGAGGCTCAGGTAACCAGGGCTGGCTCAGGCTTGGGCTGCTGGCAGTGGCAGCAGCAGAGGTGTGATGGGGCCTCGCCTTCCCTTGATTACCCAGTTACCTCCTGCCCCTGAGAGCTCTTCGACTGTGAGAGGGGGCAGGCAGGGCTGAGGGACCCCTCCCTCCCTCCAGTGCATGAATTTTCATGCACCGGGCCTCTAGTAATAATATAATTCTAAACTTTTAAACTGCTTACATTGAAAATTTCTGTCTCTCATCCCCAACAAGGTCAAAGTATTATCTCCCAGGATGATACACACACACACACACACACACACACACACACAGAGAGAGAGAGAGAGAGAGAGAGAGAGAGAGAGAGAGAGAGAGATTAATGCTCTTTCCCTCCAATTCCATACAAATAATGATACACCACACATATAGCTGAGCACCTTGCATTCTTCCTTTAACACATTTCAGGACCTTTCCACATCAGCACGTAGACCTGCCTCCTCTACCCTGCAGGTGCTTAGTGTTCTGCTGAACAGTCAGTCCTGTCCCGGTGGGCACTGAGGCTGTTCCCAGGCTTCCTGTGTCTCAGCTGCAATGAATAACCTTGTTTACATATCACTGTGCCTGCGTGGGGGTAGATCTGGACTCTCAGGTCCAGGAAGTGAAATTTCTGGGTCAGACAGAAAGACAGAGGCAGTACAGACAAGGGCATCCTAATTGGATGGATGGCCTTGGAGAAGGCCTGGTATTCTGGCCCTTGTTTTCTTATTTATATGAAGGGGGGTTGATGTAGGTGGCCTTTTCACCTTGGGGGTTCCAGGGATTCACAACCTCCCCCCTGGGAGGAGTTTGGCAACAAAGATGCCTCTGGCCCTTGTGATCTGCCCACAAACACAGTGTCCCTGGGCCCAGGCCACCACAGCCAGATGGCAGCCAAATTTCATTCTGTGCACAGCCAACAGGGCAGAACTTGGAAACACAAGTCCCAGGGTCAGGCCTGACTTCATTTGTCCTCAAATGCTGTCTCTCTTCTGTCCTGACCTTCTCACAGGTAGCTGCTTTGGTAGGCACTCTGCTTCAATTTGCAAAATTGATTGAAGTGAAAAGAGCTAAACATACTTAAGACAAATGAAGGGAAGCATTAGCCAGAATACTGGGTGTATAAGGACAGTAATGAGATATTTAACATATTACTCAACAATATAACCAACTGACCAATGCATGTTTGTTGGTATATTGACTAAAAACAAGCCTGTCTGGTGGTTCTGCTTTTACTGAATATTGAATTTTGTGGCCACGTGGCTAAATCTTAGGATAGCCACAGCCCAGGGATGAGCGTCCTGCGCGTGTTCTGACTCTCACGGCTATCCTTGATCAGAGCTGAGCAGGAGACAATGTGTGACTTGCAAGACACCTTGGCATCACTCGAGCAAGCCTACAGCTGGTGTACAAATAAGGAAATGGAAACCAGAAATGGGGAAGTGCGCCGCGGCCATGGTAACCGAGAGGGAAAGGGCAAATAGTGAGTGGATGGGGCAGTGAGTGGGACGTCCATGATGGCAGGTAGAGAAAGGTATCTCAAAGGCTCTACCACAGGTATTCACTTCCCAGCAGCATGGCTGGCATCCATGAGGGACCCAGCAGTACATAGAAAATGGAGTTGTTAGGGTTGTGTGTGTGTGTGTGTGTGTGTGTGTGTGTGTGTGTGTGGTTTGTTTGTTTGTTTGTTTTTTGGGGGGCAGGTGGAACTCAAAGACCCAGGGCAAAAGGCTCAGGAACCTCTAATAGAGGGAGGAAGATACAGGCACAAAGGCAGGAACAGGCAAGGATGAGGCACCCCAGGGACAAGGTAGAAGTGCAGCTCTCAGAATTGGATCCCCAGTAAGAGTGATTTGATTTGGGGCAGCAGTTCCTTGTATCAATCACCCTATCTTGGAGAAGTAAGTTTACAGATAGGAACACTCCAGCCCAGAGTGGGGGGAAGTGAACCAGAAGCCAGGGGCGTCTGATGACCTCCTAGACCAGTGGTCGGCAAACTGCGGCTCTTTAGCCACACGCGGCTCTTTGGTCCCTTGAGTTTTTAGCAAAGGCCAGCTTAGGAGTACCCTAATTAAGATAATCACTATATGCCTACCCATATAGTTTAAGTTTAAAAAATTTGGCTCTCAAAAGAAATTTCAATCGTTGTACTGTTGATATTTGGCTCTGTTGACTAAAGAGTTTGCCGACCACTGTCCTAGACAAATTCCCCTCCAATCCTTCCCTCTTCTCTCTGAAGACCCACCAGTGCCCCGGTTCAGACTCCCATGGTCCTCCCTAGGACTAAGGCAACAGTTTACCTGGTGCCCCTTCTCCATCATTTCTCCCTCACCCTGTTCTCCAGCTGGCAGCCAGACTGACACGTCCCTCCTCGGCCTGAAACACTCAGTGGCTCCCCTTGACTCCCCCAACTGCCATTTGAGGTTCTCATGACTCTCTCCTCCTTTTCAGCCTCACCTCCTACACTTTGGTGCTCCGAGAGTACTAACCAGCATGGCATTTCTAGCCTCTGAATCTGTGTTATTGCCTTTGCTTTGAACTTCTCTCTCTATTATTTACCTGGGGATATTTATTTTAAAACGCAACTTTGGCTTTGTCGCCTCCAAAAAGCCTCTCTTTTTCTCAAGAGGGACCTGATCCCCATAATCTCTTTACTTTGGCTGTGTATCCAAATGGAGAATTTTTAAAACTATTGATGTAAGGGCCCTGATGCAGGCCTATTAAATCAGTAGGTCTGCGCTATGAATGCTGATGCTTTTAGCTGAGGTCATGATGTCTCAATATTATTTCCCAATGGTTCAGAAAAAAGTGTGTGTATTTATATCTGTTATCTATCTATCTATCTATCTATCTATCTATCTATCTATCTATCTATCTCTATCATCTATCTATCTATCTTAATATGTGCATAACTAAGTATTGCACTGTTATTCTACCCTTTCTGTTTGAATTTTTAATTTTTTAAAATAAAAATTGATTGAGAGAAAATGTTTAGCCTGTCCAGCCTGGCCTGACCATCTACCTTTTTACAAAGTGGTACTTCTGCACAGAGCAGGTGAGCACCACAGCATTCACCATTCCGCGTGCTATTTGATGGCATCTTTGTTGTGACTCTGGCTTCTCTAGGAGACAGCCAGATCCTTGAGTGCTGGAGCCTCTGTCTTTTAGGCCTTTGCATCCCCCTGTCTTCCAGGCCTCACACGTGCCTGGCATGCAGTGGATGTTTAAATCCATGGTACATACATACAGCACACCTAACCTGGACTAGCCATATTTCAAGTGCTTCCTAGCCACATGTGGCTTGCAGCTCTCATATTGGACAGCACAGATATATAACAAAGGGAGTTTTTATTTTTATTAATGGCTGGACACTCACATTATTTAAGGCTGCAGCCTGGAGATAGCAAATCAAACAAATAGCGAAAGTCTTTCTGGGTTGTATTTGCAAAACACTGGATCCTCTCCTTTCTTGTTCTTATTCCAACTTCATCAAAATGAGGCAATTATGTATTTAAAAATACTATGAGAGTCCGGTAATTAACTTCTTTACTCTCGATTTAACTTGAGCACAGCTCTCAATAAATCATGGCCTGACAGCTCCAGACGCTACCCTTCCAACAGCTCACCAGAGCACACACTCCCGAAACCCTGAGCTCCCACCAAGAGGAAGGCTTGGGCGCTCTCTCTGCAATCAGGCTGCCTTGCCACCTCTTTCCATGGTAGACACGGAGCAACTCACCCTGTCTCGGCTGGAGGTGACCTCATATTGCCTCCTGGTGCCTCTTGAGCAAGCCTACATCATCCCTCCTCTTGAGCAAGCCGGCATCACCCCTCCTCTGCCACTGCAAGGCAAGGGAATGGAATGGAAGCTGAGAACAATTAGTGACCTGTCTGAGGCCAGGCAGCAATTTGTCAACACTGATGAAACACAAGCTGTTCGGCCCCGGGTGGCCTTTTTAAAATGCTCTGCAGGGCAAGCAGTGCACATCTCTAGCAATTTTTTTTTTATAAGAATGGTGTCCGGGATGATAATCACTAAATTCTCACCATGCCTGGTGCTTGGCTTAACCAATATAATCTTCACAGCAACTCTCTGAGGCTGTTACTCTTGGTATCCCCACTTTATGGATGAGGCAACTGAGGCACCGAGCGTTCTGTGGTTTGCCTAAAGTCACGCAGGTAAGAGATAAAGAGGAGTCAAACTCCAACAGAGCCGGAGCCCCTCACCGCACCACAGTCTACCTTTTTGGACCTAAGTTGACCCACCAGCCTTTCCTTCGTAGTAGGGAATGTAGTTTCCTCCTCTATCCTCAGCACTTACAAGGGTGCCTGACACTAGACGCTCAATAACTCTCTGTTGACCTGTTTGCTCTGATGATGTCCAACCTTAGCTCTAGATCACGACTCAGGCTGAGGGTTGCTCCACTGCCTTTTGTTCTGCACTTGCGTTGACTTTGATTCATGCCTTGCCTCTCCTGGGTTGCACTTGACTTTGGCTTGTGGCCTCTCTGTAAATGATCTGAGCCCTGCTCCAAAGTCAGAGATGCATTCACTTGCAACTCAAGCTTGAAACAGGTGTGATCTTGGTATGAGCACCACTGAGTTCCATTTCCCCACCTGCTGAATGAGGAAACTAGACCCAACCTTCCCATCCCTTTGCTCCTGGCAGTCTGGGTTGCATGGTGGAGCAGTTGGGAGGTAGGGGTGGGTAGAGAATGATGTACCAGGATTTCTGTGTGCCAGACAGTGTGTGCTGTGACAGCCTTCAAGGGTGGGTGCAGAGAGGAGGGCCTGGTGCTGGCTATTCAACCACCAGCCTTTCAATCTAACCAGGATGCAGCAGGTTCCCATTTTCCTCTTCCTCACACACTGGGCTCTACTCCAGGTCTGCCTGACTCCAGGCTCATTTGTTTCCATCCTGACTGATGAGAGCAGGCTGCCCTGAGAAGTCTCTGTGCTTCCTTCCCACTTCCCAACTACACCGCCTCGTCTTGCTAGAATAACTCCTCACTTTGCTGCATCTGCATACTAGGCACAAAGACCCCCAAGGGCTTCCTGAGTGGTGAGGAGTGTCAAAGGTGCAGCCCTGGGAGGACCCTTGTGGCCTCAGACCCCAGCCCCAGAAAGTGAGCAGGGCCTCACACACCAGATCTGTGGTCTTCACACCTATGTTTCCTGCTCTTGGTAGAAATAAGTGGTCTCAGTAGAAATGTTGGGAGACTCTGAAGAGCTGGGCTATGGGTGGGGTGGGAACCAAGGTCAGCTAAACCCAGGCCCTAATTGCCATATGCAGGTCTTTTCCTTGAGTTTGATATTCTTTGATTTTCAAATGAGAATGCTTCTATGATACCAAAGGGCAATGCCTGACCAATTCTTTCTCCGTTTCTCTCTCTCTCTTTCTCTCTCTCTCTCTCTCCCCTATATCTGAACTCTTCAATAAGAACATGAGGAATATCATTCAGCTACAAGAAAGAAGGAAATCCTGCCATTTGCAATAACATGGGTGAACCTGGAGGGCATTATGTTAAGTGAAATAAGCCAGACAGAGAAAGACAAATACTTCAAGGTATCATTTACTAGTTTATGTGGAGTTTAAAAAAAAGCCAGACTCCTAGAAACAGAGTAGAAAAGTGGTTGCCAGGGGCTGGGGGTGGGAAGGAAATAGGGAGATGTTGGTAAAAGGATACAATCTTTCAGCTAAAAGATGAATAGGGTCTGAGTATATAAAGTATAATGGTGAGAACAGTTGATAATGCTATTATATAATTCAAATTTGTTCAGAGAATAAACTTAAATGTTCTCACAAGAGATCAACTGTGAGGTGATGGATGTTGTTAATTAGCTAGATGTGGGAATCCTTTCACAATACCTACATATAGCAAATCACCACAATGTATACTTTAAATAGCTGACAATTTTGCCATGGCCAGTGTGTGCAGTGGTTAGAGCGTTGGCCCTCGTACCGAAGGTTTGATTGCTGGTCAAGGGCACATATCTGGGTGGCAGGTTTGATCCCGAGCTCAGTCAGGGTTCATGAGGGAGGCAATGTATCTCTCTCACATTGGTGTTTCTCTCTTATCCTCCCTCCCTTCATTTCTTCCGCTTCCTCTAAAAATCAATGGAAACTACCCTCGGGGAGGATTAACAAATTATAATAAATAAATAAATAAATAAATAAATAAATAAATAAATAACAATTTTAGTTCTTAATTATACCCCAATAACACTGAAGAAAAAAATAAAGGAGACAAGGGCAAACTTCTCAGGGGACTTAATGATGTCACACTTCCAAACTTGGTTAAACAAAGCCACCTGGAAGCTTTCTCTCAGAGGCTGCTATTCTTTAACCCCCTCAAAAGCAGTGGCCAGTGGTGCTCCCTCAGTGCAGAGTGACATTTAGCCAACTGAGCAACACCAGTCCTGAGAAGCAAGGGCCCTGATGGAAAGCCATCTTTTATTTCAAGCCCTGACTGTCTGGGTGTGGTTTGTGGAACCTCTAAAGCTTTACCTCCTCAGGCTCTATCTGTCCTTCCAGGGACATCCTGGTCAGTTGAGTGCGGTGGGGGGTGGGGGGGCCCGCGGAGCAAGAGGGAAGAGAGGGGCCCCTCCCCGGGCAGACAAGGGGGCAGACTCCGCCCTCACCACAGATTAGCAGGTCAATCTTCAAAGGACTTCAGTCCTTTCTCTTCCCACAGAGACACCTGAAATGAGCCTGGATTAGAGACACAGAGCAGGCAGGTCTCTCTAACAGGTTGGGGAAGTAGTCAGGTTGGAAATGGAGGCAGGCCCAGGAAGCTGAGGAAAATAGATGAGGGTTATCTGCCACAGGCTTGGCCGGGTTCTGAAGCAAGCTCACCAGATCCCAGTCTGGAAGGTGAGCAGGAGTCAGCCAGTGCATCCCCAGCATAGCAGACAGCCAAGGGTGCAGATGTGGTCAGCATTGCTGGAGGGTCAGATAGGACATCTGTGTCGAGAGACAAGCTACAGCCCCAGGAAGAAAATGTGTGCTGTGATAGTGAGCTTGACCTTCATTCTGTAGACAATGAACCTCCAGTAGAGAGTTTTAACTAAGGCAGTGATATGGATAAATAATAGTAATGGCTAACATTTATTGAATGCTTCTATATGTCAGGCATTGTTCTAAGTGCTTTCTTTGTATGGATGTATTAACTTATTTAATTCTTTTATCTACTAGCATTATTCCCACTTCACAATTAAAACTAACTCATGGACTGACCCCACAGTTACATAGCTCCTAAATTATGGGGCTGGGATTTGATCCTAGGAAATTTGGTTCCTGAGCCCACTCTCTTAGTTACTCTGATATGTATAATTTTGTGACCATTTCTTTTCAAAGGAGATTTTAGGTGATTTATAATAAAACTACATATACAGAGAGTAAGCAAATTAAAAATAAAATTCACAATGGAAGAGGGCACAAGAGAACATAAAAAAGCAAGGAGATGTTTATAACAAGATCCATGGTGGGAAATCAAAAAAATATAAGCCCTAACTTCCATCAGAGCTTTCTGACAAGAAGAGTGCAGAATGTGTTCGGGTTGCAACCCTCTGATTCCTTGTTCAGTAAGAGGAAGTATGCATGCTTACCTGGAGAGACACGTAGTTCCATGTATTGAATTCCAAAAGGGAATTTGTTGTCTCATCCCTGGTATTAAGTATAATATCAGATACCAAGTGTTTTCATTTCCCCATTTCCTAGGGCTGCTATACCAAATTATTGCAAATTTGTGGCTTAAAACAACAGAAATTTATTTTGTGACAGTTCTGGAGGCCAGAAAGCCAGGATCAAGGTCTTGGCAGGGTTGGTTCCTTCTGGAGGGCGTGATGGAGAATCTGTGCCTCTCTCCTAGCTTCTTGGCATTCCTCGTGTTCCTTGACTTGTAGATACATCACTCCAATCTCTGCCTCTGCCTTCACGTGACCTTCCCCCTGTGTCTCAAAACTCCTTCTCCTTTCTTTAATAAGGACACCAGCCATTGGATTAGGGCCCAATTTAAATCTAAGATGATCTCATCTCAAGATCTTTAACTTAATTAGGTCTGCAAAGACACTATTTCCAAGTAAATCACATTCATAGGTTTCAGGAGTTAGGATTTGGACAAACATTTTTTTGGGGGTGGGGAGAGTGAGGAGCACCATTCAGCTCATTACAAAAAGCATTTAACAACAATTCTGGGAAACTGAGTATTTTTTTTTGTGTGTGTAAATAAATTTTATTGATTTTTTCACAGTGAGGAAGGGAGAGAGATAGATAGTTAGAAATATCTATGAAAGAGAAACATTGATCAGCTGCCTCCTGCACACCCCCTAATGGAGATGTGCTCACAACCAACGTATGTGCCCTCGACCGGGATTGAACCTGGGACCTTTCAGTCCGCAGGCAGATACTCTATCCACTGAACCAAACCAGTTTCAGCTACAGTGAGTATTTTTAAAGGCCGTTTCTTACAGTGATAAAAGCCAAGGATAGATTTTTTTTTAATTGTAATTCAACCTACTTGATAGGTAGATCCATTTAATTGAACCACCAACAATTTATTCATCCTCATGAGAGGATCCCTGAATAAATGTCTTGTGAGCTGAGTGTCTTTAGTGGAGAGAATTACTAGTAGTATATGAATATAGGCCACAAACAGGACTCTCTATATGAAGTCTTTTGGCCAGCACTTGGCCAAAATGAATATTGGTGGGAGGCTACCTGATCTAGTAAGGAAGCCTCTAACTAGGGGAACACATGAGAATCATCAGGGGAGATTTTGCAAAATACACGTGCCCCAGTCACACCCAAAGTAAATGAAGCAAGATCTCTGACATCTACTGCCCTTCCTTTGGTATTGACTCTTTACTGGGCATCTCCATTTGTGATGGAAGAGTTGGTATAACATGTTCCAGGCTGCTTCTGGATACCTTTCAGTCTAATGAAATGGAGATGGAGAGGGAGCCTATGGCCTGTCAGAGTAGAGGTGGCCTTGAGATTCTATCTGGGTTTGCTTGCCTGGCTCCCTTCCAAAGGATACATCTGGCCTTCTCTGGACTTCAATGTACTCATCTACAAAATGGAATAAGCATATTTAGCTCATAAAGTTGTTATCAAGATTAAAAGAAACATAAATAAAGCATGGAACACAGTATCTGGCACATATGAAAGACAGAGGGAACTGCATGAACGACATTGTTATATGTCCAAGAAACCATTAGTGTCCTGGAGATATCTGGTGATGATCACTCTGATGATAAACTCTGGTTTCTGTCTCCAGAGCTTATGAAGAAAAGCCCTAATCACCTGGTCTTCTCAGTTTTCTGAAAAGGTTATTGATTTTTTATTTGTTCTTTAGCAATCACTGTTCCCCAGGAGGAAAAGCTATTTAATGAGACTCCTGTGTCCTTCTGGAACAATGAATATTGAAGAGGAGGCATTGGGAGGCTCTGGTGCAAACTCAGTTTCTCCTAATAAACTAGACTCCCTGCTCACTTGCAGACTCAATCTAGACTTCAGAGTAAATCACCCAAAGCTTGCATAACTCAGAGCTAGAATTTTATTGGACAGATTTCTCAGGAGTGTTTGGGGGGCAGCACATCATTTTCAAATAAAGATTGACTCAGAAATAACAAGCTTATCTTCAGTGGGAGTCTTTCTTCAGTGGGCATCCCAACAATACCTCAGCATCATTATAAAAACTGGAATTCTTATGAGATCATCTACCCAAGAACTTTTATCAATGCCTTCTAGGGTCTAACCTACCTTCCAGACTCAGTCATTATCTACTGAATCACACTACACTGTGACCAAATGTGATAGTCAGCTCAGATCACCATAACAATATACCATAGACTGGGTGGCTTAAACTACAGAAATGTATTTTCTCATAGTCTGGAGACCAGAAGTCCAAGATCAAGATGCTAGCATGGTCAGATTCTGGTGAGTGCTTCCCTCCTGGTTTATAGATGGCTGCATTCTCTCAGAGTCCATGTGTCCTCAGATGGCCTCTCCTTGGTGCATGCATGTGATGGAAGGTGAGGGAGAGGGGAGTGAGGAAAGAGAATCCTATCAGATCAGGGCCCCACCCTATGACCTAATTTCACTCTAATTACTTCCTTATTCTAAATACAGCCACACTGATGTAAGGGTTTCAAAATATGATTTGAAGAAGGACACAAACGTTCAGTCCATAACACAAGCTGCTGATCCCCAAACAGGTCTTGGTTTCTCCTACCATCAGGGCTTGGCTCCATCCATTTTGTCTACCTGGAATGGCTTTTGTCCAGTCAACTCAGATTCCGATTCTCTCAGCTACAGATGCCATCTCCTCCACAAAACCTTCCTGAACTCCTTTCCCATTCCTCCCCCAAATGGAAGCTGGAAGTTCCAAAGGCATGTCTTGAGCTTGTATAACACTTCCTCTCTACTTCTCGTTTCTCTCCTCATACTTTCTAGGATTTCTGTCCTGACCTACTTTCTAGGCTTGTAGTTCCCAGCCCTGGCTGTGCAGTTACTTGTAGAGATTTTAAAAGTTCATTTGCTAGGACCCACTCCAGACCTCCTGAAGAAGAATCTTTGATGATGCAGCCCAGCACTGTGTCCTGAGATGGAACCATCGTGATGCGTAGCAAAAACTCCTGTACTAGACTGCAAAAAACCTTGAGAATGTCATTCTTGTGGGGACACATGGTGCCCTGCTGTGCTCCATATTAGTTACTAGAGGCCCAGTGTATGAATTAATGCACGGGTGGGGTCCCTTTGGGTGGCCTGCAGGGATCAGGTTGAAACCTACAGTCCAACGACTCTCCTACCTGCTACTCCCACTCATCCCGACCCCGCCATGGGCTCAAGCCCAATCAGTCCAGATCAATCAGGAGAGGCTCATACTGCCTCAGCAGTGCTCACCAGCCATGAGCCCTGCATCTGGCACCCTCCCAAGGGGAGTAGCCTGTGAGATCATGGCCTGTGGGATTGGGCTGAAACTGACTCTTCCACATCCCCTGAGGGGTCCCAGATTGCAAGAGGGTGTAGGCCAGGCTGAGGGATCCCACCAGTTCGCTATCGGGCTGGGGAGGGACCATGGGCGGGCTCCAGGGTGTGTCTGGCCCATCTCACTCAGTACTGATCAGCCAGACCCCAGCAGCTAGCTAACCTACAGGTTGGAGCGTCTGCCCCCTAGTGGTCAGTGCATGTCATAGCAACTGGTAGACCAGTAGACTGTCTGCCTCCTGGTGGTCAGTGCACATTACAGCGAGCTTTTGAGCAGCCTTAGCATATCATTAGCATATTACACTTTAACGAGTTGCTCGGTTGTTCTGCCATTTGGTCTATTTGCATATTATCATTTTATTAAATAGGATTAGCCATTTGCTGATACTTCCTTTAGTAGCACATTTCCTAGACTTTCTTGCCAGATACAAGTTTGGTTCCAGATGCAAATCTGGTTCTGCCAATGAGATGCACTGTGTGCTCATCTCCATTCTGTGGGCCTCGGGAGCAGCAAGCAAATGTAACAAAATGTTGTCGATTAAAGAAGAATAAGAAATTCTATTTGTTGAACACCTATCAAGTGCTAGAAACTATACTAGGTGCTTTACTAGTACATGTTTTATTTGGTACATGTGTTAGAACACATGTAACAAAACTCACCATTTTATAGTGTACAATTTAGTGTCATTTAGAACATTCACAATGTATGCAACCATTACCACTATCTAGTTCCAGAATATTTTCATCATCCCAAATCTAGTATTTATTAAGAAGTCATTTCCCTGCCAAGACCGGTTTGGCTCAATGGATAGAGCATCAGCTTGGGGACTGAAGGGCCCCGGGTTCGATTCTGGTCAAGGGCATGTACCTTGGTTGCGGGCATATCCCCAGCAGGGGGTGTGCAAGAGGCAGCTGATCGATGACTCTCTCTCATTGATGTTTCTAACTCTCTTATCTCTCTCCCTTCCTCTCTGTATAAAAGTCAATAAAATATATTTAAAAAAAAAAAAAAAAAAGAAGAAGTCATTTCCCAATCCTCCCTACTTCCAGGTCTTGACAACCACTGATCAGCTTTCTGTCTCTATGGATTTAGCTATTTTGGTTATTCAATATGAATGAATCATACAATATGTGGCCTTTTGTGTCTGGCTTCTTTCACTTACATAATGTTAAAGGTTCATCCATGTGGTAATTTATATCAGAACTTTCTTCCTTTTTATTGTATGGATCTATTATATTTTGTTTATCCATTCATCAGTTGTTGACATTTGGGTTAAGTCCACCAATTGGTTATTGTAAATAATGTCACTATGAAGATTTGTGTACAACTTTTTGTTTAAACATTTTCTTATAAAAATTCTTCTTTTTGTACTTTAAAAAGTAGAAATAGTTAACATATTTTACAGAAGAAGAAATTATGCCTACTAGATCTTACTTGTTCAAGTCATATAGTTAGTAAGTCACAGGGTTGGAATATAAATTCTGGGTCCCATATCCAGATTCTAGGGCCTCCTCATGGCTCTATGAACTGCTTCTGACATCTGACTTGTCCCTTGTGGTAATCCTGGAGTTACATATTCTTATGTTCTGTTCTCAACTTCAGAGCACTCCTTTTCAGGCATCCAAGACTTGTTGTGTCTGACATGAGCTTGTTTTCTGACTCTTTGTCCTAGAAGAGCAGTCAGGCCTTAAGTGTATACAGGAAGAAGATTTGTTTGAACAGCCACTTGAATACCTTATTATAAAGCATTCCCTGAAGCATAGTTATTCTTTAAAAATGTGTAAATATCCATGCTGAATTGCCATTATGATAACTACTTCCTCCTCCATAATGATAAATATACCTTATCCTTCTAGAATCAACTCTCCTTTATGCTTATCATTGTGGATGTACTTACATAATCAGGAAAACATTAATGACAAAAAGACACTGGAGTTATTGTCATCTTGAGACTTTAGGAAAATGATGGTAAATTTGGGGAAAAGGAAGAAAATGTGAAACTTCTCAGGAAAGAGCCACTGGGAAAGGATTTTGGAAGTGCCTAACAGTCACTGAAAGCAAAGAGAGAAAACAGAGTCCCCGTTGAAGAGTAAAGGTTTTCTTGTTATCTGATGAGGGCCAGCAAAGTTGGGGCCAAGGTTAGCATCATCCATGGGTGGGAGGAGAAGATGCTCTGCTCAAGTCCACAAATGGTGTTTCCCAGCATTCCTCTTCTGAAGGTGCATTTCCTGATCTTCTGTGGGACAAATGCTCCGTGTGGGTCTCTTGGACCATCATCACCCTTGTCAGTTTCTGTCTCTCCCTTCCTCAGCCATCAGTGAGCCCATGTTCCCCCATGGCATTGCCATCATGCTGTGCTTACCAGGGCTTAGTAAGAAGAGAGGTACAAGGATCAGCCGTTTCTTCTTGAGCAGCCATCTCTGTGCATGAGAGGCCATGGAGGGAGAGCACAGCATAGTCACTAGTGCCCTCTACACTGAAAGGAACCTGCTGGGCATAGAGAGCAAAATGGGGCCCAGCATTCCCTCATGGGGGACTGGAGAACAGAGCTGCAGGCTTTCCATCTGGAAGTTAGAGGTTGGCAGCCATCCTTCTCAGATTTTCCAGGACAGCTCCAATTTCATGCAACATCATGATTTTTAATAAAGATGGCTCATTAAATAAATAACTTAATGTGATTTAATTTCTATGCCTTTTATAGGACTTTTCATTTAAGAAATCTACTAATCAGAAAAAAATAAATAAAAGTCTTTGTCAGTGCTAAGAAAATGTATTTAAGCTTTGGAAATATATGCCCCTGCTTATAGATTATCCTTACTGGAAAGGAGTCAAAGAGCAAATTGGCTGTGCTCAGATTAGGGATTTAGGGAGTTAAAATCACACACCTCCCCTGATTAAATGAGGGTTATCAGATATGGTTGTACAGGTTGCACACTGTACAAGGCTGCTGCATACAAAGATTCTTTATTTCCATTGCAGACATCATTGATCTGTATATTTGTTACAAAAATTTCATGAGATGAACAAATTTTATTCTTGTGTGGTCAGTGTACGATATTAAGAGAGTTTCTAACAGAATGAGGCAATGTGTCTGGAAGGAGGGGGTACCTGTTTAATTTACTCGATTATTTCCTATGGACCCACTGCGGTCCTAGACTGAATGTCCAGTCTGACACAAATCATGAGCTGGTGTAAAGCAGCCAGGAGACAGAGCAATAAAGGGAAAGTGAAGCTGTGGATTGCTTGGTTAACAGTTAGGTATGTGAATTAACACATTATTTCAGTGGTTCTCAAATTTGGCTACACACTGGGATTTCTTGGGGAATCCCAAATACATATGCCTAGATTCTCTCCCTAGAGTTTCTGAGTGAGCTGGTCTGAGACGCAGCCTGGGCATTGGAATATTAGAGGTTCTGATGAGCTGCCATACAGTGACTTCCATAGTGAATCAACACATTCTTGAGAAGATATTATTTAGGCTGAAAGAAATATGTTCTTCTAAGACAGTGGTCTTCAAACTTTTTAAAGTGGGGGCCAGATCACGGTCCCTCAGAGAGCTGGAGGGCCGGACTATATGAACTACTAATTCCTACTGTAACACCTTGGCTGCGCTCACTGCCCAAAAAACCTGGCGGGCAGGATCAGACTCCCCTGGGGGCTGCATGTGGCCCGCGGGCCGTAGTTTGAAGACCCCTGTATCTAAGACCTCTGTTTGAATGTTTCACATGGTTAAATACGACTAAATTATGAATTTCATTTATGTAAAAGAAAAACGATGAAAATGGTCATTCTGAGGAATAACAATAGTGAGTTAATCACCAGGGAAGTGGAAAATGGCTTGTTTCTCAGCCTCAGGTTAATCACAGAGCAAATGCTGCTGTAAACTGAAAAACAGTTCTCCGGATGTTTTCATCTTCTGTTTGCAGTGACTCCTTCTCTTCCTCCTAGACTGCCATTCCACTCCACCTTTTTTAAAAAAATCCTTTCAGATTAACTTTCTTTGTTCTCCATGTAGAGGCAGAGATTAAAATCAGGGTGGATGGAGGGAAGGAAGGTGGAGGTGGAACGTGGGCGAGCACCAGGGTGCTAGAGGGGAAAAACGCTGTTTCCAAATCTCTCCATTTTTCCATTGCTCTAGGCTCAGTAGGCAGGAGGAGAATGGGAGGAGTGAAGAAAAGTGTGTCTGCCTTTAAATTGGGTGTCTGCACCCTTTCCTATGATATACTTACTATAGAGCAGGGGTGAGAGGTCAACAAGCCGTTGACACCACTTTGAGTGGGTGCAAGGAAAGCATCACAGAGACCATCCCACGTGCTTTCTCAGCCTGTACACGCAGGGCCCAAGCAAGATCCCAATGGAGACCCAATGCCATATGTCTAAATACACTACTTAGTTGTTTTACATCAAGATAAGATACCAATAAATCAATATACTCTCACAAATATGTCTTTAGAAAGATCTGGGAGGCCAGACTCAACTTTCGAATTCTTGGACTCCTCAGAGTTCTTCCCCAGAATGTGATGGCATGAGGCAACTAGTCCCTGGCTCCCAATCCACACTGACAGCCCACCCACCTTCCTTTCCCATCCCTTCACTCTGTCTCACCCCACAGGAAGCCTGCTGCATGTAGGCAAACCAGCTTACCTGCCAAAGTTGTGTCCAACTACCTTGCCAACAACCTCCCACTGGCCAGCACCAAAGCATGGGTAGGCTTAAAAGATGACAGAGTCCACCCTTTGGAATATGGAGACCCAGAAGAGGCCTGCACGTGTTTGGAACATGTAGATAAGGAATTACAGGGTCTGGAGTATCTGGAACATGGTAAAGAAGGGAAGACATGGGTTCTATGTAAGCTCATTCTTAAACCTTCTGAGAAAAGACGTGACTAGAAGAGGTCTAGAGCTGGGTTGCCTACATCTGATTCCAGAGTACAGCCAAGAGGTGTGTTTTTTTTAAGTAGAATTTTTTATTTTAGAATAAAAATTATATTTACAGAAATGTTGAAAATGTAAGAAACAGTTGAAAATAAAACCAACAGGGAATTCCTGTATAACCCTCATCCAGTTTCTCCCATTTTAAACATCCTAGATAATTTGTCACAACCAAGAAACCACCATTGAAAAAAGAAGATGTTAGCACTCACACACAAATAAATAAATAAACAAACAATCTAGGCACACACATGCGAGCACACACACACACATCATCATCATCATCATCATCATCATCACTGGTACATAACTATTAACTAAAATTCAGATGCTATCCAGATTTTACCAGTTATTTCATTTTTTACCTCTTTCTGTTTCACAATCTAATCCAGGGTACCACATTGCATTTTGTTGTTGTATTTTCCCACTTCTTCTGGCCTCTGATAATTGCTCAGTCTTTTCTTACTTTTCATGACCTTGACAGTCTTGAGGAGTACTGTAAAATATCTTCCAAACTGGATTTGTATAATGTCTTTCTCATGATTAGATTGAGGTTATGGGTTTCTGGAAAGAATACCACAGAGAAGTGTGTGGTGTTCTCACTTCACAGAGTATTTGAGATCCACGAGGCATCACTGCTGATGCTTACTTTCATCATTTTTTAAAGACAGCATGGTTACCACTGTGAGGTTACCATTTTCCTCTTTCCATACTTTAACCTTTGGAAAAATGTCACTAAATCCAGCCCACTCTCAGGAGAGTGCGATACTAAGTTTCTAAGTGGGGAGCATCTCTCTAAATCTATATCTATATCTATAACTATCTATCTATCTATCATCTATCTATCTATCTATCCATCTATCTATATCTTTCTTCCTTTCATGGAATTTGTTTGAAAGGAAGGTTCCTTCTTTCTCATTTATTTTGTTCAATAATTTATTTTTAACAGTATGACTCATGTATATTTTATATTTTGGTTATAATTCAATAATATATTATTTATTTTCTTTCTCAAATTTTTCCAGTTTTGGCCATTGGGAGCTCTTTCAATTGGCTCTAAAGTACCTTTAACTTTCTCCTATTTGTGTGTGTGTGTGTGTGTGTGTGTGTGTGTGTGTGTGTGTGTGGGGAGAGAGAGAGAGAGAGACAGGTGAGGGACATGCTTTTGGTACTGCAAGATGCTCCAGAATTGTCTTATATTTTCTCTATCCCAGACCTAGGATCAGATATTTCTCTAAGGAACCCTGGTTCCTTTTATTGACAAATGGTATTGAAAACCAAGATCTTGACATGGGTGTGCTCATTGCTAATGGAGCGTAATTGCGAAGTAGGGTATTTTGAATCTATTGCTTTGATTCTGGTTAATACTTAAGGCCTATATATCCTTTCTCATTTTATTAAGAAAAAATAAAGTTACCCTGCATTTGCTAGCAAGAGCAGATGTTACCCTCTCTTTTCTTACCCTACATCATGTGGAAGAAATTATTCACATACATCTAGTTAGACTTACCTTGCTTCTGGGTTTGGATATGAACTTGGCCCCAGGAATGACAAAGAAACAGGCCAAGCTGATGGTACTGAGGAGTGCTGAGAGATCATCTCAGTGAAGTTGTTAACGTTTATGCCTGCTTTTCCTTATGTCACACTGAACACCTGATTATTGGTCCTATGTACTCTTTCTATCTTAGGCACAAATTCTCTCTGCAGAGGTCCAAATTCAAATGCCTTCAGGAGCCATGCATGTAATGTAATTGAAGTGAAGAAGTGGAAAAAATAAGATATAACAACAGAAAGGAACAGAATGCAGTGGCAAACCTGAAAGTGCTTGTTTAACCTAAAGGCATGCAAATTTATTTATTTTTTTTCTACAATATTCTATTTGCCAAATCAAACATCCCCTCCTTGACTTTGGGGGAAATTTGGTGCTATACTTTTAAGCAGAGCCACATAAGGACGTATAGGCAAAATGGAGATTTGTCTTTCTGGGCAATATTAACCCTTTTTTGATATCGGCTGCCTTCTACTTAATGCATTGCCTCTATAAGTATGTCCTTGCAAGATCCAAATGAGGAGAGCCTTCACTTGGAGACCAAGGGTTCTGGATCCAAGAAGTTTACTTACTTCTCAGAACTAATAATAGATGACCTCACCTTAGACATAGATAAAAGAACTCTAATTCTTACTAACACTTCATAGTTATAGTGAGAACAGCATGGTTCGCCTGTTAGCCTTCTTGAAATAAGGTATTGTAAACTGTTTAATCATGCCTTGATTTTCTAATTATAATAAAATAGGCTAAATTATACTGCAGTAAAAACCAACCCGTAAATCTCAGTGGCTTAACACAAGTTTAGATCTCCCAAGGATGACCACACATTTATGAATTGTGCCTTTTGTCTCTTTCACTCTTAAAATTGTTGTCCAGTTTGTAATCCTAATTCTCAACTCTGCTACATGTCTCAAGTAGGTCAGAAGAAAGGTTTAGCCCACTAGAAACCCTCAGAGACTCAAACCGGTAGATGCATCATCTCAACACAGGCTTTAATCATTTCAGCAGTGGGAAGGAAATGTGGCCAACTATACATTGATTTGTAAGGTTCTCACTCACAAATCACATAGCTGAAGGTGGTCACATGACCACATCAGACTTCAAAGAGGAAGTGCAATGTCTAGAAAATGAAAGTTAGAAATAATCTGTGAAAGCACTAATGATCAAGCCCACTTAGGATCAAATGTTTTATTTAGCATTTAGGAAACCACCAATGAAGATGAAGTTTATAAGTACTTTATCTGATTTTGAGTGAATATTTAATCACATAAATCTAGATTAGTTTAATTTTATAAACCATGCTTCTTACACCCAAAACGCTCATAGGATACTGTGAAAAGAGGATGCTCTGGGATACACCATTTATTTGTGGCTCACATTTGGTTCCGATATTCTCCCTTACATCTCACTCGTGATCCCACCTTGCATTCAAATTCTCCTACTCCTATTTCTTAACTCATTCTTGCCTTCCCATAATTCTTAAAAGTACTAAGCTATTTTACCCACTCCCTCTTTCATTGCCCAGGCTCCTCAGGAAGAAATGTTTCTTTAAATTTCTCTGTAATCCTCCGCTTCCAAATTCCTGGCATTCAACTTTCAGATTTTCCTACATAAACCATTCTATAAAAAAATTTTTTTTTAAATAAACAAGAAGTAGATCACTAAGTTTGTGCAGGAAAAAAAGCAGTATTTAGACTCTAGGAAATAGTAATCCTGGTGCTGCTTTCTGTTCTAGTTAAGTCCCAAATTTGAAAGGTAGTCCTCAAATGGATCACAAGAGGAATGTCTAAGATAAGTAGGGTAAGTGAAGGTTACAGTGCAGACATGATAGGAGTTACCATAATCCCTGTCATTAAATATTTGAAGTGCCTGAGTGTGACACTAGTATTGCTACTATGAAAGTGTTTCTGATATTACTAGTCTAAGTGTGGTTCTGATATTGCTACTCTGAGTATGGTTCTAGTATTGCTACTCTGAGTGTGGTTCTGGTATTGATACTACAGGGTGGTACTACCACTACTATGATCGCTACTTCTACTTATTGTAACTGTTACTGTTTCTTTGGAAGAATTCTTCTGATTATATTCATTTGGCTCATAGTTCAAAGCATAAAAAGAAAGGAATTTTTGGAGGGCACTGGAAAATCTCTATTATTTCTAATTTTAAGAGTTGATGACAAATGACTTTTGCAGAAAATTTGTATAAGCTGTTTATTAAAAACACATCATGGACATGTACCTTGCCTAGTGAAGAACCATAATCTGACCCACAGGATTTCATTTTTAAAACCTTAGGGAAGATTTTACATCATTGATGAGAGAAGAACTACTTATTAAATCATTTATAGCCTCCAACAACTATGTTAATTTATGGTTACAACCTTTCACAGCTGCTGGGCATGACCATCTTAGACATATACTCAGAAGCTTGGAAATTGGCCAAAGCAGTTAGGCAATGAAGGCTATTATGAATGCAGACATATTTTTCTCAGTAGAGTTATCCATTTTCTGATACAATTTAAATGCCAAGAGTGTAAATAAAAGGACAAAAGAATGACTGAAAGATTTTTCTAGAGAATAATAAGCAATCTTACGTGCCTTGGTTCCTAAATTTGGAAATCTGTCACTTTGCTGCTTAGAATCCTAGCAACTTTGGAGTGATGTAAAAATGTTAATGCTTGATTGGAGGGATGAATAAAATTCCTTACTTTGCACCTCAGCCATTCTCCTACCCAGTCAATCCTTTTTATTAGGCCTACTGCTTGAAAGCAAAATGCTGCTTTCTCAGTCCCAAAGAGATAATATTATCCTATCTAATAAAATAGTAAAATGTGCAAATTAACCGTCACTCCACAACAAAAAATGGCGGCTCGCATAGCCACAAGATGGCAGCACCCACTCCCCTCAGCCCTGCTGCAGCGTCTGGGTCCATCAGCCCTGCGGGGGTTCACAGGGACTAAGCGGTGAGGCTGGATCCACCCTCAGATATGGCAGACAGAGCCTGGACAGCAGGGCTTGGGGGCTTCCTTAGTGCAGCGGGGAAGCCCCAGGACTAGCAGACAGAGCCCAGACAGCAGGCTTGGAGGCTTCCTTAGCAAGGTGGTGGCAGGAACACTCCCAAACCCTGCAGAGAGAGCCCAGACTACAGGGCATGGGGGCTTCCTTAGTGTGTTGGTGTCAGTGAAGCCCTCAGGCCTGGCAGACAGAGCACACTGCAGGACATTGGGGCTTCCTTTGCATGGCACATGGTGGCAGGCAGAGAGAAAACAGCAAGGCATGGGGGCCTCATCTCCATGGCTGCAGCCAAACCCTCAGGCCCTGCAGAGAGCAGAGAACAATGGGAGTGAGCCTAGACCATCAGTAGGACATCTCCTGAGAGCTCCTGGATTGTAGAAGATGCAGGTTGGGCTGAGGGACCCCCGTGCACAAATTTCGTGCACTGGGCCTCTAGTCAAGAAATAAAATAGAGTACTATAAATAGAAAAAGAGGGAGAAATCATGAATCTGGAAAGTGTACCGCTTGCTGATCAGTGGTTAGTTAGGAGTTGCCTACAGAATAACACAAGCTTGACAACTTCTAAGTCAATCAAATTCCCACCCTTCTCTTTATCTTTTTTCTTTCTGTTATTTTAAAGACTTCTTACACTTTGCTTATCCCATATATGTAGGATAGTCCAAGTTCTCTTTGGTCCTTTTCACTTCTCATATACCATTTTCTTCTTTGGTAATCTTATATACTTCCAGAACTTCAACTGTCATCTCCAGGATTCTCCATAATCAGTACCTTCAATCCCAATGCTTCTTTGGGTTCTAGACACACATTTCTACCTGTCTTCTTGATAGAATAATAGCTCCATGTGGTCATTCAATGGCCATCTGAATTTCGCTATGTAGGCAAGGATGCCTGGCATCTGCGAGTCTGAGATAGATATACATCATGAGCCTATTGCCAATGTTCATGGAGTTGAGGTGGAAGATGCATGAGGCAATTCAAACCATACAGATCATCCAAATCCCTAATCATTTTGAATAATCTGGGCAGAGAAGGAGAATATGGATACTGCAGGAAAAACAGAACACAGAAAAACTAGACAACCAAAAGTGTGAGGTGAATCTTGGAGGCATTTACCAAGATGAAGAGGGTAGGTATGAGGTTTTCATTGGAGCTTCTGTGCTCTTTTTATGTATCTGCTGTCTCACCTCAGTATATTAGTCAGAAGTGGGAATAACAGCCTTCCCAGCATTTTCAGACTTGGAATCAAGAAAGAATACAGATTGTCTCTCTCCAACAGCTGAATGATACCACAACTCTAGAGAAGCAGAGAATGGTCAACAGAGAAAGAGGAAAAGAAGGATGCTATTGCTCAAGATGGAAAAATAGTTCTTAATAGCATTTAAGTCCTGAGTTTCAGTTGACTCTGACACTCCACTATATTACTGCCTTTTTCAATTCTCAGTATTTTTCCCCATAATATAGTACTAATAAAATCCATCTTTACTTGAAGAAGTTTAAGGTCATCCTTGAAACCAAAGAATTTTAATGAAGGGAGTCACCAAATCCTGTTGAAACTCTTCAATGACTGGATTACATGTTCTTGTTTTTCCATTTCCTCTGCCGGATGATGTCTCAGGGGGACACATAATGTCTTGCTTATCTTGATGCCCTTTCCAAATTAGCACAATGAAGGTACAAAGAAGGTACAAAAATCAAAACAAAACAAAACAAAAAAACATGCATTGTGATGATTTCCTGCAGCATACCCCAGTGGCCAATCTGTGTTTCTTCAGCACTCTGATTCAGAGATCATTTGTACGTGTCTTATGACCAGTGATTTATAGTGGAGACTTGACCAGGATAAAGGAACAAGTGTTGGACCCTTAGATCCTGCGTTTGATTTTTGTCTCTACTATCAAACAGCTTTCCATTGTCGCATTTGGTTCACATTTCTCCTCACTCCTTGTCCATGCTAGAACAATGAAGTTATTTCTTCTCAATCAGCTCTGTATTTCCCTCTAATACACTGTTTTCTTAGTCGAAACAGTGGAAACAATTTCAAACACAGAATGACAGCCTAACTAACATGTCCTCTCAGCATGCATCTTGTGAAGAAAACAGGGAAACAGAAAGAACAGAATGATACAGGCAGGGTGGGCTCTTGGGAAATCTGTCAGAAAGACATACATTTCATATCAAGGTCTTCGGTCAGCCCCCTGCCTTCTGTTGACCAGAGGGTTGAGTTCAGCCTGTACTCTTCTCTGACACTCCCTTCTCTT
Source organism: Pipistrellus hanaki (assembly GCF_964339955.1). Taxonomy (NCBI): domain Eukaryota; kingdom Metazoa; phylum Chordata; class Mammalia; order Chiroptera; family Vespertilionidae; genus Pipistrellus; species Pipistrellus hanaki. The sequence continues at coordinate 28,637,869 of NC_140504.1, forward strand.
CTATTTCATTCCAGGACATTCAAGCCCAATGATTTGTTTTGGAAATGCTATCATTTGTTAGCTTAGCTTTTATCTCAGTTGGATGCCTTTCCTGTTTCACTTCTTTCCTTTCAAGGAGCTAGAGCCAACACTTGACTCTGGGAGTTTTATTCAACACACCCCTGTTGTTAGATGGAGCTGAAGAAACTTTGATTAACAAGCCTACCCAGGTTCAAGGATTGCCCAGGGTGTGTTTCTGCCACCCTCTGCCGCTGAAAGAGAGATGAAGTGAATGGAGCTTCTGTTTGGAATATTGGCCTAGTAATAAACTCCAGCAGGGTGGAGCCAGAGGAGAATCTGCATGTGTCTTTGTGAAGCACCCGCCATTATCAAAGTTGTTCCAAATCTGTAGTCTCAGCTAGACTAGAGATCCAAGATTCCTGCGTTGCTCAGAGCTGTTTCTGATTATGCAAAATTGGTCTCCCAGGCAATGCAGAATTCTTCACTGGGATGCTGAACTGGAGAGATGAGGAGGAAACAAAAGGGAATTCAGGAACACCATCTCTGGATGGGAGAAAGCACATAGAAATAATTGATAAAGAGAAGGGCTGTTGGAATTGATAATAATCATTGGCTTCTGCCTAAAACTTTATATCTGACTAGTGTTTTTTACGTATTTTTATAAATTTATTTTTTAAAATTTATTTTGTAATCATTAAACCACTTGATCTTATAAATCCTTGAAGGCTAGACTCACCAGGTTGGGGTGGGCAGGGGATGGGAGGTGGGGGATGGAAGTGGCAAGGAGAACATGGTATAATGGCATTGATAATTTGCATATGCCCTAGGTTGAGAATATCACCCAGGCTCATTATAGGTAGAAGGGAGAGAATATAAGAGCTAAAACTTAAAAGTCAAAACAGTATACAAATTGCAAGAAAATATAGGAAACTAATTTTAGCATCTTGATGGGAAAGGAGGGTAAGTTTTGCTTTTCAATCCACAGAAATCCTACAGGAGAAGCTGAACAGATTTAATAATACCAAGACATTTCTTAAAAGGTTTTTTTATTTTCTTATCTTTCATTTTGAGGCTTTCATCGGTTGTCTGGGGATCCTTGTCTATCTGTTGGGTGAACTGGATGGGCCATTTATTGACAAATTCCCAGTGTCTGTGTATTTCCTATTGCTGTTGTAATGATTAGTACACACTCAGTGGCTTAAAGTAACACAAATTTATTATCTTATGTTTCTAGAGGCCTAAATAAGTCTCAGTATACTAAAATGAAGACGTTGACAGGGCTGTGTGCCTTTCTGAAGGCTCTAGGGGAAAATTTGTTTTCCTATCATTTCCTGCTTCTTGAGGATGCCTGTGGTTTTTGCTCTGGTGAAGAGAAAGCCCCCTTCCATCTTCAAAGCCAGCACTGGCCAGTTGAGCCTTGTTCACATCTCATTACTCTGACTTCTTCTGTTGTCCTTCCCATTTAAGGACCAGAGTCCTTACCATTGGGTTAACCCAAATAATCTAGGATAATCTTCCCATTTTAAAGTCAGTTGACTAACAGCCTTAATTTTTCTTTGCTATATGATCTAATATACACAAGTTGTAGGCATTAGGAAGTAGATATCTTTGGGAGGTCTTTATTCTGCCTATTACAAGTGTATGTACATTCAGATATCTGTAAATATATAGAAAAAGCCTGGAAGTTTTATATATATATTTACAGATATCTGAATGTACATACACTTGCTATAGCAAATGAAGTAACAGTGTTTGCCTGAAGAGGGGAATGGAAATTGGGACAGAAATAAAGGAAAACTGTCATGTTTTACCTGCCAATTATCACATTTACTTTGGAGTAACAAGCCTGAACTTAAAGATTTGTAAACATATTAATAAATTTTTATTAAATCCTAATCCTATATAATAGAAGCCTAGATGGCATTGCACGACTTTGTCACAAGACGGCCACTGTGACTTTGTTATAGATGAATGTCTCAATGTCATCACAAGATGGCCACCACAAGATGGCCTTCCTCACTTCACAAGATGGCTGCCATAAGATGGCCACTACAAGATGATCACCACAAGTTGGCCAGCAGGGGAAGGCAGTAGGGAAGGAACATGCCATCAGGGAAGGGCTGTTGGGGGTGATTGGGCTGGCAGGAAAGGGCAGTTAGAGGCAACCAGGCTGGCAGAGGAGGGCAGTTGGGAGTGAGATCAGGCTGGCAGGAAAAGGCAGTTGGGGGAAACCAGGCTTGCAGGGCAAGGCAGTTGGGGGTGATAGGGCCAGCAGGGGAGCAGTTAAGGGGCAATAAGGCAGGCAGACAGGCAAGCGGTTATGAGCCAGCAGTCCTAGATAGTGAGAGGAATGTCCAACTGCCAGTTTAGGCCTGATCCCACAGGTATCGGGTCCACACTGGCAGTTGGACATCCCCAAGGGTCCCAGATTGAAGAGGGTGCAGATCATGCTGAGGTATCCTCCCCCGCCCCCCAACCGTGCACAAATTTTGTGCATCAGGCCTCTAGTTATTTATATTTGTCATTTGACCATAATGCTCATAACAGTGTGATAGAAGAAGTTGGAGTATATATGTGATTAAAGACAACAAGATAGACTGAAATTGCATTAATAAAGCAGTTAGATCCTGAGATCCTATCCCTATATCCAAATGAACGGCATTTGCTTCTCTTCCATCCTGGATGAAGATAGTAGATTTATTCCCTGGATACTGTAACAGAGGATCTCTGGCTTGGGAGACTTAAACTTACTGACTATTGCAGTTATTATTGCTGCATAATTACCACCCCTCCTCCCCACTGGCAGTAAAAAAAAATATATATTAATGGGAGAGAACAATTTTATTAAGCTCATAGATTCTGTGAGCCCATTAATTCAGACAGTGCCTGGCAAGAACACTCGTTTCTGCTCCACATGTCTGGGGCTTCTGAAGACTCATGGTTAGGCCCTGGAATCATCTGGAGGTGTCTGCATGCAACATGCCTGGCCATTAATCTGTCGATTAAGGCCTTAGCTGGGTTCAGGGTGGGGCAAACATAGGTTTACAGTTCTTTGTATGGAAAGCAATTCAATAAATAAAGATGCAAGAATAAGCTCTGTGTTCTGCATACTCACAAAAGTAAACCTACTTTTGCCCATAAGAGTCTGATAATCCCAACTCCCTTACAGAGCATTCTTGCAATTCAGATATCCTGATTTAAGATCACGTGAGGTATTTTAGTTTTGGTCAGAGAGTCTGCACAGCAGACAGGTGAATTGAAAGAAACCCTGCTTTTATACCCAGCCATTGTTTTACAAAATATAACATTGAGAGAGATATAGAAGAACATTAAAAAGCTCAATATTTAAACACCAGAGAGATTTAAAGAAATAAACACCTTATTTTTAGCATCGTATTAACTAACTCTCATTAATTATTTTTGGTTAAATTTCCTATATGTCTATGTAGACAAAACCCTGGCTTTTTTCTCTTCCCATTTTAATTTGCCATTGAAATCTCTGTTTTTGCCGAAACCGATTTGGCTCAGTGGATAGAGCGTAGGCTTGGGGACTGAAGGGTCCCGGGTTCGATTCCGGTCAAGGGCATGTACCTTGGTTGCAGGCACATCCCCGGTAGGGGGTGTGCAAGAGGCAGCTGTTGGATGACTCTCTCTCTCATCGATGTTTCTAACTTGCTATCTCTCTCCCTTCTTCTCTACAAAATCAATAAAATATATTTTTTTAAAAATAAGAAGAAAAAAAAAAAGAAATCTCTGTTTTTATGAAACTTAACTCTGCAATGGAGTAGCATGGTTGTACTTATAGCCATCCAGAGTTGCTCTCTGTTATTTCAGTTGCCATTCATTAAACTGAGGAAGAACTGTGAGTAGAGAGAGAAAAATAAAGCATCACATCACCCTCTTTGGAGGGCTGCTACTTTCTTTCTTTCTTCCACAGAGCAAAACCAGAAAAAATAGCACTGTAGTCACAGGATAGCCACACACCTTTTCTCAATTAAAAGAAAAAAAGTTTACTGAGCTCTTACTCCTCCCTAAATTTATAAACAACCCCTCCTTAGAACCCTAAGTGATGCTTCAGGCCATTGACAGTCCCCTGTTGTCATTTCCTGAAATGTCTTCAGAGGCACAGATTCTAGGAGACTGCCAAATTGAAACCCGTTCCTCAACAGGCTTTATGGCTTCAGCAGGAAGGAGGCAAATGTATCATATTGGGGAGCCAGATTGGAATCAGGATAAATACCTTCTGAATCTCTGAGCCAGGATCACTGCTTTTACAGTAATAGAGATTAACTTGGCCAGGGGAACACATGAGAGAGCACATTTTAACCAGATTGATTGGTGCCATCATCCTCTGTATTCTTGAAGCCCTGAACATGACTTTGCCATAGCCCTCACCGCACTGCCCTCTAACTGACTGTTGGATGCCTTTCTTCTCCACTTGGCCCAAAACTCTTGGAGGGCAGGCACCATGTTTAGCTCATCTTAACCTAATGCCTATACAGGGACTGGCCCAAGGCAGACATCTATACATGTTCACCAAATGAAAGGCTGGGGGCGGGGGGGGGGGGGGGGGGGGGGGACTGGAAATGAAAAAGAAGGAGAGAGCTTGTTTCCTAAAATCTAAATTTTGAGTAGGCAGATCTATTTGCTTTACATATAGAGCCACTGCTTTTTTCCCCTCTTCTTTTCCATTTTAAAGCATATTTCTCTCTTCAAGAGCAGATTCTCCTTTATTTAGAAATCCTGTTTAAGGAATCTATAAAGCCTAACCATGTCATTATTAGTCTTCCACAGTTGAGAGTGTGAAGGACTTACATGAGAAAAAAAGCCAATGGGAGCCAGCCAGGTGAGAAGTTGGTTATATAACATAACAGGAAACCACGGAATTAAATCTAAACAGTTGAGTGTCAGACAGTCTGTCCAAGATTTGCATGCCCTTCTTCCTAGACTGCCTTCATCTTAGGGCAGGCACTGAGTCTTCTCTGCATTCCCAGCACCTAGTGAAATTTAAGCAAAAGCAACTGAAGATATTTTATGTCTTGAGGCAAACTAGACATGGAAAAGCCAATGCTAATGTAAACATCACAAATTGAAGAAACAAAAAAGGGATTGAAAGGAACTGCATTTGCTGGGCTCTGCTCCCCATTTCACCTCCTTGGGCTATGTCTGCATCCTCTGCCCCAACGAAGGAGTGATTGCAGTGTCTACCATTTATTATATGCTTAATACATGTCACACACCATCCTAGGTATTTTAGGAACCTTATTTACAATATTTTCAACAAACTTCTGGGAATATATCAGTCTCCTTTGTGTTTTTTTTTTTCAAATATGGAAAATAAGGATCAGGATGGTATCAGCAACCAGCCTATGACCATTCAGCTAGCATGCACATTTCAAACTCTAGTATTTCTGTTGCTTAGAAAATCAGAGCTAGGAACAGAAAAATGACCTTTCTTCCTCCATTTACCCCTCTTCCCCAGTTTTATTGAGCAATAATTGACATATAGTAATTTATGCAAATTTTAAAATGTAGAAGGTGTTGATTTGATATTTTCATAATTGCAAAATGATTGTCTCTCTAGTATTAGCTACCACTTCCTTCTGGTCACATACTTACCATGCCTTTTTGTGGTGAGAAGAAAAATGACCTTACTTATGTGAGAGGGATATGATTAATGAACTCCAAAATAAGACAAAGGAAATGTGTAATGACAAGATCTTAGGAAGAAAAGTCTTTGCAACCCACACTGGGCTCGCTCCTGGTGTGGCCACCTGCGAGGTGACCTTGTTCTCATCTTGTTTCTTTTAATTATGTATTGAACCGGCAGTATACATGCCACAGAATATGGCACAAAAGCTTGGCCTTTCCCTATAGCTGAGCCAGTTCTCAGAGCAGCAAACAATCACCAAACAGGCATTCCAGTTGAGAAGTGTGCATCCAGCCACATGCCAGAAGGAAGCATCAGCCTCTCTGGCTCAAACATGATACAGCAAGTTGGCCGAGTTGGCTCCTTACTGGCTGGAGAGAGCGGATTGTGTACATCTCCTCCCAACTCTGTTCAATTATGGCCTAAGGGTAGCTTGGAATCAGCTGGGTTGTGGGTATTTGCACCATGGAAATTGAAAACACTGAAGATAAGGGCTTCTATCTTGGAAATCCAGTTGATTATTGAGTGTCTCCCTGAAGTACCAGAGGATGCTCATCAGACACTGTCATCTGTCCTGTTGTAGCAAAGACAAGGTGGTAACACAGAGGGTGATATCAACTATGTCTGCAAACCTATTGGGGATTTAGGGAGCCTGTCAGGATACCCGTTTTTCCTGATTGAATTTTGAACCAATTGGGATACTCACAACCATCAGGCAGGTGAAGACTAAGGTATCAGCTTTTCTGCTGGTAAAGGCTATGTTGGTGAATGTGGGTTAGGTGCAGTAAGAATGCATCTCCTAGTACTGTCCCCCAGAATTAGACAGACTTACCCACCTAATCGCAGGCTCATCAGAACAACCACCTATCTTCCCATATGTCCACTAGAGGAAGGAGAGAAGAAAGGAGTAATCTTTCTTGGCCTGGTATCCCTCTCCCAAAGTCACCAGTAAGTAGTCACTCCACCCTGGGATGAATTAGTGAAGGAGCAGATGAAGAGTGAAAGCATTATTCAAATTGAGTTCCCACCACATGGAAAGATATATCAGAGTAGGGAAGAACCATTATTGTCCTATGAAAACCCAAAACAACCAAGTGGGAAGGTGATAAAAATGTAAAGTGGATTCCCCTCCCGCTCCCAGGTTCATAATTTATTATATAAATTGAGTATCACATGATGGGTTGACATTAGCTTCTTCAGGCACAGGAACATAACAGATGAGGTACAGACAGTTTAGAATCTATATATTGTTTTCACAGCTAGAGATTTTTTAAGACCTTAAAGTATAAAATCATCAAAGCAATGCTTCCATATATGGCCATTCTACCTGTGAAAGTATGAGAGCTGAGATATCTTGTTATAGCAGTGAAATGGAATTAGGCATCAGTTTCTGGACCTGCTATGATTTCAGTCTTGCAAAACACATAAATTCTACAGCTGGTATGCTTCAACATACACAGCTACTCCTTGGTTTGGCCAAAAGAATTCATGTAAATTGGATTCTGCGGATCTCAATCTGGACACATTTCTGCCTTCCTAGTATTTATGTTTCAAAAAGTATCAGATTGTCCTGTATCTTTTTTCCTTCCTTTTTATTTTTAATATGTTTGTATTTATTTTATTTTTAAACCATTTCTTTCTTTTTATTTTTTAAATATATTTTTATTGATTTCAGAGAAGACAGGAGAGGGAGAGAGTTTAGAAACATCAATGATGAGAATCATTCATTGGCTGCCTCCTGCACACCCCCTATTGGGGATCAAGCCTGCAACCTAGGCATGTATCCTTGACCGGAATCAAACCAGGGTCCCCTCAGTCTATAGGCTGAGCAAAACCAGCTAGGGCTGTCCTATATCTTGAGGAATATATAGTGGTTGGTGGTATTCTTATGCACACACACACACACACACACACACACACACACACACCTCACCATGACATTACAGATGGTGTCTATCAAAGCAATTATAGTCTATAAAAGCTATTATGGGATCTCAGAGTCCCTTTCAAGCTTGAGACATCCTATGCAATCCAGCCACGGGTGAGTAATTCTTGTGGGACCTGCCTGAGAGTAAGATTTGCTTTCCCTCTTCTCTGTGGGGTTTTACCCATAAGCCTCCAGGACCCAACCTTCATCATGGTACCACTGATTTTCACAGTCTCCATTAGTTGTTAGCTGATGCAGTTTTACATTGGCGGTCAGCAGGCTACATAAAGGCTGGCATTCTGCAGAGTGTCTTCAAAAAGTTTTCCTTTAGTGCATATTCCCTCTATTCTCACTTAGAAAATGTGGAAATACTCTGTCCTTATCTAACTGTGAGTATCCTGTCTGCTAGAGCAATCTAGGCCAGAGAAGCTTTGAACTGTGTAGATGGGCTGGTTTCCAGACTTAGCTCTGTTTCCATTGCAGTGAAACTGTCCAAGAACTGGTTGTCCCGAATGAAAGGGACATAACTAGTTCCATAGACTCTTTGTTTAGTGTGAAAGACTATTCCTGATGTGCTTTTATGTCTCTTAGTGCAATATTATTCAGACAAATAACTAGGTGGCAAAAAGTCGATATTACTTTGCTGATTGGGACATAAAATAAGAATGTGAATCTTGTGGAATGTCTCTGGTACTAGTTTGGTCATGATCTCTGCCTCCTTCCACTGGCCTCATGAGTCTCCTTCTGTCACAATATGATCTAAAATATCTTCTGGGTCTAATTATGTTTGAACTAAATTTCTAAAGTTTGGAGTTCAATTAAAACCAAAATGAGGACGTACTTTAGTTTTCATGGTTAGTCTTCCTGATTGATTGTATTAGATTGTTAATAACTCTTGAGATTATCTTATTTTATTGAGCATCAGCCTGAACTTTATACTGAAGCTCGGTGTTTGCCTGTTAATCTATTCAGCAAGTGCTTATTGAACACCCATTATGTACCAGGGTCTGCACTGGGTATCAGAATTATTGAAAAATCAAAGAATGGAATGAAGAGAATGATGTGCTGACAAGTCATTACAATTTAATGAGGAGTATAATGCTGGATTATTAGAATCAGTGGAAAGATGGAAGAGATGCACAGACTGTCTGAGTGAGTCATGAAGCACTTGAGCTAAACTTGAAGAATAAAAAGGAGTTTTTCAAGAGGACGGTTAGGGGCAGAGCCTTAGGCAGAGTGGAAGGCACCAGTGCCTTAGAGCATGTGGCATTCTGGGGAACTTACAGAAGTTCAGTTGGAGTACAAAGGACAAAAGAATCGGGAGTAAGGCTTCCAGTGTGCCAGCTGCTTCCAGTGTTCTATACTAGTTATCACATCAAACTCTACAACACTCTGAGTGTGGTACTATCAGCCCCATTTTACAGATGAGAAAAGGGAGTCTTATAGAGGTTATAGAACTTGCTCAAGGTTACTGACCTAGTAGATGTTCGAACTGAAGTTTGACCTCTCCCCAAGAAGTGACATTATTAATTACTATACACAACTCCCTCCTTCATGCTTATCTTCATATTGCAGTTCTTAGACAAACTTTTTTGTTTTCTGTCTCCTCAAGTAGCTGCCAAAGTCCCTTTTTGTAACCAAGATATTTTTCTCCACAAGATCAGCAAAGATAGCTGGTGTATGGAATGCAGCCATTCTACATCATCATCATTCCTTGGCTAAAAGAAATGCAGAATCAGCCTCCACAGTATGGCAGAGGAATTTCAAGTTCAAATCTGAGGCTCAATAATTATCAACTCATCAAATTGTAGTTCCATCAAACTTGGGCACACCTTTAAAGTAGTAGCTTTCGCAGGGTTTGAGCTGTCGAGGGAGTTTTGGAGAGAGCTGTCTGAAACTAGAGGAACAAGTCTGTTTATTAAAAGCATGAGAAAATTGGGCGTCTTTGGCACTTTCACCACTCTTCTCACAGGTCTATTAGTTCTCCTACTACCCTACCTGTGCATGAAGAGCCAGTCTGGCATGATGGGAAACCCAGGGAACCTGCAGTCTAAGATCTTAAGTTGAGTCACGTTAGACACCGTGGAAACTTGGGCAAGAAAATTTTCCTTTAAAAAAAAAAAAGTCATCCCCTGTGTAGAATAGTAGTAAAAGGTGCAGGTTGTGGGTCCAGGCTTCTAGAACTCAAATCCAAGTTTTGCCATTCCCCAACTGTGTGTGCCCTTGGGCAAGACACAGAAATGAGTGTGCATCAGTGTTTACATACATCAGGGGTAGTAATAGTGCCTGCTTCATGAGGCTGTTGGGAAGAGTAACAGAGATCACTCATAGGAGGATTGTAGAATGGTGTTTGACAGAGAAAGAACACCTTAAGTGTTAGCTTACATTTCTGTTGTTTTCTTTTAGCTCTCAGTTTCCCTGCCCCAATTAAGTCTAAGTGTTCCTTCTTGGAGAAAATCATTCTTTCTTTCTTTTTAAAAAAATATATTTTATTGATTTTTTACAGAGAGGAAGAGAGAGGGATAGAGAGTTAGAAACATCGATGAGAGAGAATCATCGATCAGCTGCCTCTTGCACACCCTCCCCTCCCCTCCCCCCCCCCCCCCCCCCCCCGGGGATGTGCCCACAACCAAGATACATGCCCTTGGAATCGAACCTAGGACCTTTCAGTCTGCAGTCCAACGCTCTATCCACTGAGCCAAACAGGTTTTGGCATCATTCTTTCTTTTTAAATTTTTTTCTACTTAAGGAAGGTCAGTTTAAACTTCTGTGCATTATAATCCACTTGCTGGCATTGCAGTGACGTGCAGATCTGCAAATCCAGACATCCAGCCTTGGCATGTCACTTCTGGCACTCAGTGTAGCATCTCAAGACCAACAGGAATCCATTTTGTTCCAGACAAACAATGGTGATCTTATTTCCTGTTTTCTCTGTGGTGAGAATTATTGTCTCTTTGCCATAACCAAACCTTACAATCTTTGTACAATGGAAAAATAAATATTGATGAATGTTTTATTTCTTTCAATGAGAGGAAGCCTACTATTTTACGCTGACAAATTCTACTGGAAATAAATCATACTGCTATGGAAACCATGCCCAATCACCACTGAGAAGTGGATGCTATATATGTTCTTTGAAGGTACATGGTTTAAGCATTGTATTTTAGAACATATTTGACTTTCAATTCTGTTCCCATAGTGTTAGACTAAAGCTTGTCTGCTGACTGCTTTTCTGTCCAGTCTTTTTTAGAATCCCTTGCTATCTTTGCAATGTTGAATCCCATGGTGGAAACTACAAAAATCTTGTGATTAGTTCTGGCTATGCTACTTCTGGCCATGTGTCCTGGGGTAGGCTTCCCAATCTTTCTGATCCAATACAATTATAAATTATCAAGACTATAAAAATAAAGATAATATCTCGAAAGGCTTGGGTGAAGATCAAATAGGGCGATGTGTGTATAGGTATTGAATCTTTCCTTGGACTTTTTTATAGGAGGCAGTTGAGCATTTGTTGAGCCTCCCTCGGCTTCGTAAGGAGACATGTCTTATTGAATGAGACATGCAGTTAAAGAGTCAATAATGCACTTCAGAGAGGATACCTGGAGGCATATTTGAATAATGTTCTTCTTCATATGGAAGTTGAATGAGAATGAGTTTTTTCCCCCTGATAAAGTGAATTCAGAGTTTTAGGAACTCAGATATAGTAGAACATCTGTTGAGTGAATAAACTGATCAACAAGACAAAAGGAAGAAGGATTTACAAAAGTAAGAGATGGTAACTGAGAGGGAAAGATTACTTGAAATTCCAAAATACTTGAAATACCTCAAATTACTTTAAATACCCCACATCTGTTTACTTTTTTCTTTTTGAATCACAGCCTCTAGTGCTCCTTGCACTGCATCTTCTTAATCTCTCTCTCTCTCTCTCTCTCTCTCTCTCTCTCTCTCTCTCTCTCTCTCTCTCTCTTTTCTCTCTCTCTCTCTCTCTCTCTCTCTCTCTCTCTCTCTCTCTCTCTCTTCTCCCTCTCTCTCTCTCTCTCTCTCTCTCTCTCTCTCTCTCTCTCTCTCTCTCTCTCTCTTCCTGTTCATCTGTGCCCAGAAGCCCCACCACCAAACCTTGAACCAAGATTGAGCAGATCTGAATGTCTATAGACATCTCTGCTACAATGATCCAACATTAGAGACCCCAAAATTCCAGCAGAACTTTACTACCCCGTTTTGGTTTGCCATGCAGATCTTTTTTCTGTCCTGAGTGGTTCTATCCAACCGGTTTTATGTAAGATCAAGGCTTTCTTGGGAAATCATCTTCCAAACTCTCACCCACTTCCCAGATAGATTCTATTTAGAGCAGTTTTGCCAGCTTGGCCTGTGTGAAAAGTGCCAAAGGAGTGGGTTTTTACATCAGGATGATCCAGGATAGAGATAGGATAGGCCAGGAGGTCAGAAAGGGCAGACTCAGGACACCAGAGAGTCTGGAGCTGGATGGGATATAGGACCTGGTGGTCAGAGGGAGAACTGAAGTAAAAGGAAAAGGTTTGCACTAAGCCCAAACAATATAAAACTTGGACAAACAATCTTATTAAGGCAGGAGAAAACACGAAACTCTTGTTTTTGTTTATTCAGTTATTTATTTTACTAGTGACCTGGTACATGAAATTCATGCACATTAAAAGGGGATCAATTAGAGGAAATAATTTAATATTGCTACTTGCCTTTTCTCTATAATAGAAGTATCAGAGATGAAAGAAAATTAATGAAATGTATATGAAAACCTTCCTCCTGTCAGAGTCTGGGGCTTATTATGGGACCCAGAGTCAAGTCCCTACCCATCCACATGTGCCTCAAAATCTCGTGAGACCCAGATCCAGCCACCCCTCCCCCCTCACTGGGCTAGATCCAGACCCGACTAATCCCACCTTTGTCAAACCCTGCTGGGAAGGGGGTGTAGCTTCAGGTACTCTGGCCCAGCACCAGGACGGGGGCATGGCCTGAGTTCCCCAGTCCAGACCAGGCGGGGGGCATGTCTTGAGGTCCCCTGTCAAGCCCCACCAGATGGGGGGAGGGGGGGGACAGCCTTAGGTTCCCCAGCCCAGCACTGAGAGGGGGGCATAGCCTCAGGTCCCCTGTCAAGCCCCATTGGGTGTGGGCATGGCCCGAGTTCCCCTGATCCAGCACACGGGGGAACATCTTGAGGTCCCCCATCAAGCCCCGCTGGGCACAGGGTGCAGCCTGAGGTCACCTGTCAAGCCCTGCTGGGTAGAGGTGCAACCTGAGGTCTCCCAGCCTGGTGCCAGGGTGGGGGGAGCCACCTCAGGCCCCTAGCCCAGCACCAGGACGGGAGGCACACCTTGAGGTCCCCCATCAAGCCCCACCAGGTGAGGGGTGCCACCTGAGGTCCCCTATCAAGCCCTGCAGGGTGGGGGACATGGTCTGAGGTTCCCTGTCAAGTCCTATCGAGGCAGGGGAGGGCATAGCCTCAGGTCTCTGCTGATTGCTTGTTAAGGCTTCTTATGGGAACTTGGCCCCAGCTGTGGGTGCAGCCATCTTTGTGATGGAGTGATGGTTAATTAGCATATTCCCTCTTTATTAGCTAGGATATCTATGATTCTTTGAACTTACCTCAACCTGAGGACATTTCTTTTCTTTTTTTCTGGAGTCGGAATCTTTGTTTGGTCACTATAGCTGCAACAGTTCAGGGCCCACATATTCAGACTGTGAGGCAATGCAGCATAGCAGAAGAAGGACAGTCTGGGCCGTCATTCAAATTTTAATCCAGTAATTTGCTGGCTGTGTGAACTCTGGCAGGTCATTTTACCCACTCCAAATCTCAATTTCCTCATTTTAAAGTGGCAGTAATAATAGGTATTCATGGAAAGACTGAAAGGCTTGAATGAGGTGAAATGTGTAAAACATCTGAAACATGGGATGTGCTCAGTATGCTATAGCTATTTCCTATTGTTGTTGAAATCCACCCCAGCTCGCAGTGCTCCCCAGAGACCTCTCCACAAGTTGCTTCTCCTGGGTATGGAAGGGAGTCCAGGATACTCTGAGCAACCTTGAGTCCACACCAGTTACTCTGGCCAAGGGCATTTCACGGAGCTGAGAATAGACTGTCTGCCATGGCTTAGGAATGGCAGATGGCCCTGCTTCCTGCAGCTACATGGGGAACATCTGGACAACAGGAACTGCAAAGTGAATCTCTTCAAACACTTCCATCTCATGGAGAGCTCTAGTCCCATTTTGTTCTGACTTCTTGCTCTTTGCCTTTTCATGTTGGCCCCCAGCTGCCCACCAAGAGCTCAGAGCGGCAATGTAATCCGTAACAGTGAAATCTATGTCCCTCCATTCTCTTCTGTCCATAGTGGAAACATTAATCTCGGATACAACACTCTGAAACAGCTGTGGTCCCATTTCAAGTTATTTTTATATTGGATAACATCCTGTCATTATTATCAATCTGTTGAATGAAATGAAAAAGTCGGCAGGGGGGGAGCACTTATGTCTTTGGGATCTCCTTATGAAATGAAATCTTTTTAGTACTTTAGGACCAAATAAATCATTACCACCACCTCCACTAACAACAAAACAGAAAACTAAAGTAAGGGCTCTAGACTCAGTGGTAGGCCCTGGTCAGATCTGCAGCAGGCTGGATTAAATGGAAGAAATAAGTGCAGAATATAACTTTCGTGTATGATAGGTATAGCCTCTGAGAGACGATGAGACCCCTCTCAAAGCCTAGGGTATAAGAGGCAGCAAGCCAGGACTGTATTCTTATTCCAAGCAGGCAGCCTTGACCACCAGACCTGTTAGTTTGCTAGTCTGATAAAGAATGATTTCTCTGATTCTTGGTTGCCTTTCTTGCTCAATCTTCTAACCCCACTCCAACCTTTATGGATTGGCCTAACTGAGAACAAGAAAGATCTGGGTTTGCATTCTGGCTCTGCCTTCTAATGATCTATGATAATAGGAAAGTTATTTAACCTTCTAATCTTTGTTTTTTCATCTTTAAAGCAATGCACACTTCAAAAAGTTTTTTTCTGGGCATTAAATAACATAATTAAAATCAAGCGTCTATACCACCCACACAAGTAATGCTCAGTAACTTTTAATTTTCTTCCTACCCCTTCCACAGAGAACCAGGTAAAAATGGCCCTGAGCCTCACCTATAAGTTAATAATAATAATAATAATAATACCTATTTTGTTGATTCTAAGATACCTTTTGTCATTGTAATATCTTCCACTTGGCAACATCCTACAGTCTGGATAACCAGAGGGCAATTGTGACATAGCTGTTATTGCTTGTGAATATATAAACTTATTGTTATTTCTGATGGCTTGACTGGACAACTATAGTTCTCCTTGCCATTTGAGAACAATTTGAGGAAGTGTGAGTCTTGGTTGCGGGTGGAAAATTTTACACAACTTCTGATAAGGTAAAAACCTTGTCCTCACATCAAAAGCAGCAAAATGGGTATCAGCCACATGTAAGAAAATATCAGAAACAATAGTGGAGCACTTTTTAAAGAAAACCACAATACAAGTGTGCTGATGGCCTAAAGGATAAGATCAAGTGCAAAAACACAACCCTTTTCAGACAATCTCATGGAAAAGTAACTCAGACCGTAAAATGAAGAGGCTTTCAGAATATGTTAACTAATTTATTTTGATATATTTTCCTTTCAATTATGTATAAAAATGATATATAGTAAAAAGTAAAAAGCTATTCCCAACTAAGTCCAAGAAAGTTATTTTTATATGTACACAATAAAAAGCCAAGTGATAGAAGAATATTGTATCAAAATTTTATTGGCAATATCCTATTAATCTTAATAGTACTGTATATAAACTAATGGTTCAGTTTATAAATAATGGCATCTTAGATTCATGAACTAGGGTTAAAAAAACACACACCACAAAACTCCCTAATTTGTTACAAGAAATAAATGAGAGAGTGTATGAAAAGCATTCTCATACCCATTATCCAACACATGCTAATTGAATCTCATTCAGAATTGACAGTCTTGGACTCTTAGAAGTGACCTCAAAGATCATCTCCTGGAATGGTTCTATTCTTCTGCCAGTTTCACTGGTGCCAATTGTATTTGCAGACCACTTTGAGGAGCTTCTTAAATGTAGACATCACCATCCCCTGGCTACATTTGTTTGAAGTAGAGTCCAGAATAGATGTCTCTATGCTGGTGCCAACTTGGCACTAGAGTTCAGCCCAACAGACATGCTCTACAAGTAACAACGGGTCTTCTAGAAGATCCCTGACTTTTGGCATTTAATATTCAGAGACTCAGCCGACAGTAGATTGGAGAGAAAGCCACAGCATCCACAAAAAGAGACAGAAAATAGAAGCCACTAAAGAGTAGAAGCCAGGACCAAAAAGGACCACAAAAAAGCAGAGCCCAAGAAACAAAGCAGCAGAGGAATAAAAAAAAAGCAGAAAGAGAAAGAAGCAGAGATGGAGGTCATCCAAAAGAGCCCAATTCACCCAAAGTCAGCCTAAAGTTGGGATTCAGTGTAATGCATTCCTCAATTACTCACACTTACGAGATTTTTGCAAGGAAATAAATATATATTTTTAGCTGGTTCTTTAAAAAGAAAACTCTTTTCTTGTCAGCTGGTTCAGTGGTCTTTGTTCTTTATTCATTCTTTAAAACCCTATAGAGATGAAGTTTATAGTCCATTATAATAATGCCTAAGAAAACCTATCAAAACATTTCCATATCTATAATTCACAATAGCCATACAAACACTATGCAGATCACATTTAATTTTCAGCAAATTGTCATAGGCAGCAATTCCCTTGCTTATGGATTTGGGGAAGTGGTAATTTCCTTTAATGTATGGCATATTTACTGTAATTAAAAACATTTTTTTATTGCTTTTGGTTTGGTTCCAAATGCACAATCAGTGTGAGGTCAACTGGAACTGAAAGGAGAAGAAACAGACATGAGACATAATGAGGAAAGACACAATTTTCTTAAAGTCAAGACTGAAAACCTACTTCCAGGATCTTCTTTCCTCCCCATTGGTAATCCTGATTGAAATGCTCCACCAGTAAGCGAGGACAAATACCCCAGTGAACTGACAACATTTCTTCATGTTGAATTCTCATACACATAGGACTGGTTGAAACGTTAAAAGGCTTGACCTGGACCCAGAAAGTTGATTTAAATCACTGCTTTGCTATATAATAGCTGATGTTCTTAAGCAGATCACCTGGACCCTCTGAATCTCCAACTCACATCCTCAAAATGAGATACTAATACTGACTACATAGGGAATTGTGGGAATTCAGTCAATGAGATTTGTAGATTGCAGAAAACCACAAGGAGGTGAGGACCGCACAGGGGGTAGGGGATAAGGGGGGGATTACTGTTGTACCTGATCCTAGGAATACCTTGTCACTCTGGGCAGGGCAAGTGGAGAGGACGTAGGCTCTTGCCAAAACAACACTAACTTAAATCTCCAATCTTTCCCATGCCAAAACTGTTTTGTGTTCAGGTTGATTGATTGATTATTATAATCCTCAGCCTCTCAATTATCCCTCCACTGCTGGGAAAGGCAGTATGTTTTATCTGACAAGATGGTTTTTTTTCTTTTCTTTTTTAAATCTTGGTTTTATTTTTATTCTCCAGCCTATGATCCCAACAGGTTTTGTGTATTTCTTCTGTTGTTTCCCTAAGCTTATCACTAAATGCTAATTTTGGCTGAAAATAATTTTCCCCAATGCTTGATGCTTTTTGGCCTGAGTATTTAGCAATATGTTGAAATACAGATTAAAATGGTGAGCCCATTTTTTTTTTAAATGGGTGTAAAATATGAGTGGGTTTTGTGTTTTGTTTTTAGTTTCATCTTTGAGGTTTGTATTCAGGCACCTCTATGGTACTGCTTTCATTTTGAGACATTTTTACACATAATCTGTTTTCTTTCCTCATAGAATGTCGGCATAGCTATAAAATAACATGGTCACACTGAGATGCAGAGTTATATAGCTGTTTGGTCTCACTTAGTAGCTAAGGATCAAAACTATTAAGCCCAAATTTATGCTTTTGGAAATTACAAATGACCTCCTGCCATGGAATTCTGTGGTTGGCTTTTAATAATTAAAACCATCACTTTCATCCCTCTAAGGCCAGGGATGTCCTTTAGTTGAACTCAATGGCTTGACAATAATTGTGAGCGAGGAGGGAAAATGCAGAAAGTAATAGTTTATGGTAGAAAATCTGACTCTCATTGCCCTGGTTTTTCTGTATTCCTCAATGGTTGAACTTTTCACTTGACACATTCATAAACATTAAAGAAGCTTTTGCTAAATCTATAGCACTGTGCTATATGGTTGGGAAGAAAGGCAAGGATTTATAAGGTATGTCTCTTCTCTACAATCTTATTGTGGACAGAAGACCCAGGTAATGCTGATTTTCCTTTGTCTCACCTCAGTCACATACTTCATAGTCATAACCTATACCTGGCCACTTCATGATCCTACTCTCAGACCACCTGATCCTATCTTTCCAGGCCATTTCCTCCAATACTTCCCAACTTCAACAATTTTTCAACCTCATCAGGACCTACAATCCATCTCTTTCACTGTCCCTGGCCCCTCTAAAGTCTTTTTGTTTTTAATATAGTATTTTATTGATTTTTTTTTTCAGAGAGGAAGGGAGAAGGATAGAGTTAGAAACATCAATGAGAGAGAAACATTGATTTCTCCCTTGATATACAATTGCCTACTCAAGTTCCACCTGGATATTTAATAGATATCTCAAACTCAATACATGTCAAAAGGAACACAAGTCTCCCTCTGCCCCAGATCTAATTCCATTCTTACCCCTCCTCCCAGTTATGCAGACTAACGTCTTTGGAGTCAACCTTGACTCCTTTCTTTCTCTCACAACACATTCTCAATTTATCAGAAAATCTTTTTTAAAATATATAGTTTTATAAATTTGAGCAAGAGAGAGAGAGAGAGAGAGAGAGAGAGAGAGAGAGAGAGAGAGAGAGAGAAACATCAATGATGAGAGAGAATCATTGATCAGCTGCCTCCTGCATGCCCCACACCGGGTATCAACCCCTTAACCTGGGCATGACCCTGATTGGAAATCAAACTGTGACTTCCTGGTTCATAGGTCAATGCTCAACCACTGAGCTACCCTGGCTGGGCTATCAGAAAATCTTTTATATTTCTTTTTCAAAATCTATCCAGACTCCAAAAACCTTTCACCACCTTCATTACTACCATCTTATCTAAGTTATCATTGTCTCTCACCTCTTACTGTAAAAGATCCTCAACTTCATCTCTCCTTCTGTCCTTTTCCTCTGAAATCTATTTCCAACCCAGCATATGGAGTAAGCTTTCAGAAAAATAAATCTAAGTAAAATAATGTAGTTTCTCTGTTCAAACCTTTCAATTGATTCCCAACTCACTCAGAGTCCTTTCCATGACCTGTAAGATCTCACCTTTTGACCTTATTTCCTATGACTTTCTCCTTGGCTCACTCAGCTCAGCCACATCAGTGTCCTTCCTAGAAAAGACTAGCACTGGGCTATAGTGTTTAAGTCATAAAACACAAAATAAATTATTATTAGTTAGTTAGTTAGACAAACTGGGCTTTCACTATCACCTCTACCACTGTCTCTATCAGCAAAACAGACAAGATTCTGAGGGATGAAATATGTTTAAAGAAGAGATTTTCAATTTATACTACAAAGTATTTTCTTGCCATTAAAAATAATTTTAAAAAATAAATAAAAATAATTTAAAACAACAAATATTCAGGTGGTGGTGATACCTGATCCACAGGGCTATCATGAATATTACTTAAAATAATATGCATGCTCATTAAAATGGAGCTATAATTTAGCCCATCTTTCCACTGTTCTTAAGTACAGAGCATTCATACTCTAAATAGCCAGTTGGATTTCACAGATAATAAAAGTGTGCCTTCTATGAAAGGTCCAATGTGCTTTCTTCCTCTTCTACAAAACCCTGGGATCCTTTGTAAGAACAGATGGGAAATCCTTAAATGTGTATGGACATTACTGTATAGATTTCCACTGAATGACATTTGATTAGACAAACCTCAAACATTTTAAAGGAAGACCTTTAAAATAGATGGGTGCTTGGATTCATGATAGTAACTAGTTAAGGAAAGATGAAGGAAGCCTAGTTAAAAAGCCTAGTTAGAAAAGAAAATCAACTTGGTGAGTAATATTTATTGAATGTAATTACTCTTGAACTAGTCCTTCACTACCTCTCATTCTTTGAGTTTTTAAGTCATACCTTACTTAGTTTCTCCTACATCTTAACACTTGTCATAACCTTTGAACAGGTACCGCAAATATATGGCATATTTATTACTCTTCCCCTCTCCTCTGGGCAAATATTGCTAGTCTATCATGGCACTCTTATTATCACGGCACTCTTAAAATGGCCTTCTCAACACAATAGTCCAGGCTGCCAGTATATTCAGTCATAGTTGCCATAAAATCTAAAACCTCTTTATCATCCTATGAAGGTTTCAATGTTCATTTAAGACATTCATCTAACAACATAGCCTTGCACTTCCTTGACCTCTTTATTTGAACGACCTCTTAATTTCAGTCATTACTCCCAACCTAGAAACTGCCATCAGTTGAAACAGTCACCTGACATCCTCCTAGGTGACAACAATCTTCAAACTTCTAATGCTCTCATCACTTCGCTTCTTCTGCCCAATGTCTTTAACCCTGGCACCCCATTTTATCCAGAAGCTCCTCTTCTGGCTTTTCTTTCCAACCCTGGGTCCCATGGAGAAAGCACAAACTGCTCTTTGACAACATCTTGAAATTCCTTGCCACCATCCATTCCTCCATCCCTTGTGAAACTAACCCAGAAAAAAAAAAATGGTACTGGGTTAGTGCTGCAGCTTTGTTTTTTCCTCCAAGAAGCTGGGTGCTGATGGGAAAGATTCTACAATCACACAGATTCATGCTGCGCAGTCTCAAGGCCTTGACCTTCGGCCAGGTTCTTCTTGTACTTGACTGTGATCAGCTCCCTCTCCCATTTCCCTTAGAAACTCTCAAACTTTCTCCATTTTCTGTAGGACTTTTTCTTAACTCCATTCTCACAAAATAATCTTGTTATTTATTGAGGAAAAAAAAAACACACACACACAAGGAAAGAGCATTTTTCTAACCACTTCAGTTTCTAAACTTACCCTGCAAAAATATGTTTATAGCAATGCCTGCCTTTACCATTGATATGCAAACCATAACAAATGGAACTGCCCCAATTACTGTTATTATTCTCAATCTATTGTACTTTGTCAGAGAATCCCCAAAGCCTTGCTTGAATCCACCCTCATTCTTTCAACCACCTTCAGCTGGACCTAGATGGCTACCCATAAGCCCTAGTATTGGCCTAGGACCTGTCCACCTCTTTCAGGTCCTCAAGGCTATTTCACCTTCTGTGCCAGGTCCCCAAGGCCACGTGATCATCTCGCATCTCATGAACAGAAAGGGGACCTTCTGATTTTCATATTTCCTCTTTGACCCCCCCTTTTCATTCTCCTAGAGTTCTTCCTATATGCCCATCACTGAAGAAGGACCCCCTACTGATATCAGCCAATCTTGTCAGCTGTGGTTTACAACCCTGGACCTTATACATTGATTACATTCTCTATCATAAGCATTATAAATCTCGCCATATAGATTTCAATTGAAGTTTCTCATAGTCTTAAAAATAAAATGGAATAAAAATGTAAACTTCCTACCTCTTTATTATCCTTTCTAAGGGCCCAGTGGGGTTCCCTTACTATTATCAGAAAACTCTTTACTATTAGCCTCCGTTTTCTTAAAACTTATTCCTTTCTTTCCTAACCCCTTAAAATGTGGCTACTGACGCACAGTTTTACTGGGCCTTCTTTCTTTAAGGTTAACAGTGAATAACTCACAAAGCCAACAGTCTCTTCCTGCTATCACCCACATAAATCTTACACTCAAATATCTGTATATATTTTTTAAATATATTTTATTGATTTTTTACAGAGAGGAGGAGAGAGGGATAGAGAGCTAGAAATGTTGATGAGAGAGAAACATCGACCAGCTGCCTCTTGCACACCCCCTACTGGGGATGTGCCCTCAACCAATGTACATGCCCTTGACCGGAATCGAACCTGGGATCTTTCAGTCTGTAGACCGACGCTCTACCACTGAGCCAAACCGGTTTCGGCTATATTTTTCATCTTCATCTTTTAAAAATACTTTTCTACTCTAAAATAAAATATTCATACAAAATGTGTTTACCACATAAATATGCAGCTTACTGTCCTTGTAATAACTTCCCAAGACAAGACATTAAACAGTGCCAGAATCCCAGGTGTGGGCTGTGACCCTCCCAATCCCCATTCCACACTCCTAAGGGTGATCACTGCCCTGAGTTTTCATCAATTACTTACTTGTTTTTCCTTATTCTTCTACCTCTAGTGTACAACCCTAAATACTTAGTTTTGCCTGTTTAAAACTTTATGTAAATTGAACTACATGATATATATATTTCTGGACCTGGCTTCTTTCACTCAACATTATATTTGTGATACTTATGTATTTTCTTGTATTCAGCTGTAGTTTATTATTTTTATTGCTCTTATAGTGTTCCACAGTTTATTTATCCATTGTACTGTTGATGGACATCTGGGTTGTTTGCAGATGAAGGCATATGGATAGTGCAGCTATGAACATTCTTAAATGTATTTTGATGCATGAGCGTGCATTTCTTTTGGAGATATGCCTAAGAGTGAAATTACTGAGTCATAGATTGCATGGGTGTTAGTTTTCCCCCCACCTCTTTTCTGAATCTTTCCTTTGCATTCACAAAGCCAGTTTGGAAGATAGAAATCTAATTAAAAGACTCATATGCTTTAGATTTTTCAGTCCTATGGGAACCAAAATGGGGTGTTAGAGGCCTAATGCCTAAGTATTCTAGGGGCTCCAAGGGCTGAAGGGATTGACACACTTTGCCCTGTAAGATAGGGACAGTATGTTTGGGTCCCCGTCACCTAGTTCAGTGTCTGGCACATAGCAGTCACTTAATGAATTTGGTTAATGAATGCATGATAATGGAGGGACTTGCAAAGCTTAGTGAAGTAGTGTGGTGGTCAAGTGATAGGAGGGAGAATGGGGAAAAGCTTGGCAGTCATTGCCAGGAGCTTCTAATGCCCAAGGAGATGTCTGACAAATACAGATTCAAATCAGAATGGCTGGGCTCCACCAGGGGGCCTCCTGCTGGTACCCTCGTTTTGGACAGGTGCCATCCCACTTTCTGATGTCATCCAAAAAGCAGGAGGAAAAATATGATATTGTGCCTGAGGCCATTTTTAGAAGCTGAGAATAGAGTCATTTCTGCTTGTCACTGCTGCTTGCTCAGTTTGAACAAGCAAATGATTCAGAAATGAGCAAACCATTAGTGTAAAAAAAAAAATCAATATGTGAAATGCTCTGACAAGAACTACTGTGTGATGTTTTGAAAATGTAGTTTGAAAACTAGGCCACATTATTGTTGCTGGTTTGGAATATTTTGTCATCCGTTTTAGCTCACTTAACTTATTTTTTTGCTTCAAGAAAGTCCTGCGAAATCTACTATTATCCAAAGATTTAGAAGGTAAATATCTCACCTTCACCGAAAAGAAATTTTGAATATAAAATAAGAGATGACAAGGTATCTTGCCTCCTTTAAATGCACGAGCAAATTTGCTTTGGTATTTGTAAATTTCATAACCTGTGATTCATGTTCAAAGAGAAAGCAGCAGCCCAGGAGGGATTTGCTCACAGGAAAAGTGCACTTATTCTATTAACTCAATTAAGTCCACATTAAAATCTGTTCTCCATGTGGAAGAAACAGAACAATAGTGCATAAAACCACTGTAATTTGAAGTCCCAAGCAGCATCCTGGGTTTCAAATGACTCACAGAAAATTAATGAACAGCCTAAAGCTCACAAATTAGGACAAAAATAGGGTTTCCATAATTCTTCCTCCAATATGGTATTGTAACAAGATGTCAGCAGTAGCTATAGAAATAATGACTAATTTAAGATGTTTGTGACATAGATAACAAGTGGGGGGAATGGCCCACAATTCTTAGTTCAATTGGCAAGAGCTTTCAACACATTGCCAAGTAAAAGTGGGGAATTCAAATCATCAACAAATGTTGTTGAATTATTTTTCTTATTTCCTCCAAAGACTTGTGGATACAAACAATATTATAGTGATTGCCCGAGGAAAAGGGGAGTTGGAGAAGTAGAACTGGTTAAAGGGGGGGATTAATGGTTGTGGAAGGAGACTTGACTTAGGATGGTAAACACAATACAATACACAGATGATGTATTGTAGAATTGTATACCTGAAACCTATGTAATTTTATTAACCAGTGTCACCCCAATAAATTCAACAAAAAATAAATTTAAAACAATTGTAACATTTATATACCTATAATGACCTAATCAATAGTAAATAATAAACTAGTTTGGGAAGTAATGAAAATGGCTCACCTTTGCATGTAGGGGTGGACAAAAGTAGGTTTACAGTTGTGAGTACATGAAACACAAAGTTTATTCTTATATTATTATTTATTAATTATTGCATTACTTATTTGTGTTCCAACTGTCAACCTACTTTCGCCAAAACCTGTATATAAGCAATGTATGCATAGATGTATATGTGTATATTATGCATGTATGAACACTTGTATGCATGTTCATACATGTGTGTATTGTTCTTATTGTCCTCTCTTCTAAATACCTGATGAGGGCAAATAGTCCTGGCAAGACTTACTTCTAGGATAATGTATATGTGAAGTGCCACAGTCATCATTTTATTCATTTTATTGTCTTTTCTCCTCCTTGGAAATTTCCGGAGGAATTAGATATGCAAACCCAGAATACTAAGAAATTGCTGTTCAGAAAGAAGTTACTACAATAAAACCATTCTACTGATGAACTCTGACTTCCTAAAATGAAGAGTTACATTACTGTGTTGGCTTTGCAATTTCTTCACAAATTAAAAATGTTCTCTTTTTTTTTTCTCTAGCAGATCAGGAACTTCTGCAAACCTTGTATCTAAATCAGTTTTCTATCTGAAATGAGTACAGGCAAGCTCTGAGACAGCTCTGTCCAGGGCTGTGACAAGAAAGAAGTGATCGCCTTTTATACCACATGACAAAACCCATTCAAAGATTTGCTGATTTGACAATGATAATGATTGCTATGGGTTAAACTATATTTCCTCAATAGATATGTTGAAGTCCAAACCCCTCATACTTGTGACTGTGACCTTATTTGAAAATAGGGTTTTGCAGATGTAATTAGATAAGAACATCCTAGAATAGGGTGGATCCTTGATCCCATATGACCCGTGTCCTTAGAAGCAAGGAGAAGAAACACAGATGCAAAGGGAAGATGGCCATGTGAAGAGGCAGAGATTGGAGTTATGCTGTCACAAGCTAAGAAAGGCTTGGAGGTACCACAAGCTGGGAGAGGCAAGGAAGGATTTTCCGTTGGAGACTTCGAATGGAACATGACCCTGCTAAACCTTCATTTTAGACTTCTATCCATCAAAGCTATGAGAACACAAATTTTGTTGTTAAGCCACCTAGTTTGTGGTACTATGGCATTCCGAGGACATGAATACAATGATAATAATAATATGAATAACAATGTTCCATACATTATGTGTTTTATTTATGTGCCAGTAACAATTCTAAGTGCAATACCTGTACTGATTCATTGGTCTTATGGTAGTTACTATTAATTATTCCCCATTTTACAGGCATGGAAAACCTGGTAGAAATGTGAAATGAGGAAATTTGTTTTCACACAAATAAAACAAACCACCTAAGCAGCCTTCAAGCGCAGGCATCTCTCCAGCACAGGCCTCCAGGACAGGCTGTGGGGTGGGGTAACAGGAGGCATTGCCTCTGGCTTTGATTTTGCTATAAACTACTACCCCATAGTGCCTCTTGGATATTCATTTACTTGTATGTAAAAACCAGGGAAATTGGATGATGGCAGAGGTGCCTCCCAGCCCTGGAGTGCTCAGACTCTACTTGAGACCTGTGCTTCCAATGATCAGATGGTGGTGATTTGCTAGGGGCCCAGGCTTGTCCTGATGTAGGGGTTTGACATTCCGGGAGACTAGCTGTGCAATTTCTCAAGATACTAGTCTCTGGTTTTCCACTCAGGCCCATGACCTAGTGCTCAGATGTGGCACTAGTCGTCTGGCCCCAGGTCTTGAAGGATCAACAGGACCCTGTGATGCCAGTGCCCCTGCCCTGGCCAGTGACCCTTTACATGTGGCCCGGGTAGGCAGCTCCTCTCTATCCTGGCTCAGGGAAAGCCTGTTTGAGTTCAGAGGGTGAGGATATTCCCAGGGAAGCGGCAAGCACAGAAGGCCTAACGTGGGCATGTCTGCAAAGCTTCATGATTGGTATAATGCTACCGAAATCAATGGCTGTTTAACCTCTTTATTTATTTCTAAGCTATGCCATAGCATCACCCCAGGTCCACTAAGCCCTAAAAGATGAAGCTCTGGCCAGTCATGACCACTCCTCCTGGTAATGTCCATTTGTTCTCCTAGCTAAACTATAATACCAGACAAATAATCCTCAAATATAGAAGATGCACCTCAAATTCATTCGCCACAGGCCGTGCTGCAATTCTGGGCCTGCGGGCTGGGGTGTGCTGCTGTGAATGCTTCCTTCCATTTGCTCACCAGACGGTAAGCCTCGCTGGTGTTTCAGAAGCTCTGATGCCACCTGCTTTGTCCCTGATCCTGTCCTGTAGAGTTAGAGTACACAAAGCCTGTGTTTTAAAGGGGGTTAAACCAGACAGGTAACAGGCATCTGGGGATATAAACCAGACATTGACAGGTAGACAACTGTGGCAAATCCTGCTTATTGAATTCAGCATTATCTGTATGAGAAGGTAATTGGGGGGGGGGGGGGGCGGGGGGTGCTTGAACAATAAAAATTTAGATGGGCCTTAACTTCTGTGGGCTTCAGTTTCTACAGTTCACAGGTTTGGAGACCAGAAGTCCAAGATCAAAGTGCTGGCAGGTGGGTTCCTTCTGAGGCTGTGAAGGATGGATCTGTTCCAAGCCTCTTTCCTTAGCTTGCAGATGGCCATCTTCTCTCTGTGTGTCTTCACAGCGTCTTCCCTCAAGGAGTGTCTGTGTACTCACTTTCCCCCTTTTTATAAGGACATCAATCATATTGAATTAGGGGCCCACTTTAGTGTGACCTCATCTTAATCTAACCAATTCTATCTGCAATGACTCTGCTTCTAAATAAGATCACATTCAAAGGCACTGAGGAGTTAAGACTTCAACACAGGAATTTTTTGTGGACACAGTTCAACTCTTAATACCTTCCAACTTCTTAGAAGACTTACTACTATCAGATATCAGCAGAAAGGACTTTTTAAGACTCTCCGCTGGAGTGCAGTCTCAGGCTCAGCTCTCTCAGCCTACCCCCATCTCTTGCCTGGTTAAGTAAGAAAACTGGAATCTATTTCTACAGCATTTCTCCTCCAGCTTTCCAGAGAGGCTGCAGAGCATAATCACATAAGCTCTAAAATCAGACCGCCTGCGTGAGCATCCCAGCTTCACCACTTACTAGCTCTGGCTCCTTGGAAAGTTACTTAACTTCTGTGGGCCTCAGTTTCTACATCCTTATAAAATGGAGCATAAAAGTACCTTCTCAGTCATAGATGTCATAGACTGAATTGTGCCCTCCAAAATTCATATGTTGAAGTCCTAACTCCCAGTACCTCAGAATGTGACCTTATTTGAAAATAGGGTCATCATAGATGCAATTAATTAAGTTAAGGTCATATTGGATGACCTAATCCAATATGACTAATGCCCTTATAAAAAGAACACTGTGTGAAAAGAAAGATATACAGGGAGAATATATTCATCTGCAAGCAAAGGAGAGAGGCCTGGAACAGATCCTTCTCTCACAGCTCGCAGAAGAAACCACGCTGCCAACATCATTATTTAGGACTTCTAGCTTCCAGAACTGTGAGACAAAAATTGTTGCCTAAGCCAGTTGGTCTGTGGGACTTTGTTAAGGCAGCCCTAGCAAACTAACACAATGGGATATTAGTGAGAATTCAATGAGTTATTTCATATAAAGCATTTAACACGGTTCCTGGTACTGCATGATCAGAATACAACAAAAAGAGCTGTTGTTATTGTTGTTGTTGTTGTTGTTGTTGTTGTTGTTGACACACTATACTGCTAGTAAGTGAAGTAACAAGGTGTGTATGTTGGATCTTTGGGACACCAATCCCACATTTGGGCCCAAAGAAGCTTCGGGATATTTCCTGATGCTCTCCAGTTGATAGGACTCCTTGCTCTAACTCTTCTCACACCTTTCATTGTGAATTTACTTTAGTTTTTAATTAAAAATAGATTGATGTCCACACAAGAGCATTTTCGTCTTCAGGAAGAATAAAAACTAACTCCTTTAATCGGTTGCTTCTCAGAGGCATTCAATTTTGCAATATTTCTTTCCAATCTTTTTTATGGCTTCTCTTATATAATTCTCTCCATACATACAATGGGATGACCTATTTTTAAGCATTGTATCATAGTATTTTCCATGCCATTCAGACATTTCATAAGCATAACTTTTAATAGGCACACAACAATCCATCTATGCATATACACGATTTATTTTTAGCTTCTTTCTATTGTTGTTCATGTATTATGTATCTTTTAACTTCCAAAGTCTTTTCTTCTTGTGCCTGAAGTTAATATCTTGAAATCTGATTTTTTTTTTTTTGCTTGCATCGCACTCTTCTTCTCCCCATTGATGTATTTGTCTTTCTCTTTCTCATCCTGCTTCTCCCAATTTCAGCTTTATAAGTTACATTTATAACATGTTTTAATACCATTCCTACATTTGAAAAGTTTCCTCACACTCCCCATTTTATTAGGAGTCCACCATAGCCCTGTGGTATAAAGCAGGGACTATAGAAACTAAAATGCAAAGAAGGAACCTGCCAAGGTCACTTAACCCAGAGACCTTCATTTAGTATCTACACAAGGTCACTATATGAAGGCTCTTTTGGACACATATTTTTTAAAGCAACACAAAATACACAAGGTTTAGGAAAATATCTTTCCATTGTTCATATTTCTCACTTTTCATTGTTTGTATCTCTCACTTAACAATGGTTATAGGTTTTTCCAAGCGTCTTAAAAATAAGGAAAAACAAAATTATTGCCACAGATAGTAGTCTTTCAAACCTCATCAGCAAGTATTGCACTGACCTCCACACAGAATTCCCCACCTTGATTCTATTGCCCCCCCCCCCCTTTTACAAAGAAGCAGAGTACTAATTTGTTAATGATGATTGAGGATTGTCTCCTATTACCTCTGGCTACACTGAGTTCTCTCTCCAGGGAAATAATAGGCCTCAGAACCATCCCTTCAGCTCTGTCTTTCCAGATTTAAAAATCAACTTGAACAGTCATGAGGTCAGATTTCCCCTTTGTGCAGGTCCCTGGGGACCAATGGCCTTCCTGAGGAATGCGGAGATAACCAGATTACCTAAGTCTTCTTTCTTTCCCAGATGGTCTCCCATCCTCTCTGGCTTTCCTATTTCCTCCTCAAAGAAAAATAATGGAACATCTTAGTCCATGTAGAACCAAATATTAAATCTTGATTTTGCCAGTTGTTCAAGACACAATATTTTCAAAGCCACAAACTTATTTCAATAGCTGGAATAATACTAGCATTTTCCATAATAACAGAAAAAACACTTTTAAAAAAAATATGTGGGGTTTTTTTTTTTTTTTTTTTTTTTTTTTTATTGATTTCAGAGAGGAAGCAAGAGGGAGAAAGAGATTGAAACATCAACGATGAGAAATAATCATTGACCAGCTGCCTCTTGCAGGCCCCACACTAGGGATTGAGCCTGAAACGCAGGCATGTGCCCTGACCTGGAATCAGACTGTGACTTCCTGGTTCATAGGTTGATGCTCAAACAGCTGGGCCGGAAAAACACTTTTATAGCTTGTCATGTGCCAGCCATTGTTCTGAGCAGTTTATATTCATTCACTTAGTCCTCACAACAACCCTATATGGTAGACTCAATTATTGCCCTGTTTTGTAGATTGGCAAACTGAAACACAAAGTTATTTGCTTTGCCCTAAATGGCACATACACAAGAGCCTGAGGGAGACTTTGGAGAAGACAGTCCAGCTTCAGCTGGATTCTTACTCGCTGCATTATGTGGACCTTTCAGGCATTGTGCTAGTCTCTTTATACACATCATCTTACTTAATGTCCACATGATGTAAGTATAGTATTTACCTGCATTTCACAGATGAGGACAATGAGGCTCAGTGGAGTTGAGCATCTTGCCCAAGTTGCACAATGGTACGCTCAGAGCATACAAACGAATTTGCCTTCCTGTTTCTCTGGGTTACAAAACCATTGACCCAACAAGGAGACATCTCAGAGAATGATGTGAATGCTGATCATAGAGTCGTCCTAAGAATGAAGTGGAGCAGTCTATAAGCAAAGTCTAAATAGGGCTGCTGTGCCCCTCTGCTGTGTGCTGCTGCCGTTCTCCTGAGGAACATAGCTTTCAGCACCACCACCCCAGGCTGACTGAGTCGCCAGGGAGCTGGGAGGCAAGGTGGCATGGATGACCATCTGCAAATAGACACCAGAGAGGGACACTGTAGGGGTGGGCTGTTAGTTCAGATGAGGCAGAAAAACAGAATGGTGAGGCAACATGCAGAGAGATGCTTTGACCTTGACTTTTGGCAGGAAGTAAAATTAAGTCCAATCACTCACTTAATAAAAGGCATTCTTCAAAGAGACCCGATTTACACGGTTATTTCAACGGGCATCTTGCCCTTGTGGAAAAACAAGCTTGGCTTTCAAATCATTTAAATTTGCATATTAGTGCAATAGGGAGCTTAATCTGGGAGGTAATGAGATCTCCCAAAGAAATGAGAACCACAAATTGAGGCACAATGAAGGCATGGAGCTGCTGGTAAAGATAAAATATTTATGGAGCTATGGGGGGAAGGGAGGAGAGGGTTTGAGGTCCTGGTGGAGATAGGGGGATGGGGGGAGAGACAAGAGCAGGAGGCATAGAAGATAACAAGAGGGAGCAGTGACTCCTGAATTTGCTTTCAGGAAAACAAAATTCTTAAGCACAGAGGACATTTTTTTTTTAATGCAACTTTACAAAATGAGGTTACAGATTATTTTTCAGTTAGTATCAAGGAGGTTTTCATGTGGCAATAACTTTTCAGTCACAGCTGGAAACACATTCTTTCAGAAGCACAGATCCTTTGGTTGTTTTATTGCACTCTAGGGGGTATTGTTGAAAATAACAAGCTAGATTTCTTTCTGGGCTCAATGGTACCTGGGCCTGCATTGTGGCTCTATCCATCTTCCTAGGACAAGCAGTTGGCTTGAAATCTAACCCTGAAATTTGCCTTCCATAAGGTTTCCTCCGAGGGTATCCCAGTCAGCCCATACTTCCCACTCCAAGGAAGCAGGATCCATTCTCAGCAAGAAATCTTGACCCTGTAACATTTCAGAACTGAATCGTGTCCCCTTCCTCACACATGGTTATTTGCCCCATCCCAGTGCTCTGTCTCAGGGAATTTAGGCTGCCGTGATATCCAGATGGGGCTATTCACTGGACACAGGCAGCAAAGAATGACAGTGCAATACAAAACTTTCAGGTGAACTGACGTCCTTGGGTTCTATAAAGAACAACAGAACAAGAAGAGCATTTCCACTTATTTGTGTACAGGTTGCACTCCGAATCATCTGGACACTGACATGAGGCCTAATTGATTAGAGAGGCTGGTGTTTCTATCAGCTGACCCGTTGTTTCCGCTCTTACAGGGTCTGGTTGGCTGTCAACAAATGTAATTGAATGATGACCACAGAGCAAGAAGGCAGGAAATCTGATTCAGCCCACTGAAGAATGAGCTGGCTGCTCAGGCTGCAAGGTTTGAGATTCTGATATTTAGAAACACATAGTATGTTCAGGGGCACAAGCCAGAAAGTCAAATTTTACGGTATCGTAGCACTTGAATGAATTGTGTGAGGTCCTTTGTGTTCATCCTTAACTTTGAGTGTGACCTTCAAAGCACCCGAAATGACAGTTCCATCCATTTCATAAACTTTACCCTTTTCTACTGAGAAATTTTTCTTTATAAAGCATCTGAAATGCCAACTCTCTCCTTTTCTGTCCTGTTTCTTATTCTCCTTGTCCCTTTCCCTGTGTTTCATATTTTCTCTTTAACTTTGCTATTTTTTCTTGTCTGTATCCAACATTTTATTCTCCTCAAATTTTAGAGCAACCTTTTCTTTTTTCTTTTTTTATATATATATTTTATTGATTTTGTACAGAGAGGAAGGGAGAGAAATAGAGAGTTAGAAACATCTATGAGAGAGAGTCATCGATCAGCTGCCTCTTGCACACCCCCTACTGGGGATATGCCCGCAACCAAGGTACATGCCCTTGACTGGAATCGAACCCGGGACCTTTCAGTCCCCAAGCAGACGCTCTATCCATCGAGCCAAACCGGTTTCGGCAGAGCAACCTCTTCTTAATAATTTGGTATTGCCCTATATCTTTCCTACAAAAGGTTAATATTTATTAATTTCTTCATTTTGGGTCCTGCAAATTTCAAAAACAGTTTCACTCAAGTAACCCCTATTCAAATTACAACTGTTTCCTATTATTCTCTCCCTTTATAGCTGGGAGTCTGGGCAGCTTTGTGAGTTTACCACCAGGCATTTCCTCCAGTTGCAATCAAACTTGTTTTCTGATTGTTTTGTGGTCACCCATTCCAAAAGGTAAAATATTTATTACCAGAAAATGATACTGGCATTGAGAAACTTAGGATGTACACTTTCAATTCAGTTATTTAAGTATTGACTTTTCAAAAAGATGCTAGAATAAGTACTTTCCTAGGGACACTCACATGCTCCTTGAAGCTTAACGCAGGTCCCAATATTATTGTATTTGCACAGAATAGTCTGTGAAGTGTCATGATAAAGCTTAAAAAACAGGCTAAGGGGACTTCAAGAAAAGAAAAATTGCATTGAAGAGCAGTTAATACATTAATTATACTTTAGGAATATGTGAAGAGAGGTATGAACCCTATCTTTGCATTTACTGTGAAATTCAGCTGTCATTCCATTCCATTCTAACAGTAGATTTCTAAAAAAAAAAACACAAAAAAAACAAAAAACAAAAAAACCAAAAAAACCAACCATATAGAAAGAAGACAAGAAATATGAGAGCATTTTAATCTTAACTGCTTGAGTATTTCAGCAGTAAATATAACAGCTACTAATCCTGTGTTATATATTTGAAAGGTACTAAGAGAGTAGATTTTAAAAGTTCTCATCACACAAAGTAATAAAACGTAACTATGTGAGGTGAGAGATGCTAACTAAATTATGTAATCACTTCACTATATGTATGTATACGAAATCATCATGTTGTATATTCAAAAATTATATATCAATAAAACTAAGGAGCAATTAATACCTACCATTTATTGAGAGCATTCTATCTGCTTCCAATATTTTAACTGCTTTATGCACATGAACTTAGTAATTCCAATAGGCTTAGGTCCTAGGCATCTTTATCCCCTTTTTACAAATGAGATGATTAGATTAAAAACATACTGAAGGTCACACAGTTAATAAGTGGTCAGTCAGGTCAGGATTCAGCTTCAGGTATGTCTGATACCTAATTCTATACACTTAACCTCCCAGCTTTTAACTTCTGTGTTTATAGTCAATTCAGTCTTTTCTCACGATTGACCAACATAACATCCACTTGCTCCAAATAGGTCTTCCCATTTGCAGTCAGTCCCCACCTCACCTCCTGGGTCTGGGCAAATACTGATCTGCTTTCTGTCACCGCAGTTCTGTCTGGAATGTCATATAAACGGGTCGAACAGTTGGAAGTCTGTTGTGTCTGGCTTTTTTAATGCCCCATAATGATTTTGAAATTCATCAATGCTGTTGCTTGCACATGATGGTTATTTTTCCTTTCTTTTATTTTATGCCACTCTACCAATCTCCCATCTTAAATGCAAAATACAATGAGACAAAATAAATATAGGAATAAAAAAGTAAACCTCCAGGGACTCTACAGCCTCCCTCCAGCCTCCCTATCTCTCTCCTCTCTGTAGCCAAACTTTTTGAAACAATAACCCTTTTTACTTTCTCCCCTCCCACTCATTCCTCAGTCCAGAAGGGAGGCGACCTGGTGACGAGGGGATTCCCACCTCTGAAACAAGATCATGAACAACTCCCCTTTCACTATATCCATGGACAATTCACCTTTATCTTTCTTATTGTTTTAGCCACATTTGATGCTCTTGAACACTCCTCCTTTAAACTCTCCTGACTCCCTTCCTTCTTCTCTGACCCCACCTCCTCAGCCTCCCTCTCAATATGCCTTTAACATAAGTGCTCCCTGGGGTGTAAGTTCCAAGACCTCTGTTGTGGTCACTTTCATTCCCCTTCCTGAACAATTTCAATGAGCCCCATCTCTCTACCTCTGATCTCCTGGACAATTTCAACTAACCCCATCTCTCTACCTCTGATCTCTTTCCTGAAGTCCAGACAAATGTATGCTAGAAGCTACTCATTGCCTATACCAGTGGTCAGCAAACCGCGGCTGGCGAGCCAAATGTGGCTCTTTGGCCCCATGAGTGTGGCTCTTCCACAAAATACCACATGCGGGTGCACACGGACAGTGCGATTTAAACTTCGTGGCACACGCGCAGAGTCGGTTTTCGGCCTGGGCGAGTCTATTTTGCCCACACTCAAGGCAAGGGCAATATGTATATCTAAAATTGAATAAAAAGCTGGCAGGGTCTGGGCACCAGTGAAGCCCTCCCACTAGAGTTGGGCTCTTTGCCTGGCCCCCTTGTTTCTTGTCTAGTCTCATCATTTGTGCTTGGCCCTTCTCCAGGTTCTGAACCCAAGCCATGCAGGACTTGTGGCTGTCACATCTTTCACAAATGTATGCTTCTGTCTAATAAACATCTGCATTTGAATGTCCCATAAATACTTCAGAATCATATATTCAAAATTAAACTCAACATTACAGTGCCCCCCTCAAAACACACACACACACACACACACACACACACACACACACACACACAAAATACCAAAATTGTTCTTCCACCTGTATTCCCAGTTTTAGTAAATGGTTTTAGTATCAACCATTTGTCCAAGCAAAAAAATTCAGATTGGTCTTTCTTTCATACTCCCAATCCCACCATGTTCAATAAATCACCAGGAATAGTCAATGCTACCTCCCAGATCTCAGAATCTGTATATTTCTCTCCATTCCTACTCTCAACCCCAGTTCTAGCCAGCATTACATCTCCCCATGACCACAATGCTGCCCCATAATGTTTTTATCACTGTGATTTCTCTAAAATATAAATCTGATCTTTCACCTTCCCATTTGAAAGTATTTAGTGTCTCAATTCCAAGCTCCTAAGAAAGAGCTGGGTCCTATGACATTCCCTGGCCCCAGCTCACCTCCTCAGTCTTTACAGATAATCAATATCTTAGGTGTCAGCTGCTTGGGAGAGATCATCTGACTGTCCCTTGGGTCCTAAACAGAAAAAACTAGGAATGTAATGAGTGACGGGTTCTTAGCCATTTCTCAAGAGGCTGGGTCTTGGCGATGACTGAGCTACTGAATGCTGTCTGCTTCAGAGGAGAAGGTAAGTCCCTCAACCCAAAGGCAGAGGCTCTGTGTTTAGGCAGCAGTAGAGCTTCCAAAGGAAGAGAAAGACAAGACAATGGGAAGAGGAGAGAAGCTCAGAGAACCTATCTTAGAAGTAAGAGGCTCATATCAATCAACAGAACCTCCCTTGCTCTGTCCCATATTTTGGAAGGACCTGGTCAAAAGGCTTCTAATGGGGACAAAAGCATTACTGGACTCAGAGAACTTCTCATTGTCATCAAGAGCATCTTCTAAATTAGCCAGGTTGGGTTTGGTAGTCAGGCAAAGAGTCCCATAGTGCAGATGCCACTCCCTTCTCAATTGTCTGATTGGAAACAAGGACCCGAGATACAAAGTGAGCTTGACTTTGAGTCCAGTTTATCATTGAGTGTTTGCAGTTACTGGCTTTCTCTCAGGATGCCTTCCCACATCACACCTCACACCCCAACTCCTCTTCTCTGAGCAGAGTTATCTTGTTGTAGAAGAATCTTGATTATCAGACATAAGACCATCTTCCCAGCACTGAGTTAACTAGGAGGCAAGATACACACACATTCTGGCCTTCTGCAAATCAGGAGCACCAAAAAAATTATTTTTAAAGAATTTGGTTAGGATTCTCAAGAAAAGATGTCAAAACAGTCATTGTAGGAAAAATGATTCCCCCCACTTCCCATTTTACATTAAGGAAGGTGAGTATTGGTGAGGTTAGGTGTTGTGCTCAAGAACAGGTAATTGTCCAAGGTCAGGTGACTTGCCTGAGATCCGGTGACTTGCTCAGGATCACACAATTAAGCTAGTATCAAAGCCAAGATTTAAGACCTGGTCTGACTTTGGGATAATATTTTCCCACAATATAACACGTGGTTCAACAGCTGTGCATAGTCCTCTTCCTAGCCTCTACTCAAAAACAGCAGACACACCCCATGTGGAACTTGCAAACTTGCTTCTGAATAATCAGAATCTGTGATTCTACCACCCTCAGCTTACGGAGTTGGTTCATGTTGTCTCCTCCTCTTTGGGGAGGGTGGGATTGTAAGGAGACTGATGACTTCACTGTAGCACATCCAGTGAGTCAGGGACTGAGCCAACTCCCCAGATTTGTCTTTCTGTTTCTGAGTCAACCTGGCTAGTCAGCCTCCCACGCTGTAAACACACCATAGAACAGGCAAACAATGAGACTGCTTATGTAGAAAAGACCTGCCTCCCTGCTGAGTGTCACCACATGTCCCTTTTCACGCACTTGAACAGTCCATTCTTGCAGTTGGTTACTAGGAAAACAGGCAAAAGCAATGCTCTAAAATAGCCCCCTTGAAGGGGCTTGCTCCATGTCGTTGGTGATAAAAATAAGCCCATCAGAGTCTCAGATGTGAGTGTAAGTGGACAACAAAGCTGAAGAGGAGACTATGGCAAAGGATAATGTCGTTATGACCATCCAGCCAGATGTGTCTCTGCTGCCTCATGCCATGTAAGACACACTGTCAGGAAATGAGCATTACCTCTGCCCTGGATAAAAGCTGTCATTTTTCCTAATAATATCAAAATGTGAGTGAGTTTGTGAGGTAGCCATGAAGGAAGGAAAGATCTACCTGCCCTGAGGCAGTGTTTCTCAAACTGTAGTGCGCATTTCTTCAACATGCAGATATTTGGGTCTCACATCTAGAAGAACGGAGGTATGGGAGAGGTCAGGGTGCCTGGGCATCTGCATTTCTAATGACCACTTTCAGACCACACAAAGGTACGCTTCAGTTACTGCTGCTGCCACTGAGTGGCCTCTGTGGGGTGCTGTTTCCCATTTGTTGCTCTTACTCTAGTGTTTCCCCTTTCAAACATGCCTGGAGCATTTCAACAACACTGTGCTCAAGGCATTGGAATTAAAAAAAAAAAAAAAAAAAAAAGTAAATAAACAGAGTAGCTTGCAACTAAATAATCTGGTTTACAAAAGATTTCTCATCTTCAAGGTGGAGTTCCCTCCATGGTTATCTCTCAGCTGGACTCCAGCCTGGCCAGGCAAGAGGACATTATTTTTTACCACCCAAGTGGTCATGTCTTCAAACATATGGAGATTCCTTGAAGTCCAGACTTAGGAGGGAAAAGCTCAGGAGGAGCCAAGATTTCCCGCTCCAGTCTACCTATACTCTCTTCTGAGGTTCACTCTTTTGTCTAGAAAACTACCCACCTCTATCCTCAGCCATTGATTCTGGGAGAATCTACATCAGTGAGAAGGTAAAATCCCTTAAACACTCATGATTTTACCTAAGCCAATGCTACATCAACATCAATTACAGAAAATAAAAGCAGGAAAGGATTGGGTGGGGGGAGGGATGTAGAAGGGATCAATTCATCTCATCATCTCAGCTCGTTCTACACAAATCTTAGTGATCAGAACTTGGTGATGAGAGAGGCAGAAACTTGCAAAATAGGCCAGGTTTGACATTTCAATTTGTCCATTTAAGCAGCATTTTTTTTTTTTGAACACCCACTCTATGCTAGATTTCATGCTAAGCACTGTAAACACTGTAGAATAATTAACAAGACATGCTCTTGCCTCTGTCTTCACTGCACTTAAAAGCCATCAGGTAAACAACTAAAACAACTAAACAAAATCCAGATCTGATGGTCCACAAACCTAATCTAGGCCTATGCAACATGTTAAATATGAGGGCATTTCCCATAAATATTTAGATTTCTAACTTTTTCTTTAAAATCAGAAAAGATGGCAAAAGCGGGCTTGTATTCCCCAATGGCAACCCTTGTCTAGAGCTGAGAAGTGGTCATTTGTCTAGAAAGGCATGCACTCTCCAATTCGCCACTCTCTCCACCACTCCTAAGGACCCCACAGAGGGCTAGTTACACCCATTTGACTTACCTGTCCTGCACCCAAACACGTCTGAATTGTGTTGACTCTGGTGTTGAAACACATGAAAGAGGACCTAACCTGGTCTGGAGAGTGAAAGGTGCAGTATCTCCCAGGTGATGAGAGGCAAGGAATGGAGTACATTAGCACTGGGAGACAGAGGAAACAGCATATGCGAAGCCCCAGAGATGAAGCTTGGAGAGTCTGAGAACAAGGGGGCAGGTGTGCCTGAGGAAGGTAGGATGTTGTTCACAACTGGACTATGACACCACCCCCATCTGATTGTTTTTGGAAGGTGACTTGGACTGTTTGTTGCTTCTTGGCTATTTGTCCCACCCCAACTTGCAAGCTCTGTGTGAGGGGGAAGCAAGATTCACTTGGGAACAGGTATTTTAGGACATCCATGAGCAGTCCTTTAAAGAAGCCCTTCAAGAATGCTAAAGGATTGAGTCTTTTTTTTTTCCCTTCCTTTGATCCCCTGCCCAACTGCACAACAGAGACCTGGGCATACAGTAAGTTCTGACTCAAAGCTCTGGTAGAAACAGTGACAGAAGGGTTCAGTGCAGTGGTCACCTGGCTTTGCACTGAGAGGATGCTCTGGGTTTGCATAGAAATATGACCTTTAGCCGAAGCCGGTTTGGCTCAGTGGTAGAGCGTCGGCCTGCGGACTGAAAGGTCCCAGGTTCGATTCCGGTCAAGGGCATGTACATTGGTTGCGGGCACATCCCCGGCAGGGGGTGTGCAAGAGGCAGCTGGTTGATGTTTCTCTCTTATCAACGTTTCTAGCTCTCACTGTCTCTCTCTCTCTTCCTCTCTGTAAAAAATCAATAAAATATATATTAAAAAAGAAAGAAAGAAAGAAAGAAATATCCCTCACCCTGTAAAAGGGTAAATTAAAAAATAATAATAATAACAACAACAAAATGAAGCCATTCTAAAATCATTGCTTTGGGTAACCCCTTTGTCTTGGACATGACTTTCTTAAGAGGGAGCATGCCAGTGCTGCCAAATCTCCCTCAGGTACCCATCAAGTTTAAGAAAAAGTTGTGAAAATCCTGCAAGCTACAGAGAGGGGAAAGGTGCTAGTATGCAAACAAAGTGGGAAAGGGTCCCCAAAAGCTAGAAAAATGCCAGATTTTCTATATCAAGAGAAGGGAGACTATTTCCAAGGAAGATTTTTATTTTCCAGCTTGACACAACTGATTGGCCTGGAGATGTACATCCATTAAAAATCAATTTAGAGAAGATACTGCTGGTTTCAAAAATACAGCTCCCCCTCCCAACCCCTCCTCCTCCACCACAAAGTGACAAATCCCAGCGTGGGAGAAACCCATTAGAACTCTACTTTATAGTGCTAACATGGTCTGCTTAGATTTCATGGACTGGAGTATTTACCTTGGATAAAATGCAAGTTCTCTGCAGCAGTCAGGGGGAATTACAATAGATAGAACAAGCCAAGTGTTTTATAGATGAACCCGGACCCCAAGTGGGATGTCAATTAAAATTAATTGACTCTCCCACATCCATAGTCTCCTTTGTCTGCTCTTGGGTCATCTGTTCTTTATAATAGGATCTCGGTGCTCTTTTTGAGCAGATGTTTTTCTGCTCAAATTTTTGCAGAGACTTGAAGCGTGTGGCAACCAGTCAAATCAAGAAGTTCACTTGACTGGAAGTGAGTAGTGAGGGTTTGGGCCCCAGGGATAGGGTTCCCAGTTGCCTTGCCCTATATGCATCTAACTAGTATTCTCCAATAACTCCTACCCAACCAAAGGCTCCCAGTGTCCGAAAGACCATCGCCCTTAGTCATTCACACACAGCTATTGGGGGCTCTCCCTCCCCAATAATAGAAGGAAATTTGTCTGCCAGGAAGCATCTGGTGATCTATGGACTGATCCATGTCTGGCTTTGCTCGGGTGTTTATTTTAGCTGAAGACCACACATCTTAGCTGCAATACTTCAGTCCCATCTTATGTGCATTAAACCAATAGAGTGGATCCTGGAGATACTGATAAAACTCTATATCTCTAATTTTCATTCAACAAGTATTTTATGGAGCTTCTGTTATGTTGCCAGGAACTGTTCTGGGGGCAGCTCGGAACAAGACAATGTGTCCCTGCTCACACAGAGCTTGCATGTTGGGGTGGGACAAATAGACAAGAAGCAGATAACCACATAATGTGTCTGGCAATGATAAGTCTTGTTAATGTAAAAAACCACATTGAAGCCTGTACAGAACTTTTGTGAGTTTATTTGAGCCAAACTGCTTACATATGCCTGGAAGCAGAACGCTCAATGAATTGATATAATGATCCGGAGAATGGCGGGTTACATTTGTATTTATACATTGCAATTAAAGGAGGGACATAGGTGGGTTACATGAAATTAATTGGTGATAAATTAGGAAGTGGGATAAAGCAAAGCACTGGAAAACCCCTGGGATTGGATAAAAAGTAAAAGGACTGCCGAAACCTGTTTGGCTCAATGGATAGAGCGTCAGCCTGCAGACTGAAAGGTCCCAGGTTCAATTCCGGTCAAGGGCACGTACCTTGGTTGCAGGCATATCCCCAGTAGGGGTGTGCAAGAGGCAGCTGATCAATGATTCTCTCTCATCGATGTTTCTAACTCTCTATCCCTCTCTCTTCCTCTCTGTAAAAAATCAATAAAATATATATATATTTTTAAAAAAGTAAAAGGACACATACTTAGGTGGGTGCAGAAACAATTAACATGATAATGAAGGAATTTGTGGTATCTCTCCTGGTGCCCACCACATTTGGTTGTGCCTCATGGGTTCCAGAAAAAAGGGAAGTTACAAGTCACCCAGACATTTCAAAGGCATGTTACCAAGGGAAAGCCTCTCCAACCCCTTTGCTGTGGGGTAAATGCACTAACAATAATAAAGCTCAAATGCTTTGTGGCAGGCCATTTCCCTCTTCTGGGAGCTGGTGTCTCCTGAGGCAAAGGGATGCAAAGAAAGCTTTTGTATTGTACTTCAAGTTTCAGAGAGAAGCAGACACCCTGTTAGCACAAGGAATACACTGAGTGGCCAGATTATTATGATCTCTGAATGTATAATAATCTGGCCACTCAGTATATATCCTATATAACAAAAGGCTAATATGCAAATTGTTCCCTCGACTAGGAGTTCAACCAGCAGGCAGGCCGGCCAACTGACTATGTCTCCTCCCCTTGGCCAGGCTGGCCGGACCCCACCCATGCATGAATTCATGCACCAGGCCTCTAACATATATTTACTGATATATATCTATCTCATTATATGTATATAATATATATCTCCAATTGGACTATGTATCAAGAACCTCAGGACAGGTGAACATATAGTTGTTCTGTGCCTGACCCCTGATGGCCAAGGTACTTTGGAAGAATTCTTCCAAATTTATGTGAAAGGATGGGACTGCCCACATAGCAGGAACAATGCCCCTTCCCTGGGAAATATAGAAGAACCTCCCAGTGCCTTTCTCTTCCACACTGTACATGTTCTACTACTACCTCTCCTCCATGCTGGACTCCCTACTGCTTCCATTCCAGCTGGAATTGCTGCGTATAATGATGGATATACTGAGGGGAGCCTATTACATGTATGAACCATCTGGGGGCATAAAAGAAGTTGAAGTCTCAGACATAGACTATGGGTCAAAAACACAGATTAA
This sequence comes from Pipistrellus hanaki, assembly GCF_964339955.1. Lineage (NCBI taxonomy): Eukaryota > Metazoa > Chordata > Mammalia > Chiroptera > Vespertilionidae > Pipistrellus > Pipistrellus hanaki. The sequence goes on from NC_140504.1 coordinate 28,679,768, forward strand.
GGAAACTGAAATGGAGGAGAAGTAGGTCGGTTTCACTCTCACTGCCAAGGAGTTCCAATGGGCTCCACCCTCTCATGGGACACCACCAAGATGATTTAGAGCCCCATCAAGTCCAAAACAGCCAGAAGCCCAGGGGAACACCCAATATGAAGTGCAATCGCGTTTCCAACACCACCCTAGTGTTAGGGTTCACCCTGAATCCAATCCAACCATTTCAGGTATAATAATAAAACCAGAGATAGCCTGACCAATCATCCAGGTGTTCCCAGGACTTAAGAGCATCCTGGGATGCAGGACTTTTAGTACCTAACTTGGGAAAGTTCTGAGAAAATCAGGATGAGTTGGTCACCCTATGAGATACCATAATTATTTCAGTAGTAAGTTAGGTGCTATCCTTCCATTTCCAGTGCTGTAGCTCCAGGGATATACTTTCCTTGGCTATGGAGAGTCATGGTGCTCATGTGTAAACCATATACCCTCTGGGGCTTATTTAAATGAAAGAAAAATTTAAGGTCTCTTCTGCAAATACTTGGAACTCAATCAGTTACCCTCCAAAATTAGCTTTAAGTGATAAAATTTTTGCATTTGACAACTCACCCTAAAATAAGTGATTAAGTGCTTCAATAATAAAAAAAAAAGAAATGGTCTGAAAACAAGTATCTCAGGAATTATAAATATTCTCTAAGATATTTGACCAATTAGAAGCTCTTTGAGTCTTGCTTTTATATTTCTTGCCAACAAAGGTTGCTTAGCAACACTCAGACATCTCTTTTCTCGCATTTGTTCCCTCTCCCACCTTTGCAATTGCAGACTAAAAAGAAGGAAAGCTGCTGCTCTATGATGACCTCCTCTTCTCAGCTCATAAACAGAAAAATGAGGATTATTTATGTATGATGGTACCTAATGCTCATACCAAGGTTGTACAGTCTGAAGGATCAGTTGCTAAAAGAAGTTATATTCCAATGGTGTCTTAACTCATTAAAACCCATATAGGAGTGAAAGAGGTTTAAGTACCAATAATACTGGAAGGCCCATTACTTAATTAGCCTGGTATCTTTATATCTCAGAATCTTACTCCAATTATCAGCTAATGGAGGGGGTGGGCCAACTTTGTGCCATGAATTAACTAGGTACTAGTTTAATTGGGCCCTTAGAATTGGACTTGGACTGGCTTAGGGAAGAGAGAGAGAGAGAGAGAGAGAGAGAGAGAGAGAGAGAGAGAGAGAGAGAGAGTGTAGGAAGGCAAAAACAGAGATAATACAGGACTCCAAGAGGAGGGGCCCTGACAAGACTTAGCCTTATGTTGCCTGGAACCATATTATAGTCATCTTTGGGGACATCATCAGAAAGATCTCACTGTTCCCTAGCCAGTTTGGCTCAGTGGACAGAGCGTCAGCCTGCAGACTGAGGGGTCCTGGTTTTAATTCTGGTCAGGGCACATGCCCAGGTTGCAGACTTGATCCCCAGAAAGGGGCGTCCAGGAGGCAGCAGATCAATGACTCTCTCTCTCTCTCTCTCTCTCTCTCTCTCTCTCTCTCTCTCTCTCTCTCTTTCTCTCTATCTCATCATTGATGTTTTTATCTCTCCTCTCCTTTCCTCTCTGAAAGTAATAAAAAAAATATTTAAAGAAGAAGAAGAAGAAGAAGAAGAAGAAGAAGAAGAAGAAGAAGAAGAAGGAGAAAGAAAGAAAGAAAGAAAGAAAGAAAGAAAGAAAGAAAGAAAGAGAGAGAGAAAGAAAGAAAGAAAGAAAGAAAGAGAAAGAAAGAAAGAGAAAGGAAGAAAGAGAAAGAAAGAAAGAAAGAAAGAAAGAAAGAAAGAAAGGAAGGAAGGAAGGAAGGAAGGAAGGAAGGAAGGAAGGAAGGAAGAAAGAAAGGTCGCCCAGACAGTTGTAACTCAGCAGTTGAGTGTCGAACCAGGAACCAAGAGGTCACTGTTTGATTCCTGGTCAGGGCATATGCCCAGGTTGCACAGTCTCAATCCCCAGTGGGGGGCATGCAGGAGGCGGCCAATCAATTATATATATATAATGATCTGCTTGGTGGGGGATGGTGGTCAATTGGGGGGAAAGGAGATGTATGTAAAACTTCAGACAATAAAAAAATAAAAATTTAAAAAAAGATCTCACTTAATTTTCCTCTATTGCTCTACCTTCACAGAACATCAGTGCTCTTTGTCTGCTTTTCTCCTTGTGTAGTTTATTGACAGATCTCAGCTTCTTCAAACCTTAGAGCTACTAGTCTTGCTCAAGGACCCCGTCTACTTCAGGGACACTCTGTGCTTCTTTCAGCTTCAGCTTTTTCTAACTTCCTGATGGTCTCTAGACTTCTCAAGCCAAATATCCAAGCATGAACTTTCAAGTCTAGGTAATGTCATAGGTCAAGGGCCAACTGTATATCAGTAACCTAGAGATCAAGTGCCAAAACCTGGCTTCATCAGCAGGTACCAGGGTGAAGGAATTACTATGGGTTAAATCAAGTAATCTCAAAATTTATATATTGAAGTCCTATCCCTGGGTACCTTATTTGGAAATAGGGTCATTGCAGAGAGGATTAATTAAGATAGGACGAGGTCATACTGGAGTTGGGTGAGTGCCTAATACAATATAACTGACATTTGTATCAAGCGGGCAAACCTGGACACAGACATGTTCACAGGGAGTACGCTATGCGAAAAGACACCGGAAGATAACCATCTCTCAGCAAGCCCAGGAGAGAAACCTGAAACAGATTCTTCTCTCACAGCCCTCAGAAGAACCAATCCTACCAACACCTGGATATCAAACTCTGGCTTCCATAGCTATGAGATAATAAATTTATATTGTTTAAGTATCCCAATTTGGGGCACTTTGTATGGCAGCTTTAGGAAACACATATGTTGTTACCTGGAAGGGAGGTGCTACTGTAACAGACCTAATTGTGGAAATGGCTTTGGAATTGGTAATGGAGGAATTTTGGGGTGCATAATAGAAAAAGCATAGACTGACCTGAAGAGACTATTGGGAGAAATATGGATGTTCAAGGAGATTCTGTTGAAGACTCAGAAAATTTCTATAGAGAAAGCTTTTATTATTCCCAGAGAATATCTATATTTTCATGAACTGAATGCTACTATAAAAGTGCTTTTTTTTTGCCGAAACTGGTTTGGCTCAGTGGTAGAGCGTTGGCCTGCGGACTGAAAGGTCCGGGTTCAATTCTGGTCAAGGGCACGTACCTTGGTTGTGGGCACATCCCCAGTGGGGGGTGTGCAAAAGGCAGCTGGTCGATGTTTCTCTCTCATCGACGTTTCTAACTCTCTATCCCTCTCAATTCCTCTCTGTGTAAAGTCAATAAAATATATATATATATATATATATATATATATATATATATATATATATATATATATATATTTAAAGTGCTTTTTACCCAACCGGCATAGCTCAGTAGTTGAGCATCAACCTAACCAGGAAGTCCCAGTTTGAATCCCAATCAGGGCACACTCCCAGGTTGTATGTTTGATCCCCAGTGTCAGGTGTGCAGGAGGCAGCCAATCAATGATTCTCTCTCATCACTAATGTTTATATATCTCTGTCCCTCTCTCGTCCTCTCTGAAATCAATAAAAATACATTTTTTTAAAAGTGCTTTTTGTGCCAAAACCAGTTTGGTTCAGTGGATAGAGCGTCGGCCTGTGGACTGAAGGGTCCTGGGTTTGATTCTGGTCAAGGGCACGTACCTTGGTTGTGGGCACATCCCCAGTGAGGAGTGTACAGGAGGCAGCTGATGGATGATTCTCTCTCATCGATGTTTCTAGCTCTCTGTCTCTCTCTCTTCCTCTCTGTAAAAAAATCAATAATTTTTTAAGTGCTTTTTGTGAGGTTGTCTTAGTCAGCTCAGGCTTCTATCATAGGCTGGGTAACGTAAACAACAGACATTTATCTCTCACAGTTTTGGAGCCTGAGGAGTCCAAGATTAAAGTGCCAGCAGATTGCATTCTTGGTGAGAGCCCTCCTTCTGGCTTGTATTCAGCCACCTTCTCTCTGTGTCCTCACATGATGGAGAGTTCTAGTCTCTCTTCCTCTTCTTAAAAGGACACTGATTCCAACATGCAGGCTCCATCCTCATGGCTTCAAGAAATCTAATCACTTCCCAAAACCTACCTCCAAATGCCATCACATCTGGGGTTAAGGCTTCAACATACAAATTTTGAGGACACAAATATTTAGTCCACAACAGAGGCCTCAGACAGAAATGAAGAACATCTTATTGGAAACTGGAGGAAAGGCAATCCGTGTTGCATAGTGTCAGAGGACTTGGACAAATTGTGTTCTGTTGAGCAGAAAATAGACTTTGTAAGCAATGAAGCTGGATATTTAGCTGAAGAAATTTCCAAGCAAAGTATTGAAGATGTGGCCTGCTTTCCTCTTGTTGCTTCTAAAATGCAAGAGAGAAATATATTGAAGAATGAACTACTAAGCAAAAAGAAACCAGACCTTGATGATTTGGAAAATACTTGGCCTATTCAGATAGCCCACTCTAGAAACAGAGGCAACAGCTGGCTGAATCGCCATTTGCTAAAAAGATTAGGCAGGTGACTCATGGATTTAACCATCCCAGTAGAGGCTGGGAATAGAAATACAGTTATTCAGGAAAGATCTGAGTAAGACCCTCTTGTTTGATGACTTGAATCCCCGTGAATTGTCTGAAATGCCAACAAATTTTTAGAACTTTTATATCAACAGTAACAATGTCAAGCTGAACTGAAAGGAACAGAGAAGGAGTGAGATAAAGGAGAATGACTTTGAAGGTCAGATTTCAAGGTCTTTTCAGTTCCCCAGTAGGGCTATTGAACCCAGATCTTTTTAATGACAGCAAGGATGTTAAATAAAATTAACTAAACCAATTTAATGGAATGCAAAGTAAATGTACTTACTATTCAGATAAATTAATGCCTGAGTGTATTTATATATCTATATCAATGTTCATATTCATATCCCATATCTATCTGTGTGCATATGTGCATATGCACAATAAAAATAATAAATAACTTAGTCCTGGTAATAACTTCCAATCCTTCAATCTTTCTCAACCAGGAATTGCTGAAACCCTGAGCCATGATGGCCAAGGGAAAGGTGTGCTTTTTTCATCTGTTGTTACTCCACAGTTTCTCTCCCATTCTAAAGGCATCTACTGCCCTCACCTTTTTCATTTGAAATGGCTGCTTCCTTATAGAAAATATTTTAATACTGTTTTAGAGAAGTCACATTTCTCTTGACAGCAATAATTTTTAAAGTTCAAGCTTTAAGTCCTCATTGCATTTTAGAATTTAAGACAATTTTTTCTTCTTTAATATATTCTGCAAAAATGCCAGCTGAGGGCCCGGAGCAGCCAGGCCCAGAGCAGCCGGGTCGGGTACGGCCAGGCCCGGAGCAGCAGCGGCCACGCCCGGAGCAGCCTGGTCGGGAGCGGCAGTGGCCAGATCCAGAGCAGCTGGTTGTGGAACGGACCAGAGCAACAAAGGCCAGGCCCGGAGCAGCCAGGCCCGGAACAGCTCGCTCCTTGCCTGCCTCCACCCCAAGGCTGCCTCTCAGACATGGCTGGAAACTTTTGGGGGAACTTGAGGGTCTGCTGAATCAAATGAGGAAGGCTTAGATCTGGATGTGTTGAGTTAGTATAGCGCTGAGGTGTTGATCTGTGAGTGCCTTGTGTGGGGCCTGGATGAGGTTGGTTGATCTATTTGGAAATGTCTTTTTGTGTGAAGTGTATCCCTGGGCATGTGGAGGTATTATTGATTTGAGAAAATGCTAAGTAACTGATTTACTATCTGAAAAATTTAAAGTTCTGAAAGTTTAAGGTCTCTTGCCAAAAAGAGGTTTTAAAGCTAACACCTTAATTTTAATGGAGAAAGGGAATGACAAGCCCTTCCCACCCAGAACAGGTAATCCAATTCCAACCAGCAGCTATCTTTAAACAATGTGTCCATTTACACTTGAATGGCTACACCTTTTGATAGCCTAAGGGCAAGTTTACATGTAAACAATTTTGCTCTCAAGTCCCAGGGTAGAAAAAAAACAAGGTTTAAAATTATTAGATTTTAAAATTTATTCTTAGAAGTGTAAAAGTTTATTAATTAAAAACAACAACAACAACAACAAAAGGAGATTGAAAAACCTGATGAACAATAATAGCGGTTCATTGTAGTAGAGTCGATGATATGGGAGGGGAGTGGACTGACTGTTCTCTGTTCTCCGGGGGAGAGGGGGGAGAGGGGGAGGGAAGAGACTAAACATAAACTGTGCACCTATGGATGAGGACAATGGGGGGTGGGGAGGGGGCGGAGGGTGGGGTGGGAACCTGGTGGAAGGGGGAAGAAATGAGGAACCTTTGTAATAGTATAAACAATAAAGATTGATTAAAAAAAAAAATGCCAGCTGAAGTTGCTTATTACTTAAGAGATAGATGGCTTGTCTTTATTTAAATGGCATCTCTGCCTGTAGTTTTGAGTGTTTACTCTGTGTTCTGTGCTGCTGTATGTGGTGGTAGGGAGAGTTTTATAAACCTGTGCCTTTTGAGCTTAAAGACAAATTCTAGGCTAATTCTCCCCTTTGAAATGTTTCCCCAGCATTATAGTGCCTGGATTATATGCTTCTTCCTGATTGCAGAAAAGCAGCATTTCACTGTTTATGCATTTCTTGGACATTAATATATGGGCTTCATTAGGGAGCCAAATAAACTTCCAAGAACTAGATATAACTATTTCAAATAATCACAGAAAGTCCATCTTTGCTGTTACTGCGGTCTTGCTTTTGTTGTTTTATTTTCTTCTGTTTTGTTAATAGAGATTTACATGTTTTAGTCTGCCTTACCATGCTGGGTTACTGGGTTACTTGTAGTTTTCTTAATCAATCCAAGTGCATCATGAAGTGATAACTGTGTATAGTTTTTGCCCATGAGTCCACAGAGAAGTCTGCTGGGGGTCCTCTTGTTTTCATGGTGGTGATCTGACAATTTCCTAAGCAAAGCTCCCTGAGAGTTTGCTGCGTTTACTTGTCTACCCCCAGTGACCAGAGACACAGCACATAGAAAGTGCTAAATGAAGACAAGAGAATTCTTTTTTAATTACAAATTCTAAAAACTCCATAAGCATAGGCTACCAAGCCAGGAGTTTTAATAACTTCAATTTCAAGTGATTTCCATCAAAAGAAGGAAAAATATAAGGAGCATTTTATAATTGTATATACTGTATTTTCAAGTATACTTTTGATAGGAGAGGAGCATTTTATAATTGTATATACTGTATTTTCAAGTATACTTTTGATAGGAGAGAACTTCTGGTTTGACTAAGTATTAATGAAAGTGGATTATTCCTTCACTTATAATTTTATACATCTGGTACTTGCAAGACTTTCAATAGACTATTTTCTGGCTCTATACATTTCAAACCATGATTTGCCTCCACTATCTAACCTCTATTCCCAGGTGCCAAATGGATGCATTTGTTCACAGTATGATCTCTGACATTGCATCTTCATGTCAAGATGTCAGGTAAGTTGGGCAGAAGTCCTATCAGGGTATTTCTGGAGTCATTCCTACATCAGAATAGCTATAAATACTTTAACTATTCATGAAAGCCATTGCAAAGCATGCAAATATATCCCACAAAGGCCAAACCAAATGTATACTCAACCCTCTGCCCTAGACTAATGCTGATGGTCACTTGACACTGCTGGACACCTGGGATGTGTGATGGAGGGGAAGTCAGAATGGAAAGAGATATGATGAAAATATTTACTTTGGAAATTTTTACAATTCAGCTGCATTGATTTTATGACAAATACACTCAGAAGTGGGCATGTCACCCCTAACTTGGAGAGAGGGCAGTGCTGGTGGGCATTCCAGTCTCTTCCTGTATTAAGGCATGGAAGATTGGAGAGGAAATTCTCCTCCTGCCAAGGTTGTTAAGCTCAAACAATATGATGAGGTAGCAATATGAGAGCCAACAAGGCCACAAAGCAGGAAACAGCTGAGAGAGGAGAGAGACAGAGAGAAATTACAATACAACTGGAGCTCTTACATTGGGCCGTGTCTGAATCTAGCTACAACTCTGTACCCTTTTTCCCCCCAATGTTCTGAGTCAACAAGTTCCTTTTTAACTGAAAGAAGTTTGGTTTCAGGTTTCTGTCATTTGAAACCTAAAGCCCCGACAAACATATAAACAATAGTCCTTCAGCATCATCTTGCATGTAGAAGTCTGAAATAGTCTCCTATTGCTGAGAGTAAAAAGTAATTGAGGGGCATATGGGCAGTTTCTCCATTGTGGGTGGGGAACATTATTTTAAGCTGAGAACTGAAGTACACTCCAGTAATAATGACAGTAATACATTCCATGTACCCAGCATTCTAAAGCTTCAAAGTGATTGTATACACATTGTCTTATTTCATCCTCACAGAAGACAGGCATTTTCATCAAAGGTTTTCAAATGAAGAAACAGGCTCAGAGGGGTTAAATCACTTGCCTAAGGACATCAGATGGTGTGGGGCAGAATGGAAGCCTAAATCCCGTGCTTCTTGCCCACCATATTTTCTATGCTACACTATGCCTTCCCGAGCACACCTGCAAGACCCAGAACCTCCTTTGCCCAGCAGACAGCGTGCTTCATTCAGATCATAAGATAAGCCATTCAGCACCTCTGGGTCAGACCCACTCCTAGCCCATGGCCACTTGTTTCTTTGTCTTCATCACCTAACCGTCTGAATTATTAATCCCAGGAACTTACACTCCTCTGACCTACCTTTTCTCTCTTTTTTAAAAAAAATACATTTTTATTCATTTCAGAGAGGAAAGGAGAGGGGAAGAGAGATAGAAACATCAATGATGAGAGAATAATTGATTGGCTGCCTCCTGCACACACCACTGGGGATTGAGCTCACAATCTGGGCTTGTGCCCTGACTGGGAATAGAACCATAACCTCCTGTTCCTAAGTCTATGCTCAAACATTGAGCCGCACTGGTCTGGTTGACTCCATTCTCTTAATGGTTTACCTAAACTCCAAAGTTCAAAACTCCTTCCCATAGCCTAACTGCCAAGAATCACAAAGTCCTAACAACTTGGTAGCAAAAACTTATTATATTTTTTATCACCAAGATCTTCAAACATAATTTCTATCCTCAGCTCTGGACACTTCTCTGTCTACTATATAACATGGGCTCTTGAATCTTTAACTCACTGAATTCTTATTCTGATTGTTATTGTCCTCATCCTCTGTTCTTATCTCTTTCTGAAGCATTTGGCCCTGTACTATTTATTTTGAGAGAGAGAGAGAGAGAGAGAGAGAGAGAGAGAGAGAGAGAGAGAGAGAGAGAGAGAGAGAGAGAAAGAAAGAGAGAGAGAGAGAGGATGTTGAGACTTGGACACACAACCACTACTGGGCCTGCTCACGCCATCATGGGTTCCACTTTATGAGTGTGGCTGGAAAACAATCTATTACAGCTTAGAGACTCAATTTCAAGAACTTTAAGATGAGTCTTTTCTTTATAAATGGAGTGTCAAGAAATAGAACAAAGTTTCAGAGATGTCATTTTACTGGCAAGAAAAGTGTTGATTCTAGAGAATACTTCACTACTGACCATTTCAACCATAAATTCTCTAAATGACAGCCTCCCTCTGCAGCAAGATGAAATCAAGAGAAGCCCAGCATGAGCTGCCTGGAGGTGCCCAAAGAGGCCGCCCAAAGAAAATTACAGGTCAACATCTTGATATCAGACCTCTAACCTCCACAACCAATAGAAGGAAAAAGAATTCTGTTGTTTTAAGCCACATAGCTTATTGTAACTTGTTAAACAACACTAGGAAACTAATATACACTTAAATTTGTGCACTTCCCTCTATGTAAGTTTAATCTTAGAAAGATAAATAACCAGGCCTCTGTGGCTCAGTGGTTGAGCATTGGTCTATGAATCAGGAGGTCTCTGTTCCCTGTCAGAGCACATGCCCAGGTTGCTGGTTAGATCCCCAGTAGGGTGCATGAAGGAGGCAGCCAATCAATGGTTCTCTCTCATCATTGATGTATCTATCTCTCTCTCCCTCTCCCTTCCTATTTGAAATCAATAAAAATATATTTAAAAAGAAAAAAGATATATATATAAAAATTTTGAGTTCTAGGTGATAATATGTACATGAAGCATTTAAGTGTCTGAAACTAAATTTGAATTGTTGAAACTAAATGGTGGGTATAGGAGTGTTTGAAATACAATTATATAGCAACATTGTAAAATACAATATACAATTCTTTAAACTTTTCTATATATTTGAGATTTTTCATAATAAAATGTTGGGGAAATAATTGTAGAACCTTGGCTCATTAGTTGGAGATAAAATCAATTTAGTGGGTTAGTTTTAAAAGTAAAACAGAAGAAAAAAGAATACACATAATGAGGGAAAGTGTTTAATATTAATTATACATAATATATTGTACATATATACCTATTTATACATATTGGATCATGATGTAAGATTATTTTCTTGATGGGATTCAAGTCAAAACTAGTTGGAAAATACTATCTTAGTCTCATAGGTATCTCAAGATTCCACTTTTTCTCCTCACCCCATTGAACCAATGTTTTATACCCACATCTAACCCAGGCATCATTTGCACAAATTCAGAGCTGTTGCAAATAGTCCAAACAGAATGGTACTGACACAAAACAGACACATAGATCAATGGAGCTGAATAGAGAGCCAGAAATAAACCCTTACTTATATGGTCAATTAATCTATGACAGAGAAGGCAGGAATGTATTTCAGGAAAATAGCAGTCTCTTCAATAAGTGGTGCTGGTAAAACTGGCCAGATACATGTAAAAAAAAAAAATCTGGACCACTTTTTTACACCACATATAAAAATAAACTTAAAATGTATTAAAGACTTAAATGTAAGACCTGAAACCATAAAATTCTTAAACAAAAACATAGGCAGTAAATTCTTTAACATGGGTTTTTAGCAATTTTTTTTTTTTTTTTGGCTCTAACTCCGTAGGCAAGGGCAATAGAGACAAAAATAAACAAATGGAATTACATCAAACAAAAATGCTGCTGTCCAGTGAAGTAAAACATTAACAAAATGAAGAAACAATCTACTCTTTGGAAGAAAATATTTGCAAATGATATATTTGGTAAGAGGTTAATATCCAAAACAAAGTCAGAGCTTTTCTATGAAAATGCTTGCATATCCATCTTTCTTTGACCTATTACTCCAGTTAATGAACCATGTTCTCCTAAAACAAATAACTTATTCCAGTAAAATTCACGGGGCTCTTTGTGAGCTATATTTATGCCTTCCGAATCCCAGAGTCGAATTTAGTAATTTTCTGCATCAGGACACTAAATGAAAACTTCAAAGAACTAGTAGAACTCTTACCAGATGTTCTTCCTTTGTCATTTTTTGAAAGGCATAAGCAAAATAAGCTAGCATCTCAATAAAAAGTTTGGCCATAGACACTAGAGCTAGAGATTTGTTCAGTCTGAATTTATTCCTTTGTAAAAGATCAGTTGACTCTTTCCACCTGGGTCTAATTCTGAGTTCTCTATTCTATTCCATTGATCTATGTGCCTATTATTTTGCTAATACTATGCAAAAAAATAAAATACGTAGAAACAATTATACAAATATGTCCACAACCAGAACATTGAAAAATACCAAACATTCTAGAGATCTAAATACATGCAAAGATATACCATCTTCATGGAGCAGAGAACATAGTGTTATTGTGTCAATTTTTCCTAAGTTTATTTATAGATTTGGTGTAGTCCTATTCAAAATCCCAGTACACTTTTGAGTAGAAAGTGCCATGCTTACTCTAAAATTTACATGGATATGTCAAGTCCTAGAATATCCAAAACAATCTTTTAAAAAAATGAAATTGGAGTACTCATACTTCATTGTTTCAAAACATAATACGAAGATAGAGTAATCAGACAGTGTTGTATGGGCATAAAGATAGAATTTATTAGTAGAGTCCAGAACTAAACCCTTGCATTTTTAAAAATATATATATATTATTGATTTTTTACAGAGAGGAAGAGAGAGGGATAGAGAGTTAGAAATATCGATGAGAGAGAATCATTGATCAGCTGCCTCTTGTACACCCCCCACTGGGGATGTGCCTGCAACCAAGGTACATGCCCTTGACTGGAACTGAACCCGGGACCTTTCAGTCCACAGGCCAACGCTCTATCCACTGAGCCAAACTGGTTTTGGCAACCCTTGATTTATAATCAACTAATTTATCAATGACTGATAAATCAATCATTTATAAGAATGCAAAGAGCATTCAATAAGGAATTAATACTCTTTTCAACAAATGGCTTTGGGACAACTGGATATACACAAGCAAGACAATGAAGTCAAACCCTTACCTCACACAAATACAAAAAACACAGCTCAAAATGGTTTATAGTCCTAAATTGTAAGAGCTAGAACAATAAAACTCTTAGAAGAAGACATAGGAGTAAATCTTCATGACCTTAAGTAAGACAATAGTTTCTTATATATGACAACAACAAAAAATAGGTAAGTTGGATTTTGGCAAAGTTAAAAATGTTGTGCTTTAAAGGACATCAAGAGGTTGAAAAGGCAAAGTAGGTAAAAATTTTAAAAACAATATCAATACCAAATACTAGCAAAGTTGTGGACTACAGGAACTTTTATTCACTGTTGGTGGAAATTACAATGGTACAGCCACTTTGAAAGACAGTTTGACAGTTGCTTAAAAACTAAATATACTCTTACCATATAATCCAGTAATCATGCTCTTTTAGCTACCTAGAGTAGCTAAAAACTTATGTCCACACAAAAACCTACATGTTTATAGAGCCTTAAACATAATCACCAGAATTTGGAAGCAACCAAGATGGCCTCCAGTGGGTGAAAGAATAAGTAACTGTAGTACATCCAGACAACTGAATATATTCCAGCACTAAAAAAGAAAGGAGCTATCAAGCCATGACAAAACAGAAGAAACTTAAATGCATATTATTAAATGAAAGAAGCCAATATGAAAAGTCTACATATTGTACTAATAGGTTTCCAACTATAGGACATTCTGAAAAATGCAAACTATAGAGAGAGTAAAAAGATCAATGGTTACCAGTGAAACTATTCTGTATGATGGATTCCTGCCATATATTTGTCAAAACCTATAAAATGTATATAACAAGAGTGACCCCTAATATAAACTATTAGAGGTCCGGTGCATGAATTCATGCACGGGGGGAGGGGGAGGGTCCATGTGAGGTTGTCCGGCTGAGAGAGGGACGAAGTTGGGAAGTTGGTTGGCTGTGGGGGGATCGGGGAGAGGACTGCAGGAGGTTGGCCACCAGCCCCAAGGAGGGAGTTGACCCTTGGCCACTCTGCCACTACCCACCCCCAGTTCCCCATTTCAGTCCAGGGCCCCAAGGCCCTTGCAGGTTTTGGAGAGGAGGCAATGGTCACCGGGCCAGGCATGGAAGGAAAAGATGCTGGGAACAGATGATGGATGCCCCGCTACCACAAGGTTCCCACCTCCCCTCATTCTCTTTCCCCAGGGAAGGGAGAGGACAGAAGCAAGACAAACCCTTGTGTCCAGGGCTGAATTTCAATAGATCACAGTGAGGGAGCTGCTCTGCTATGTATGAAACCCTCAACCCAGAAGCAGGTCTCTACAAATGGTTAGCCAATGGGGGCTAGCTGGCCAGGGGAGAGGGGCCAAGGGAGGTTGGCTGTGGGAGAGCACTGACCACAAGGGGGCAGCTCATGCATTGAGAGTCTGCCCCCTGGTGGTCAGTGCACATCATAATGATTGGTCAACCAGTCGTTCTAGTCTTTTCGGTTGTTCAGTCATATCAGTCGCTTAGGCTTTTATATATTTAGCTTGACTTTGGGTAACAATGATGTCTCAATGTAGGTTCATCAGTTGTACCAAATGTACCACTTTGGTATAGAGGGATGTTGATGGTGGAGGAGGCTGTGCATGTATAGAGCAGAGAATACATGAGAATTCTCTGTACTTCCTGCTCAATTTTACTATAAAAATAGTATATTTTTAAGTCAACCTATGGAATTAGAAAGAATATTTACAAATCATATACTTTATAGGATGATTGTTTCCAGATAATATAAAGAACTCTTACAACTCAATAATAAAAAAAAATAATTTAGTTAAGAAATGAGCAAAAGATTTGAATGGACATTTTTCCAAGGAAGAGTTACAAAAGCCAGTAAGTATGTGAAATGATGCTCATCATCATTAATCTATAATAATAAAAGCATAATATGCTAATTAGAACAGACAGCCAAAGGACCATCCGGACATCATTCTGGATGTCCTTCTGGATAAAGCTGTAATGGCAGAGGTTGAGGCAGAGGTGGTTAGGGGCGATCAGGCAGGCAGGTGAGTGGTTAGGGGCAATCAGGCAGGCAGGCAGGCAGAGTGGTTAGGGGCGATTAGGCAGGAGGCAGGCTTATGAGTCAGCAGTCCTGGATTGTGAGAGGGATGTCTGACTGCCAGTTTAGGCCCGATCCCACAGAAACCCCTGGGATTGGGCCTAAACTGGCAGTCAGACATCCCCCAAAGGGTCCCTGATTGTGAGAGAGTGCTGGCTGGGCTGAGGCCCCAGCATGAATTTCATGCACCAGGTCTCTAGTCATTATGTAAATGCAACTCGAAACTGCAATATGACACCACTTCACATCCACTAGGATGGCTATACTTAAAAAGACAGGTAATAACAAGTGTTTATGAGACTGTAGAGAATGAACCTTCATACATTGCTCTGGGAATGTAAAAAGGTACAGCTGTTTTGGAAAATAGTTTGGCATCTCCTCAAATGTTAAACATAGAATTATCATATGACCTAGAAATTCCATACCTGGTAATGTACCCAATATAACTGAAAACAGGTGTTCAAACAAAAACTTGTCCACTAAAGTTCAGAAGCACTATTCACAGTAGCAAAATATGGAAACAACCCAAGTGTCCATCAACTGATGAATAGAAAAACAAAATGTGGCATATCCCATAAAATAAAAAAGTTATTCATCAATAAAAAGAAATAAAATAATACTTGCTATATGGATGTACCTTGAAAATATTATACTAAATGAGAGAAGCCAAATACAAAGGCCACATATTACATGATTCTATTCATAATTCATGTGAAATGTCCAGAATAGGCAAATCCATAAAAATGAAAGATTAGGATAGCAAAGGGCTGGCTGGGGGGAGAATGAGAAATGACTGCTAATGTCTATGGGTTTCTTTGTATAGAGGTTAAAATGCTCTGACATTAGATAGTGTTGAAGGTTGCACAACTGCATATACTAAATACCACTGAAATATATGCTTTATAAGGGCAAATGTTATGGCATATGAATTATGTCTCAATAAAACTTTTGCAAAAGTAACTCTGATTGGGTTGGCAAGAACTCAATAGCTAGTGAGTGGTAGTTGTTATTAAGCTATCCCACAGATTCCAGAGGATTATAAACATACTTACCATTTCTAAGAATATGTACAGTGGAGTTAAATAAATCAGGTAAATGCTGGATTTGTGTTTTAAAACTTGAAAGTCTATACAGCTGAGTTCCCTAGCTATTCCACAAAGATTACTGTTTGATTTATTTTTTGGCAAAGCTTACTGTATTTTGCCTAGCAATGTGGTTCTTTCGACAGAATCTATAGAGCTAAGAATGTGCAGAATAATTAAATTCAGGTTTATCCCCTAAAGTCCTATGGAAATTTTAAATGGCCAGTTTTCACAATAGCTCATTTAAAAAAACTATCTAATTTTCACTGAGCATAAAGCCATAAAATCACCAAATTAAGTGAAAATTTTCTTCCCCCTGAATCTTTTATTCAAGAACATAATTGAATGACCGACCAGCCATGTCTATGAGCTGGTCACCTTATCCATGGCCTTTAGAAAGCCTCAGGTTGAATGTCTATCCACAGTTTGCATCTACTCACCCCCATTGTCTCACTTCCTGTTGCTAGGATACCACTTTTTGCTCTCAATCTATTGTAATATGAAAAATTGATTTCTAGTCAAGTTTGTATTTCACATGGCCTTAGGGAAAAAAAAAAAAAGAAAGAAAGAAAACAAGGTTCATGCTCCCAGAAAACAGCTTCCAGAATGACTAAATCTCTGGCAACAATTCTAAGCACTCATTTATTTAAAAATTGAAAAACTTTATTTTGTCATTAAATTTCAAGTTTTAACTTTGTGTATCAGTTTTTCCTTAATTGGAAGAGGAGGTCAAGAAACTTTTTGCCTCCTAACATGGCTAACTCATCTTATCTCAGAGACAAAACCTCCAGGGCACAAAGAAAGTCTCCCTTCAGAGAAGGTTCATTTTCTCCTTATTCCTTAGAGCTCCCAGGTTCAAAACTAGAAACTGAATCAATTTTCCTGACTTTGAAAAGTGATAGAAATTAGAAGGTTTAAAAATTGCTATTATTTTTATTCCAAACTAGAGGTCCAGTGTATGAAATTTGTGCACTGGGGAAGTGTCCTTCAGCCTAGCCTGCAACCTCTCCAATCTGAGACCCCTTGGGGGATGTCTGACAGCCAGGGTGGGGCCTAAACCAGCAGTTGGACATCCCTCTCACAATCCAAGACTGCTGGCTCCCAACCGCTCACCTGCCTGCCTGCTTACCTGATTGCCCCTAACTGCTTCTGCCTGCCAGCCTGATCACCCCCTAACCACTCCTCTGCCAGCTTGATTGAAACCTAACTGCTTCCCTGCAGGCCTGGTTCCCCCCCTAATTGCCCTCCCCTGCTAGCCTGATGGCCCCCAAATGCCCTCCCCTGCAGGCCATCTTGTATCAGTCATCTTTGACCACATGGGGGTCACAATCTTTGACCACATGGAGCCAGCCATCTTGTGCAAGGGCATGAGGGTCAATTTGCATATTACTTCTTTATTATATAGAATAATTCAATTGAGTAATGTATATGAAACATCCTCTATATGTGTATTCATACAGACATATAAACTGATGAGCAGTCACTTCTTCAAATCCACTTCCTTTCTTTTCAGGTTTACTTCAGAATTTCTCAGGCCTGCGACTCACAAGGACAGGATCCTCTCCTTAGAGGATCCAAGCTCACCCCTTCCCCCGAGGCCACTGAGCCCCAATCTGCACAGCCTTCCCCAATTTTACACTCACATGGCTGAGTTTGTCTCTCCATTTGTCCTCTAGGTCCCTTCTGGGATGGATTGTATTCCTGACATCCAGGCTGTTCACATCTCTTCCTCTGAAGCTGGGCCTTGCACAAACCAGCCAGAAGGCAAGGAACCCCAATGCCCCTCCCCTATCTGACTCTGGGTTTGATCCACTTTAGAATCCACCTTTGACACTGTCACTGCCTAAATGGATCTTGAGTTTTCGAAGCCCCAGTAGAAACACAGTTAACTGAAGTTTTAGGCATTGACTCTACATCATGGTACCCCCCATTTGGGATAGTTCTTTTATGCCTCATCCACTACCATCTAACTTTTTTACCCTCTTCCCTCAGGTCCATGCTCGTCCCAACTTCCTTTCCCACTACTGTGAATATTTTGGCTATTTTTACATTTAAAAAAAAACTACCTCAAAATTAAAGTAGCTAGTTTGGCTCAGTGGATAGAGCATCAGCCTGAGGAATGAAGGGTTTGATTCTGGTCAAGGGCACATGCCCAGGTTGCGAACTCAGTTCCTAGTAGGGGACATGCAGGAGGCAGCCAATCAATGATCCTCTCTCATCATTAATGTTTCTCTCTCCCCTCTCCCTTCCTTTCTGAAATCAATAAATAAAAAAATACATTTTTTTTTTTTTTAAAGAGCAACCATTTTTATATACCTCATGCTTTTGTAGGTCAGAAATTTGGGAAGGGCTTAGTGGACAAGTCTTCTGCTCCACATGGTGCCAATTGAGGCCACTCATTGCTATTCAATCTGTAGCTGGGCTAGGTTAGGGGGTCCAATACAAGTTGAAGGCTGGCATTGTGGGTCTCCTCTCTACTTCCATGTAGTCTCGGACCCTCTCCAGGTGGTTTCTCCAGCAGATTACTGTATTTCTTACATGACAGACAAGGGCCCCAAGAAGCCAGAGTAGAAGCAGCCCTGGAATGGGCACATATCAGTCTTGCCATATTTGATTGCTCAATAGGCCAGCCTAGATTCAGGAACAAAGCAAACAGTCCCTCCCTCTCACCAGGAGGAGCATCGAAGAACTTATGGCCAAATAAGTGAGAATCATCCGTTGGAAGAGGACACCGACCGTAGCAGCTAAAGCAACATTGGCACACCGCTCTGGCCTCCATTCCATTCCTCTGCTCTTCCATTCCCTTCCTCTTCCCCACATCTCTGTGCACAGTAACACCTCAGGCTACGGAATCACTTCTCCCGGCAGGGGTGAAGTCTGAGTCCTTCACACCAGGAGGGTTATCAATCACAAACATGAGACTGGGTTTTGCAACAGAACTGGTGCTAAAAACCCTTTGGCAGTGAATCCTTCTTGCCTTGTCTGTTTTTCAGAGGAGCATCTGTCAGAAGAGTGGGGTGTCCTTCTGTGCTTACAGTTTGCTTACCTCCTGGGTCAGCCCAGGCCACTGCACTGCAGGTATGGGATGACCAAGGTCCCCCAGAAACAACTCCAGGAGGCTGTGTTCAGGCCTGAGCCCAGGGTTGGAAAAAAAGTGAAACATCCTAGAAAAGCCCCTCAGACGGTGTCCAGAAGGCCCTCCTACTGAACTGCACTTTCTAGAAGAAGCACCCACATGATTTTTCACTCCAGAAGGCATATGGGCTACGTGGGTAAAATTGCCCAACTGAAGCAAGTAAATGAAGGGGGAAGAGGTTCTAAAGGATTCTGAACACATTAATGAATCATGTGTGTTATTTCTGCACTCATTTTTAAAGTGGAAAATGGTGGGAATTATTTGTTGCATGAGCACATACAAAGCCCTGTCACAGCTGTCACCTCCTGGGAATCACATCTGGTGCTTTGTGTGGTGCAGCCGCTGTGCAGGTGATGAAGTTCAGACACTTAAATCAACTGCTCGAGGTTTTCGGTAAACAAATTATACATAGTGCATTTAAAGGAGAAGAGGAGGACTTTCTCATTTAAAAAAAAAAATAGAACAACAAATTAAACCTGGGTTTTAGTGTCCTATCAATAGAAACTTTCTATCATCCCATGCTTTGTCCCTAAGGATTTCCTCCACCCAAGTTGCAAATCACCTTCTCTTTCTATACCACTTCACCCTGTTATACTGGAAGGTATTCAGAACAACACAGTAGCCACAGTAGTCTGTCCCTACCAAATGAGAGTGACTGTTTGCACCAATTGGATTATTTTTCTTAGGACTTTGAACTTAAGGCAAGAGATGTGGTGCAGAAGCAGGAAGACATCCAGAAAGGTGGTAGCAAAGTCCATGAAATAGCACAAGTTATGTTGATAAAAGGCATGAGTAAGTATAAGCCATAAAGAAAAAGCAGAAGATATTTGAGGGCAGAAGCAATAGAAGAAGGAAGAGGAGGGGAAAGAAGAGGGGAACAAGAAGAAAGAACAAAAAATCCTTGAGTAAGTGGAAACTAAATGATAAATATTTGAGATGAAGGTGGTGGTGGGATTGGTTGGAGGATAAATGACAGAGTAAAAAAGCTGAGTCCCTATAATTGCAGAGCACTTCAGCAGGGATTGACAACTGCAGCTGCTAAGGGGACATCCAGGTAACCCAGCCTCTAGGACTGCACTGGACCCAAGACAACCTCCAAGTTCAAATCCTGCTTTCTCTATGAGGCCTGATTGGGTAGTTATTCCTGGGTTCCCATGGGGACTGGCCATGGAACTGATGGTCCAATCTTACTTATACTAAGTTTCTCATAATAAACCTATCATTGGAAGTGAATTGGGTGCCTATTTCATCCTACAAAAACACTAACACAATGGTTGCAATGAAAAACCACAAGTATATTCTTTATAGACCAAATACAAGAAGAGGAATACACGAATACTCTTAAAAGTTTGGTTTATAGGCCCCATGGCATGGTAACAACTCAGATTTAAGGCAAATACATTGAAGAAATAAATTTTAGACCTTCTCCTCAACTACCTTAGTGATACCACTGATAATACAACATCATTAGATTTAGCCTCTATTCAACCCAGAGCCCAAGAGAGAACTCTGTATCCAGGAAGTGTTCAATAAATGTTAACCATTGCAGTTGATGGGAAAAATTGAAGATGGAATCTACCAGAAGTTATGGATCAGGAGGACAGTATCACCATCTCCAAGGGGCATCTGAAAGCAAGGTGGGGCATTTTCATTTGTCAATGATTAAGGGCTTTTGGTGCTACTTAATGGAGAGGTGTCATGAATGCTAAAATTCCTGCAAAGTGCATGAGAGTCCCACACAATAAAGAATTTTTCTGACAAAAAATGCAGATGCTGTCACCTTTAAGAACCACTAGACCTTC
Source organism: Pipistrellus hanaki (assembly GCF_964339955.1). NCBI lineage: Eukaryota > Metazoa > Chordata > Mammalia > Chiroptera > Vespertilionidae > Pipistrellus > Pipistrellus hanaki. The sequence goes on from NC_140504.1 coordinate 28,700,244, forward strand.
ATACACGTGTGAAAAACCCTGACTTGTCCCCTGGACCATGGTCAGATAACACAATAGCCCAATCCACAGTCAGACAACAGAACAGCACATTTTAAATCAGAATTATCTCAGGAAAGTCATAACAGGCTATTTTAGCTATAGCCCATCCCAGTGCTTATGATCTGGATTCAAAAGACAACACATTCCTTCTCAGGAGCACCTTTATGCCAGGCAATAGACAACAAGATAGATTTGTCAAGGTAAGAAGATAATACAATACATGCTTTGTTTAATGGTTTGTTAGCTTAATTACTCAGAAATATTGAGATTTTTGAGCATGTGGGCCTCCATTTGCACTGTCGCCCAGCTCCTGCAGTCTGGATGTAACTTAAAGACATAGGACAGGGCACATGAGTCAGAGTGATAGCTACTGCCCTTAATTTGTATGATCTACCTACAAGTTTAATTCTGTTCCCTTGGAAGCACTGTGGAATAGATCTCTTTTCCAGACCACAAACAGCCTCACATTCATGCTGGGCACCTGTCATTTTTAGAAGGTGTGCAAGTGTTTCCAGGGATTGCTGGGGAGTCAGCCTTGCCTCTGCCCTGGCAGTCTCTGCCTCCCATCTCAATTTCAGAAAACCAGAGTCTCTTGTTCACAAGCAAACTGTGATCCCTTATTTTTGATGAAACAGCTGCATGCCCAGCACCCAGACATTAAAGTACACGAGTAGAAAGTCTAATCACTGACGTGCCTTTAAAGGGCATTAAGAAAAAAATTCTCAAGTGAATAACCCAAAGCTTTCTAACATTTATATTAGAGAATGAGATGGGGAACATTTTTTTCCCTTTCCCTTAGAGCCAGCTTGTAACCAGCAATGCTCATTTCAATTCAGTTTCCGTCTCAGAAAGATTATTTTTATTTACCAGTATATTTGGGTAAAGCTTCAGTTTCCATTTGTTTCCTCTGATCACCTTGAAGATAAAGAAAGAAATAAAATGTTTAAATTTATTTTCTTTCTGAGCCTTTTAAAAAATATTCTTCATTGTTGAAAGTATTATAGATGTCCCCTTTTCCCCCCACTGACCCTCTCCACCCTGCACTCATTCCTCCCCCCTCCCCAGACCTTCACCACACTATTGTCTGTGTCATGGGTTGTGCATATATGCATATTAGTTCTTTGGTTGATTTCTTCCCATGCACCTACCCACCCACACCTTCCCTCTGAGATTCCATGCTTCTATGTCTGCTCTGAGTCTTAATGTACAGAATATTTTTTTTATTTCAAAAAGCACCTAAAATAATATCTTTATCAAAAATCTAACTGTAGCTTCCATACAGATAATTGTCTTTTTCTTTCCACCACTTTTTTAAAACCATTTGTTATGACAATCACCCACTGATTTCAAACAGACTTTGCAGTGCAGAAGGGACCGTTTCCTAAGGAACAAGAAGACAGCAAAAGGTGTTGTGTCTACGTTCTGTGGCTCAAAGGCAAAAGAAGAGATTAGGAGTCAGGAGACAGCCAGACACAAGTGAACTACGGGACCCTCAGAACAGAAGGGTGCCAGGCTTGTCTACAGTCACTTCCAAGCCCAAAGGTCAATAACTCCACAGGTTAATCTCTTTCTCCTGGAGGAATCAATGAAAAATTTCAGAGAGGCTCAGTCCAATGCTTAGGTCAGGGAAGTGTCTATTTTTCAACCCTGATGCTTTCCAAGAGAGAAGTAAAGGAAGAATGAGCTTCACAGAAAATAAAGTCATTTCACCATCAAGTCCCTTAGAAGTAGAGATTTCTTAATAATATTAAATACTCATATATTGCCCCCCCCCCATATGTGTCAGAAACTGTTCCAAGCGTTTTACATGTATTTACTCATTGAATCCTCAACCACAACCTGTGAGGTGGACAATAGTAATACATTACTAGCTTACAGGTAAGGAGATGGATGCAATAGATGCTAAGTGACTTGTCTAAGGTCATTCAGTAGTCAATGGTGGCATTGGAATTTGAATCAAAGAGATGTGATTCCAGATTTTAAGTATTTGCTGACCACAGTAACCACCTTCTGGAATCTAATTTGTTGAAATCCTGACCCCTAACTGTGTTACCTCCGGTGACTTACTTAACCTCTCACAGCCTCAGTTGAGTGTTAGTAAAACATACCTTTAAAGCAGTGGTTCTCAACCTTTCTAATGGCACAACTCTTTAATACAGTTCCTCATGTTGTGGTGATGCCCAACCATAAAATTATTTTCGTTGCTACTTCATAACTGTAATTTTGCTACTGTCCTGAATTGTAAGGTAAATATCTGTGTTTTCCGATGGTTTTAGGCAACGCTGCTAGCAGTTCTCAACCTGTGGATTGCGACCCACAGGTTGAGAACCGCTGCTGTAGAGCCTAAGACCATAAGACAGTTGTGGGGGGACCCCAGGCCTGCAGAGGAGAACAGTTGTGGGGGGACCCAAGCCTGCAGGGCAGGGCAGTTGGGGGTGACCAGGCCTGAAGGGAAGGGCAGTTGGGGAGGGGGGGAGGAGCCAGGCCAGCAGGGAGGGCAGTTAAGGGTGACTGAGCCGGCAGAGAAAGGCAGTTGGGGGAGACTAGGTCTGGAGGGGAGGGCAGTTGTGGGTGATCGGACCAGCAGGGAGGGCAGTTCGGGGGGGGGAGGGGACAGGCTGACAAGGGAGGGCAGTTAGGGGTGACCAGGCCAGCAGGGGAGGGCAGTTAGGGGTGACCAGGCCTGCTGGGCAGGACAGTTATGGGCAACCTGACTGGCAGGGGAAGGCAGTTAGGGGTGACTAGGATGGCAGGTGAGGGCAGTTAGGGGCAATAGGGCCAGCTAGGGAGCAGTTAGGCATCGATCAGGCTGGCAGGGGAATGGTTAGGGGTGATCAGGCTGGCAGGCAGAAGTGGTTAGGGGCAATCAGGCAGAGGCAGGCAAGCGGTTGGGAGCCAGCAGTCCTGGATAGTGAGAGGGATATCTGACCGCCCACCGGGATCAGGCCTAAATGGGCAGTTGGACATCCCTCAAGGGGTCTCAGATTGTAAAGGGTGCAGGCTGGGCTGAGGGAAACACCCTCCCCGCCGTGCATGAGTTTCATGCACCAGGCCTCTAGTTATCTATTAAAATAATGCCAGGGAGCCCTAGCTGGTTTGGCTCAGTGGATAGGGTGTTGGCCTGCTGACTGAAGAGTCCCAGGTTTGATTCCAGTTAAGGGCACATGCCAGAGTTGCAGGCTCAGTCCCTAGTAGTGGTGAGGGGTAGGAGGCAGCCGATCAATGATTCTCTCTCATCATTGATGTTTCTATCTCTCTCTCCCTCTCCCTTCCTCTCTGAAATCAGTAAAAATATTTTTTTTAACAAAGATAATGCCAGGGAAATGTGCATTTCTGAAAAAGAATAGTGGGAGAACTCCAGAATAATGAATGACAAAATGATCAGATCTCCTTGCTAAGTATTCCAAAGTACCCATACAAGTTAGAAGGAAGAAGTTGGAGCAGTTGTCCTAGTTAGAAGGAAGAAGTCTTAGTTAGAAGGAAGAAGTTGGAGCAGTTGTCCTCAGAGTTTTCACTTGAGCGAGAAACAAAGGAGAGAATAAATCAAAAGAAAGCTTTCAGTATCTTCCTCCCAAGCGAAAACACTCAGGGCATTGGCAAGACACAGGGGAAGTAAATGAAGGTTCTCAAATGGCACTTACTCCCAGTTCGATACCTGTCTGTCTCTACAGGTGCTTCTGTGATTAATGAGTCTTTTTACCAACACCCTCTTAGGAACAACTCTGGGCGAGGCTCTATGTAGGAAATGTGTAGCATGAACCTTACATCTTAATACAGTTGAAGCGCAGTTTGAAGCTGAGGGGGAAAATATCTTTGTTAACTTAGCAAGAATCACTGGGTCACTGTGCTCCTGGTGGTATCGTGTTAGTAATAAACTCTCAGTCTGTGAGAATAGCCTATGTTTGTTTCTTTCCCGGGGAACAGAAATAGATGGTGATTTAAATTCCTCAGGAATAAAAGCCTTTGGTTGCTCAGCAAGTCCTCCCTCTGGGGAAACTGAAGTCAATGGCCGGTGGCCAAGTTGGCACTGAGATTAGATTTGGAGCACCTCTGAGATGCATAAATACTGAACAAGATATGCAGAAGCCATATTCTTTGATCGCTGTGGCTCCAGACACACATCACTTTAAACACCTGTGTCTGCTCTTAGACAAAGGAGATGGGATGAGGAGGAGAAGCAATCTAACTGGGATCCTGAGCTCTTTCCTGGTTATTTAGGGCAGAGGTGAGCTGCAGACCAGAAGCTTACTCATCCCCAAGCTCATGTTTCCATGTCAAAATGGAGACACTAGTTTGTGATACCACCATAATTCCACAAAGAAATTCTCCAAAGAATAATAAGTAAGAGATACATATAAAGGGGACCAATTTTTATTGTAGTCAAGAATAAGAGTGTTAGAAGCATTGTCTGTGCCCTCATCCTACTTGATAAGAAACATTCCCTGCGGCTCCTCCCGTGTGACTTTGGACTCCAACTATGTTCCTTCAAGACCAACCATTGACTCCACAGTTGGCATTTCTGTCACTTCAGGCACAGTGTCTTCACTGTTTCTCATCGCTGTGCCCCATGGTGAAGGACTCATACAGGCCACGGAAACTTCCTCTTGTAGCCTTATAACTTCCCCATTCAGATAAGTCTGCAACCAAAAGCATCCAGCTCTTTTTTCCTACTAGTATTTCTCCATCTTCCAACAGTTATTTCCTTTCTAATTACACACACACACACACACACACACACACACACACACACACACACAACATGAAAATAAACTTCAGGGGAGAGTCACATTGTATCATCTCAGTGAGGTAGTGATGGGATTTGTTACTGTGACTATATTCCCAAGTTATAAATCCTAGGGAGAGAACAAAGTTAAAATCAGAGCATCACTGTAGGAGGTCACCAAGTTAGAGAAAACAAAACCTGTTTTTAATCTAATGGAAAAAAATAGAAGCAACATGCATAGATCACTAGCCCTCTTTTAAATGTGGCATCTTCAGGAATCCTAGAACCATACTGCCTGGTTCAAACCCTGGTTCTGTTGTGTGTCAGTGTGTGATGTTGGGTAATTTATTTAACCTCTCTTTGCCTCAGTTTCCATCTATAATATAAATAAGTACTAGTGTTGATCCATAGAGTTATTTCAAAGGTTAAATAAACTAACATAGGTAAAGCACTTAGTGCCTGAGACATAATAAGCACTGTATGTGTGTAGCTATTATAAAGGTGACCTTGGCTTAAGAAGTTAATTTGCTTCAACAAGGATAATTAAAAGCTATTTGAAGGAAGAATAAAAGAGCTGTATGTACTAGTATGTGAAATACACTAAAGGTAAGCTTAGCACAGTGCCTAACGCACAGTAAAAGAAGAAATAAATTATAGCTATGATGGCACAGCCACAAGCTCAGTTGGCTGGACGACCCTACCAATAAAGCTCCAATCCTATGGGCACAGCTGCTGGACTAGAAGGAGGTCCAATTTAGAGGGAGCAATAGGGGGCCCCATTATGTCATTGACCACATAATGTCACCTTGACTATTGGCAGGACAACAGTGTCCTAGCTTGCAAAGGTCAGCATATTGTCTGAACACAGGACACTAAAAAGACAGAGCATAATGCATCACTCTTGAACATACACATGCAACCCTCCCTATACACTCCCTACAATGGAATCAAGTTCTTTCACTGTAAAGAATTTGATGAAAATGCCAAGGGTATTATCAAATTGTGAGTCATGGGATGTCTAAAGGTAATGAGAGATGACCTTGTCCAACCCCACTTGTTGAACAAGGGTGGGGATGATATTGCTGACAAAGGGTTTGCCCCAGGTAGCACCGTGACCTAGTGGCAGAGCCAGACTTAGACGCAGGTTCACTCCTCCTGTGCTATGTTACCTCCCATTTCCACACTCTTCCCCACCCACCTTAGAGTCTTAATCCCAATAGCACATCCAGTTGCATCTCTGGAAGGTACTCTGCCCTGAGATGCCACACCCTGGGACTTGGGTGTGCTTGTTGGCTGCTGCCACCTAGGGAATTAAAAAGTTTGTTCTTGCAGAAGCTGGTTTGGCTCAGTGGATAGAGCATAGGCCTATGGATTGAAAGGTCCCAGGTTGGATTTCGATCAAGGGTATGTACCTTGGTTGCGAGCACATCCCCAGTGGGGGATGTGTAGGAGACAGCTCATCGATGTTTCTCTCCCATCGATGTTTCTAACTCACTATCTCTCTTCCTCTCTGTAAAAAAAATCAATAAAATATATTAAATAAATAAATAAATAAATAAATAAATAAATAAATAAAAAGTTTGTTCTTGGGCTGTTTGCCTTGGGACAGCGACCATGCAGCTCCATCCTATTCAATGTCTAGCCTCTTAATGAATCATCCCTAATGCTCAGCTCACCAATTAGCTGAATTATTCATATCCTAGATATTAGGATAATATTAATCTGACCCTTGTTGTTAAACCCACTTTTTTGCTTATTCATTGAAATTAGGAAAATATTCAAGGTCTGGGGTTTAAAAACATTACTCCATAGAGTAATGTTGACTAGTTGCTGATATCTAATTCTTTCCAAGGCGCTGGTAACTAGGAACTCATCCACTTCATTCCTAGTGTTGCAGTTAGTAGAAAAGCAGACCAGTTGACTGAGGTTCGATGTGTCAAGACCTATTGACTCAAGTCCACTGTTAATCATACTTGATCACTCCCCGTTTCATTATTTTTAAGCCTGATGCTAGTAGGTGAAAACAAAACTGCCATCCATTCATTTCTTTAACCTTGACTTCTTGAAGGCCTTCACTGAGTCATGAACTAGATCCTAGTAGCTTCACTAACTAGTTACAGAAATGATGAAAGGGGCTTCTGATAAACAGTAACAGTCCAGGTTGACTTCCTATATAATTAAAACCAGACTCCAGGAAGTTCCAATTCAAAACTGAATAAACAAAAATAATCATAGTTGATTTTTTTTCCCTAAGAGGAGCAGTTAGCCATTGTCCTATTTTAGCATGAAAACATTTTCTCAGCTGCATCATTTTACCATGCCACCTAAAGATATGACTGTCCCCTTTTTGCTAACTATTATTTAAATCTGTAAAGATTCTCCTTCTGAATAGTCTTAGAGCCCTAAGTATTTCTCCACAGACTTACTACTCTAAAGATGCACAGGTTAGCTTAGTGGTTTAAATGCTTGGTCTTAGAGATAGACTTAGGTTCAAATCCCAGCTCTACCACTTGCTAGTTGTGTAACCTCATGAAAGTTTCCTAACATTCCTAAGCATCAGGTGCCCATTTTGAAATGATGATAATAACACTCATTTCAGTGTAGAGTTGTTATGAGAATTGAAGATAATAAAGGCTTAGAATATAGCACATTGCTTGGCCTACAGTAAGTGATTTCCGTAAACGTTAGCTGTTATCATCATCATTATCACCATCACCACCATCATCCACATAGTTATTACCAATATAATAAGATCTTCAATTACATGGAGAAGCTAAAGAATAGGGAGGACACTTTCAGGTGGTTCTGATAAAGTGGACAGTGGCATTGTAGCAAGGACTGAAACATATGCTAGATTTTAACTTAGAATGTGTAAATTCAAGTCCCAGACTCATATGACCATAAGACAATATTTGGCTTCTCTGGCTTCTCATCTGTGAAATAGAGATAATAATAGCAAACATGCAGACTGGCATGAAGATTAAGTGAAATAATAACACTGAAAGGGTCAGGCCTAGTACCTGGCCCCCAGGGTACAAACACTGCTCCCCTTGTCTGTGTTAGGGCCTTTGCCCTTGGTCCTATCCCTGCTTTCTACAGATGAGTTAAGAGTGCCCAACCCCAATCCAGGACACTCTGGGAGAACCTGGCTTCTTGATTCTCACACTTTTATGCCATAATCCCAAATATAAAGAAGCAGGCCCTCAGAGGTCTCTGCTAGAAACTATGAGAGAAGAAGCCAGGTTATACTGGCTGAAACACCTTGGGGAAGGCAGGCCCTGAGCTACAAGCTTGTGTAGGGGGCCAGAGAGGATAGGGCTTGGCTAGGGGCATGGGGCCTGGTGTTCCCTGTGATCAGTGTCCCCAGCTTGGTGGCTCGCATCCTCCTAGCTTTTGGCAGGCTAGACTGACATACCGCTATTCAGTGAAATTCAAAAGCTCTGTGAATTACAGGCAGCATTATCTCTCCAGGTGTATTTTGAAGAGATGACATGATTTGGATGCCACATATTTTCCAACCTGAAGCAATATTTTCACAGTGTGTTAATGTATTTCATGTTCATGTGTGTGTGTGTATGTTGTTGCACACAGAGAGTACTTTCCAGCATGATGCACAACATGCTCACACATGTAAGTTAGTTGTCTTAAAGTGGCCAATTATTTGTTTGGGATATTACACCAAGAACTATTCACCAGCTAGTCTATGGGATCTACTAGGTTCGCAGAGGTTAAGGTCAATGCATACAATATTAGTCCTTAAAAAGTTAGGTCTTTGACACAAGCCTTGCTCTCCCTCCAAAAAATAAACAAAATAAAACAAAAACAAAAAACCTGTAACAGCTTCTAACCCCCACTCCCAAAACCATACTGAATACTCCACTCTAAAGCTGTTTGTCCAGAGTGCTGGGCCTTGTGTTTCTCCTCTTCTGAGAGGGAAATCGTGTGCGCTCCCTAGTGGTTCAAGGATGGTAATTGCATACCCGGGCCTTTTGTTCTTTGAATGTTGACTAATAATTTTACCAAGTGTCAAATTTAAGGACTTGTGGGCTGCAATGTGGAGGTTATCCCAGACAGTCAAATCCTTGGAAACCCAAAAAATCCCGCCTTTAGGTTTTGGTTCCATTGACAAAGTTCATTCTCAGTTCTTGCTTTGGATTTCCCAGGAACTCATCTGATTAATATCTTTAAAGGCCTTAATGTACAACTTTTCCACACCAAATATAGAGCCACACCAGAATATTTGTGGTGTTTACTTGCTTAAGATACAACCGGAGGAATTACCACTTCAGGTAGGTCTGTTTTCAGTGGTCCCCACGCTCCCTGTCTAACTTGCTGCTCTAATGGCTATGGAGTCAATCTATACATAGACAAGGAGCTTTTTAGGGCAGGGGCTGAAATTTATTTATAAATTATTATTCCCAGTATGTAGCACAGGGCCCAATATGTGTTATGGACTGAATTATGTCCCTACCCAAATCCATATGTTGAAGCCCTAATCCAAAAAGTGACTGCATTTGCAGATAGGTCCTTTAAGGAGGAAGTTAAGGTTAAATGAGATCATAAGGGTGGGACCATAATCCCATAAAACGGGTTTCTTACAGGAAGAGGAAGTGACACAGATCTCTCTCTCTCTCTCTCTCTCTCTCTCTCTCTCTCTCTCTCTCTCTCTGTGTCTCTCTCTCTCTCTCCTCATGGGCATGGAGAAGAGACTATGTGAGGACACAGAGGAAGGTGGCTTTCCACAAGCCAGGGAGAGATGCCTCACTAGAAACCAACCCTGCTTACACCTTCATCTTGGACTTTCAATCTCCAGCACTACGAGAAAATAAATTTCTGTTCTTCAAGCCACTCGGTCTGTGGTATTTTGTTATGGCAGCCTGCGCTGACTAATACAGAAAGGATGGTTACTTCATGAAATGTCTACACCAGACCATCGCCCAGTTCTAAATTCCAAAGAAGGAAGGGGACAAGAACCAGCAGGTCCTATGGTCCCGCCCTCATGACCAGGGCAGCACGGTGCCAGCTGCTTCTCAAAGACATTCACCAAATGCTTTGTGTCTAGTAAGCACCCCCAGGGAGACTCGTGTGCACCCTGCCGAGTGCTCCGGGTGACACATCTCCCCCGGGCTGTGTTTCCCACTGCAATTGCCCCAGCTGCTGGCTGCCAGGGAAGTCATGGGTATGAGAGCTTGAAATCAACTTTTCAGGAGATGAGATGAAATTCAGCAGCACACAGCTCTCCTGGCCCCCTGCGGGCTGCTCTCAAACGTCCTCATGAGCGTCGGCAAGCACCCAGGAGTGACCACTGTGTCTCTCAGGCTGTATTGGAGTTTCTGGCCTTTGTTTCATTTCGATCAACAAAATTTAGTGAGCAAACCCAGCTTCCTGTGAGGCATGAGCCAAAACCAGTGTCAGGTTTTCAGCATGAACCTTGTCTTTCCCTTCAATAACAGAATTAGACCACCTGCAAAAACATATCCGCAGTTGCCAGTGACTTTTTAAAAAAAATAAATACTCACTACAGATTTGTAACAAAAGGCAGGCTGTTGCTTCTGGACTTTGAGTGGGCCAATGAGAATCTTTGCAGCTTTGCTCCTGGCAGCCAGGCACGTGGGTAAGAGTGGAGAGCTGGGCTCTTCTGGAGCAGCTGGCCTTGAACCCTGAGTGTGTTTCCCCAGTCGCTGGCTGTGTGGCTTTGAGCAATTTACTTAACTCTTCCTGTCTCAGTTTTCTCATCTCAAATTGATGATAATAACATCACCATAAGGATTGAAAGATATAAATAGATGCAAAAGCACTTTCAATAGTAAGTACCAAACAAAAAGTGTTCAGTAAGTCAGTAGCTGCCTTTCCATCAGAAAGAGATAAGCCCTGACCGATTTGGCTCAGTGGATAGAGCGTCGGCCTGTGGACTGAAGGGTCCCAGGTTCGATTCTGGTCAAGGGCATGTACCTTGGTTTTGGGCACATCCCCAGTAGGGCGTGTGCAAGAGGCAGCTGATTGATGTTTCTAACTCTCTATCCCTCTCCCTTCCTCTCTGTAAAAAATCAATATATATGTTTTTAAAAAGAGCCTTTACTATAAAACAATTCTTACAGGATCTTTCTCTACAGCTTTTTGTTTGTTTGTGTATTGTAAAAAAAAATATGGAAAGTACATGTGGCAAGATAGTATTTTAAGATGCTAATCAGCATTTTTTCCCCATGTTTTCTTAAAGAACTCCTTCCTCACCCCATTCAGTGGGAGGCTGTCCCAGAGCCAGGTGGGGGTGAGAGGGGGCAAAGGAGAAGAAATGCCTCTGGCAAGTCAAGTCAGAGTTTTGAGTTGTAAATCCTGGACCAGGACAGGAAGTCCATGCATAAACATTAGATGTGGGAGAATGCAAGGTGATATAAGAGGCAGTGTGCCTGTCCCAGAGGAGCAAAAGTAAATCCTGGGGTGGAAACTCAAAGAACAGCACTGAGAAGGCCCTGTGTCCTGCCCGCTCCCACCCCAGCCCCAGCCCCCAGCCCCCAGCCAGTCCCAGGGAGCAGAGCTGACAGAACTCCCAGGAGGCTTTGGAGCATATGAGTGGAGCTCAGGATGGCAGCAAGTGCTATGCATCAATTCCAAATGCAAAGGAGGAATGGCTGCAGGAATATCCAGGCAGCTAGTGTTGATGTGGACACGTGGAGTTCCCTGTTTTCCATGAGGCTCATGGAGCAACCGGATATTTCCCAAAAAGGCTTAGAAGTCCTCAGAGAGAACCCGGCTGGAGAAGCTCTGGACCAGTAAGGAGGTTCCAATATCAATCTGGCCAAAACTCCCTTGGAGGCCAGACAGGAATCAGGCATCGTAGCAAAGACAGTATCAGTGATGAAGGCTGTGGGGACTCCATGACTTCCTTGCCCCACTCTTAATCCAATGTCACCATGATAGCTTCCCGGAATTTACATAAGCTTTGCATAAAGAAGAGGGATCCTAAATTAGCTCCGTCTGGGACCACCATAGGTAGGGCTGCAGGTTGTTCTTTGCACTCAGCCCAGGAAGCAGGTAGAAACTAAAGTCTTTTTTTTTTTTTTTAATACATTTTATTGATTTTTTACAGAAAAGAAGGAAGAGAGATAGAGAGCTAGAAACGTCGATGAGAGAGAAACATCGACCAGTTGCCTCTTGCACACCCTCTACCGGGGATATGCCTGCAACCAATGTACATGCCCTTGACCGGAATCGAACCTGGGACCTTTCAGTCCGCAGACCAACGCTCTACCACTGAGCCAAACTGATTTCAGCGAAACTAAAGTCTTATTTGTGTTTCACCATCTCACCACGTGTGCTGGTCCATTGGCGTGGAGGGGTAGTTTTTCTAGATTACACAATGATGCCATGGGCTACTGGCAAATTGACTGTCAGACCATATCCCTCTGAAATGGCTGGAGAGCTTTCACCACAGAGTGGGGCTTACCATAAGAATTAATTTATAGATTATAAAAATAAACTTACATTTCTTACACATCTGAAACCGTGGCCTGGTGTTTGTGACCACTATATAGAGAAACACATACACCCTGCCAAAAAAATGCACCTCCATTAGTATCATGGTTCATATTTTGGAATATTTTCTTCCAAACTTTTCTCTATGTGAGTTTCCATAATTTAATATGCTCTTTGGTATCATGCATGTTCTACCTGACATTGTATCGCAAGGGAAATCACACAGACAGTGATCTCAATCTTGTCTGCATTTCTGAAACCTAAGGTGTTCTCACAGATGCCATGCCCCAAGGCCAGAGCCCAGACCAACAAATCTATAACTTAATATGCTGCCGGGGTCAGAATTACAAACTACAACACAACTGTATTCGGAGTAGAGAAGCTGGCTGAGGACTGAATCTTTAAGAACTCCTTTCTTAGATCAGTCCTTCTCAAATGTGAATGTGGTGTGAGTCACCTGGAGATGCTGTGAAAATACAGTCTGACTCCACGGGGCTGGGGTGGGGCCTGAGAGTCTGCAATTATCACAAGCTCACAGGTGGCCTCCTGGTACATGGACCAGATGGTTCAGATGAAGAAGAACCAGAAAAATGATTTCTATTTAAGCATTTTCCAAAATTATTAAAAACTTATTCACTATTATTTTAATCTTAATACTAGAGGCCCGATGCACAAATTCATGCAAGGATGAGGTCCCTCAGGGTGGCCTGTGGGGATTGGGCTGAAACCAGCAGTCCAATGCGCCTGTGGCTCCTGCCTGCTGCTCCTGCTCATCTGGGCCCCTGCCACAAGCTCATGCCCAGTTAGTCCTGATCATTGGGAAAGGCTCACACTGCTGCAGCAGCACTCACCAGCCATGAGCCCTGGGTCTGGTGTCCATCCTGAGGGGAATGGGGAAGGCAGGACCTCCAAGCGGGTGGTGGGATGCCCTTGCCAGTTCAGGATCCATATCCATCCCGCTGACATTCGTTGTCGGGAGCCACCTGACAGCCGCTTTTATTTTTTTTATTTTATTTTTAAAAATATATTTTATTCATTTTTTACAGAGAGGAAAGGAGAGGGACAGAGAGCTAGAAACATCGATGAGAGAGAATCATTGACCATCTGCCTCCTGCACACTCCCTACTGGGGATGTGTCCACAACCAACGTACATGCCCTTGATCAGAATCGAACCTGGGACCCTCCAGTCTACAGGCCGACGCTCTATCCACTGAGCCAAACTGGTTACAGCTGGCAGCCACTTTTATATAGTTTCTTCCATGTGGAGCGTCCAGGGAGGAGAAACATCCACGGTGCCCAAGGTGCCAGGAGGCTTGCAGCACTGTCAGGATTGTGCCAGGGGCACCCGTCTGTTGGTGTCTGACCCGTTCTTCAGAGATTGGACCTATAGGACTATTGAGGGAATGAGTGGCTGCCACCTGGCTGGTGGACCACTGAATGGGCAGTCAGCTGAGTGGCATTTCCTATTGTAGGAACACACTGACCACCAAGGGGCAGCTCCTGAATTGAGTGTCTGCCTCCTGGTGGTCAGTGTGCATCATAGCAACTGGTCAACTGGTCATGCAGTTGTTTGGTCATTCAGGCACTTAGGCTTTTATATATATATAGATGTATCTATTTCTTAGAATGGATAGGCCACATTTTGAACCATTCTCCTATTATTTGCCATCAAATTGTTTTCAATTTTGTCCCCAACTTTTAAATGAGCAACTAATAGAGGAAAGTGGCGAGCGTGAGGAAGTAGGCCCATTGTAGCACAAGCATTCCAGTGTGGCCAGTGTTTCTATGTGCCTTCAGGCAAGTTGAGCAATGTTTTTTCTTTGCCTAAGTTGTCTCTTTTATAAAATGGCCTTTTTCTTTTCTCACATCCTTAGTATAAAAGTTCATAAAGTGATTTGCTACTCAGTGCTTCCCTCTGTGGAACCACTGTGTTATGAAATATCTGTCATAGCTCAGGAACAATGGCCGGGTATGCCAATTGCAATCCCTGGGGTCATCTTACCCCAAAGCCTATGAAGTACAGAATTGCTGGTGCCACAGTAATGAACAAACCCTAGGATTTGGCCCACCCTTGGCTGTTTGGATTTCAGTGCCAGGGGTAGGAGGTCTGAAAAACATGAAAAGAAACAGCTGAATTCCAAGACACTCCTTCAGATAAAATTTCCTTTAAAACATTTGTACCGTTCTTCATCAATATTTATAAAGTGATGACTAGATACAGTTAACATTCCTCTTGGGCTTTGTGTAGAACACACCCATGTTGCCGGATCAAAACACAGTTGTTTGTTGTTTATAGGGAAGCTTCTTTCAGGAATGAAGTCGGCCCCACCTAGCAAAAAAAAAGTAAATAAAAAAATAAAAAGTAGTTCCATGAACACAAAAAGATGAATGCTTTCTTAAAGTGCATCATGATGGAATAGAAAAAACATGGAATTTGGGGTCCTGGCATCAATTCCCAAATTCTTTTAACAGAGGCTCCCTCCAAATTAATGAACAACTTAGATTCCCAGTTTCTTCTTCAGGAGGTACTAGGAAGTGACCATAAATGCAGAGAAATATACAACCTTTCTAGAAGGAGTTAGTTGATGTATTGGGCCTTTCAAGCCAGCGGAATGGTAGAAATGCCCACCAACGTGTTCCAGACTGGGGCCCCTCAGGGTTCCATCTTGTGTCCTTAGCCTGATCTTTGAGAAAAACCAGAAATAAGTCCCTTGGTAGGTGCCATGTGGTGCGTGGAATTTCCAAACAACTCATGTTTTAGGTTCGGATTCTCATCCCTGGCTCATGTTAGAATGCCTTGACAAGAATTGTTTAAATGTCAATGTCCAGACTCCACCCTTGACCAATGAAAGCCATGCTCTGGTATTGTTTCCAAAGCTCCAAAATGATACTGTCCTACAGTGAGCTCAGAGCCACCGAGTTACAGTCTTAAAATGCCCATAGGAAATCCAGGGCAGGTAAACCTGTAAGTCGTATTCCTTCCAATAATCCCAGTTTTGAGTAATGTATCACATTAGTTAGTCAGCCCATTGGCAGTGCAGCGTAGGAAGGGACATAAACCGGTAGAGCACTATGGAAGGATGCACCTATACACAGAGTCAGGGGAGGAGGGAAGAGGAGGGATGAATTCGTTCATCCTCAGCATCACCAATGACCTTTTACTGAATCACTACTTAGTGCCAAGTACCATAGGTCAAGCATTTCACCTGTAAATTCTTTCAGTACTGGTGTGGAGGCTGGAGACAGGGGTAGGGGCAGAAGATACGGAGTAGAAGACAGTGCAGCTTTTCCAGAAAATAATTTGGCAATGTGTGCCAAGAGCCCTCCAAACCTTCACATTCTTTTGCCAAAGAATTACACATGAAAATGACTATCCCAAAAGCAAAGGGTGTTTTTGTTCCCAAAGATGTTCATGGCAAAGTGGTTTATATTAGTAAGAAACTGGGAATAAATAACCTAAATAACCCAACAAATGAATGGTGATTACCTAACCGCTACCACATTGTACACTGGAATAGAATGCAACCACTAAAGATGTTTTCCTCTCTGAGTAAGGGTAAGACGTGGTTTATTTTCAACTATAAATTTTTAATTAAAACACAGTAAGATTTAAAATGGTAGCTACAGTCTGATTCGGAAGTTCCAAGAATGGCAAATAGCTAGAACCTGCTAAACGATGAAGCTGGTTACTGTTGGTGGGACTCCACTTGTACCCACAGCTCCCTCAGAGAGCGAGCTTCAGATGGGTAAGAAGTATGCAGCTGAAAGGAAAACCTTCTCACAGCAAGCGCCTCGGTGAGCATGGTGGGTACCCTGGAGCCATCCTGCCTTGGTCCTGGCTCTACGGCTTGCAACTGTGTCCCCTCTGCAAGGAAAGCCAGGCAGGGAGGCAGATGTAAATTGTCAGGAAATGGAAACAAATGACAACTGAGTTGTAGTACAACCAAAATATTTGTTTCACGGGTTTTTCTGCACCACTAGAATCAGGTTCTCTGTGGGTGTGAAAAAAAACGAGGAGCTGAGAGAGAAGGGAAGGCTTCAGAGGAGAAAACAAAGGAAGTGGAGAGAGGGGAGGGGGAGCTGGCGTTTGCAGAAGGAAATTAGAATCTCTCCAACTATTGCAGAATCTGGCCTTTCCTCCCACAGCCATGTTTGCTTTGAGGAGGTTGCCATTTCCTGACATTTTGCAGCTGTGCTGGGGACAGCCTGAGCAAAACTGACCCCACCACATTTCTCAGAGCCACGAGTTCGGAGAGCTTCCTTCCCCTCCCCAGTCCTCAGCCCCAGCTGCCTGCAGCCCCCGGGCTGCCCACACCTTTCCTGCCTCCCAGCTCAGGACAAGACTCCGGTCCCAGAGGGGACAGTCCCAGGCTGTGCCAACAGGAGACTGCTTTTTAATTTTCACTTTTTAAAAAGGAGGGTGGTTAGTGGAGAGGAAGGCCCACCCTCTTGCACAGTAGCTGCGCTCTTATCATATCGATACAGGGACTGAGGACATATACAATAGCCAAAGCTACCATAAATTCAAAACTGTTCTTAATGACGTTGCAGTTGTTGTTTTTATTTTTATTTTTTACAGAGAGAAAGGGAGAGGGATAGAGAGAAACATCGATGAGAGAGAAACACCCATCAGCTGCCTCCTGCACCACCCCTACTGGGGATGTGCCCGCAACCAAGGTACATGCCCTTGACCAGAATCAAACCTGGGGCCCTTCAGTCTATAGGCCCACACTCTATCCACTGAGCCAAACTGGTTAGGGTGACATTGCATTTTTAAGAACCATAGCAGCATCCAAGTGTTGTTTTTTGTTTGTTTTTTTTAATGGAATGCGTGGGGCGTTTCGTTTATGCAGTCTGCAGACAATGCTGGACGTTGAAAGGGCTTTGAAGACAGGGAAGGATGCTCTACCTGCTTAGTACCTCTGCCTCTCTGTCCTGTTCACAAAAGGCCTGAGAAGGAAATGAACCCTGTGCTCCCATCCCACCCCTCCCAGGGAGCTGATCGGGAACCCTCCCAGGTAACTGCCCTTTCACAAAAGGGAAAGGACTCTATCATGTATTGAGCCTGTGCCAGTTCCAAGCACCATGTGAGGTACATAGTTACTCTTATTATCTCCATTTCACAGATGGGAAAACTGAGGGTGGAACACTGTGGAACTGAGATGTCATGACTCCAGAGCCTGTGCTCCTTCTTCATCTGATCCTGCTTCCTATGAAGGGAGAGGCCTCTCTGTGACTTGTCTCGTAGCACAATGGCCCTCTTGTTCCGAGGCAAATCATACGTACATTTCAATTCGTTATAAGAGTTTATGAAGCAAAAACCGGTTTGGCTCAGTGGATAGAGCGTTGGCCTGCAGACTGAAAGGTCCCAGATTTGATCCCTGTCAAGGGCATGTACCTTGGTTCCGGGCACATCCCCAGTAGCAGGTGTGCAAGAGGCAGCTGATCAATGTTTCTCTCTCATCGATGTTTCTAACTCTCTATCCCTCTCCCTTCTTCTCTGTAAAAAATCAATAAAATGTATTTTAAAAAATAAATAAATATGCCGAACCCGGTTTGGCTCAGTGGTAGAGCATCGGTCTGCGGACTGAAGGGTCCCAGGTTCGATTCTGGTCAAGGGCATGTACACTGGTTGCAGGCACATCCTCGGTGGGGGGTGTGCAAGAGGCAGCTGGTCGATGTTTCTCTCTCATCGACATTTCTAGCTCTCTATCTCTCTCCCTTCCTCTCTGTGAAAAATCAATAAAATATGTTTAAAAATAAATAAATAAATAAATAAATAAATAAATAAATAAATAAAATGTCACTTGTTTAAAAAAAAAAAAAAAAAAAGAGTTTATGGAAACTGCACAAAGGATTCAACTCTCCTCTCCAATGCAAAGATGTGGCACTCCCTCCAGCCTTTGGGATTATCTTTGCTTTGAATGGCCCAATGGAGTAATTCTAACTTGAGGAAATCCAGTGCTCTCCACGATTTCCAGGGAGAACTTCCATGGAAGTGGGAGTTCTCATTTTCGTCTCCTTTGATTCCCTCATCCCTGGTCTTATCACTGCTGTCCTTTTCATGACCACTTTGTTCCACTACCCCTTTCCCTATTCAAGGCAATGCTGCTTCATGTACTGGCTTTGACTAAATATTTGGGGGTGACAAAAAAAAAAGGGTCACAGTGCAGATAGAGAATAGCTCAAAATTAAATCAGCTACATCAGTGTTCTTGAATCTCCTGGGGCATCCTGATATTGCTCTCCCAGCTTGCTTTCTTGCCATCTGGTAATAACAAGAATGGAGCATAAGGTGTGGAAAAGTCAGAATAAAGACATTATTCTGTGTCCTAAATAAATCCCAGGACCCACAGAGCCCAGATTCACGTGATATTAAATTCAAAGAAACAGCTCGGGAGCAAAAAGGATGCTTCAAACTCTAATGCATCTGCTGAAAGAATGAAAGACCTTTGGTCTTCCCTTCCCCTCCCTTCCCCTCCTGCTCTGTCACCTCCTATAGTCATTCCGGAGCCCCTCATTCTCTAACACCCTTATTCCCAATTCTCTTCTATGACTCTTCCCAATGCCCAGCCAGAGAGGATTTTTACTCTGTCTCCTTTCCTTTTAACACTTTATTATGTGCATTAATTTAGCCTCCCAGGCTTCCTTTAGTTTCTTTGTTCAGTTAGTTCCAGGACCTGGGAGTTGACCATCAAGCAAAAATCTTCTTTCACCTAGAAGCTGGGAAAGGGTGGTGGGGAGGGGGACGTGCATGGATGTAGATGGGAGGAGAAATCTGAAAATGTATACACGGATCACACTCCTGCCCCTAATATGCATTAATCATTTCCTCTGTTATAGTTCAGTAGACTAGCTCACCTTAGGAAGTTAGGAATGTGGCAATGACCTAATAAGATAGCAATATTTATCTTGCAGTGGGGAAGCCCATAGAGCATTAGTCCTCAAAATATGATCCCTGGACAGCAGCAGCAGCATTGCCTGAGAACTTTCTAGAAAGGCAATCCCTCAAAACCTACAGAATCAGATACTCTGGGGTGGAGCCCAGAACTTTGTGCTTCAACAAGCCCTACTGGTGATTCTGAAGCATCTAAAGTTTGAGACAAAAACTCTTTTTCCTAGCCTGGACTTCTTTAGGCAATGGAACCCATTGGACTTGCTTCTGATTCCAGCTCTGCCTCTTTCTAGCTCTGTGGCCTCCACCAAGTCACTCAACTTCCCCAAGATGGGAGGAGACCTTGTGGAACTTTCTTCTACACAATCCCAGGGATCCTTCTCATGTCAAAGTCTGGCCCCAAATGGATTATCTTTTTTGCTTCCCACCCACAGGGCCTCAGTGTGCCTTCATTCTCCCTCTTCTTTGGAGAACTGCCAATCACCTGCTCTGTCCCTTAG